>NW_020664409.1:70525675-70540306 GCF_002925995.2 Terrapene triunguis | reverse complement strand
GTCCAGCAACCCAAGAATCACCAAAGTCCCAAAAGTCCAACAACCCCCCAAAGTCTCTGTCCCTGGTCAATGCAGCCCCAGAGTTCAAGGGGGGAGGGGCGCAGGGTGTTAAGGGGCACCTTACGTGATCCGAGACCAACCGGCCGCCTCTCCGTGGGGTTCCGCCGCAGCCTTCACCACGAGCCGCTCCACTCCACCTGCTGTCCCGTGAGCCGCTCCTGCCGTCCCACGAACTGCTCTGCTCTGCTCCGCTCACCGACCTGTGAGCCGCCCGGCTCCACTCCGCTCCAACCGTCCCCGCAAGGCTCCGCTCTGCCAGCTGCTCCTCCAGCTGCTCTGCTCCGCTCACCGACCTGTGAGCCGCTCAGCTCCGCTCTGCTCCAACCGTCCCCGCGAGGCTCCACTCGGCTAGCTGCTCCTCCAGCCGTCCCCGCAAACTGCTCCGCCAGCCGCTTAGCAATTCAGGCTCCCCCACTAGTTAACACAGCCTCAGTGATCTCAGCTCTTAGTAACTTTAGCTCTTTTGTGATTTCAGCTCATAGTAGGGGAGCCCCAGTGCTGGTGCACTAGTGGCCCAAAGTGAACTCAGCTCAGCAGCCTATAACTAGACTCCTAAGGGAATCAAAGTTAGCTCTGACATTCAACAGTGGAGAGAGGAGAAGGTGCAATTGGTGTTTCAGGCTCACGCAGGGGCCCCACACCACCAGGTACCAATACCTGCCCCCAACCTCTCTCAATTCACTGGGTTTTGTAACCCATGCCCCTTGACAAGCAAATGCTACTTAGGTAATGGTGACGGATTCACTCAGTCCTTCTGTCATACAACAGTTCCACTGGCCTTGATTCACAGAATCAGGGTAACAAAACTTTATTCTTCCTGCCCCAATAACAGAGAAACTGGGGATCCCACACCAGCCAAAGTAACCACTTTCGGTTGCTGTGGGCTCATGCTAGGCGTGTGGGTGTGCCTATGCAAACAAGATCCGCCCCTGGAGTTCTTTTCCACACTCGCCATAATTCACCACCAGATGTCAGGGTAGAGCTCATCCTGACTCTGCTTACATCTATAATATCTGCCTTAGGCACCCAGCAGCCCATTGTGCTGAAATGCCATTCAAAAGGCATTTTATGGCACTTTACATATTGTTTTATGGAAGTCATTACATTGTCACTGAATCAAGTGTAAGTAAACACTGATTCAGTAATATTTTTGCAAATAACTCTGAGTTCAGTTTGCTGTTTTGTAGGATCATATTATCTTCCATTTGTGGGTATATGGCAACTGCCAGTTATCTGTGAAAATGCTTATGAATGTTGAAATAGTCGCAGATTTAGCATAAATGATTATTCATCCAAAAGTGTATATCAGAAGTTGTTAGTCTCTAAGGTGCCACAGGTACTCCTGTTCTTTTTGCGGATACAGACTAACACGGCTGCTACTCTGAAACCTATCAGAAGTTTGTTATTCTCCTGTTTGAAAAGGTTCAGTCATCCAGTCAGGGAGCAGAAAATATACCATGAGACTTGCATGACCAATCACACAACACAAATAGTTAAAGAGCACAGTCCATCCATACTTAAGCCTAATGAATAAGGCCCTGATCCTGCAATGACATCTGTGTAGGTGTGTGCAAGAGTCGGCCCATACAGGCTTTGTTGCAGGACTGAGGCCTATATTTGCGGAAACCAGACTGGTTCATTAATTGTTTACTAACCAAAAAGGGGGCTAAATCCATAAATCCAAATAGTTCTGAGCAAACTTCAAAACATTTGGATGCTGGAGTTGACTCAGATAACCAGAAAAAATATTGGATGTTTAGTCTAGGAAACTGGAGTTGGAAATCTTCTGATCACAGGCTTTCTTACAAGATCTTCAGCATTTATACTTATGACCAGGACTGGACATATCATGAGCTGTCTCTCTTTTGGTTCTGACCCTAGTTGGAGACCAGGAAGTATCCAAATATTTCATAGTGCTAGGAGAGGTTGGTTGAAATTTAGTTTTAGAAATAAGTGAAGGTTCAGAGTTTCTTGACTTTTTCCAAACCAATTTGTTCATCAGTATTATCATCCACTTGATAAGATTGTTGGGCAACCCTAAAATGCGAGGGAGCCAAAGTGTATGAACATACCTGACTAACCTTTCTAGACAGCTAACCTTTCTGATATAGTTAGACTAGAACTGGTATTACATTAGAACACACGCTTTCTGAAAATAGTGTTTGAAACTAAGCCATGTCCCTCTCCCCTCCCGCAGTGTCGCAAACAAAGCTTTGGCCAATATGTTCAGCAAAGCTTCAGGGGATAAGGTTGAAGTGTAATCTCAATAGATGCATTTCACATATTTTTAAGAATATCTTCTACATTATGTTTCCAAAACAAGCCATAAAAGCCATAGCATATTGTGGCTTTGAGGTTTTGTTTTGAAATGTAGTGTTCCCAATTTTCATTTATTCAGTCATACATATGCATAAATCATTTTTACTATTCAGATAACAACCTGCTGGAACACCAGAGTTTTATCTCTAATAGTCATGAAGAAGTTGCTCCCTGAATTGGGTCTACTGGAAGTTATAGTTCCTTTATAAACAGGGCTTTGAGTTAATTAAATTCAAACAGTCTCTTCAAATGGTGATGCCTGTTGCACTTTAGATAAGAAAGAATAATAAATATTCCATTGCTTTTTTAATATAGACCCCTACGGTATCTCTCAGGAGCCGTAGCCACAATACCCATTCAAATGTCAAGAAGAAAGGCTTGCCCAAAGGTTAACTTCTGGGTCAGATACCTTAATGGGACATGCTCATCTGTAATTAGTTGCAATGTAATAAACACAAGACTCTACAGATGGACCCATTGTAAAGAATACACTAAATCTCTAGACTTTGAATCTATTTCATGCATGAGTCAGAGCAGTCAAAACAGCTTTAGACTCCAGAAATGATGTATTTAATTTAGGGGAGAAAATGAGTGGGCAACAGACTGAGTGACATCAACAGTCTCACGCCAGCGATGAATTTGTCCCAGGATTAACCTCTCTAAGACTCAATGATTTTGCATAGTCCCTACATAATGCAGACATTTGCCTTACTTTTTCTTCTGAGTTACACTTTTAGGTTGGCATCTGGAGATTAAAGGTGAAACTCAGCGAGGCAAAGCCTGACCTTATTTGCCCCTGTGCAACTCCATTGACCGCAGTATGATTGAACTATTGAAAATGAGGAGAAAATCTGGCCCAGTATTTGCAAACTTCCATAAATCAAAGTCCCCCAAAATTTGTCAAACTTGTATGAATGGAAACTGCTACAGCTCAGATTTCACTGGAAGATTCCTATCCATTTCATCTAAACTTTATTTGATTAGATACATCCATTTACCTTGTCACAATACATAACTTATTGCTTATATTAACTTATTTGACTACATTTCTTGTAGAGGAGACAAATGTTCCCCCCCATGGAAGAATTTTGGGAGGCAGATCTCCCATAGAGCTCCTCCCCCCCAAATCCTCGAAGGGAAGTGGTGCAAACCCCATCCTGGGAGACATTTAAAAACGACATGGCAAAAAGTGATTGAATATGTACCATCGAGAGCCATCCTTCATTGCAGGGTAAGTCTAATTCTTAAAACTACTGAAAACCAACCAACCATGAACTAAGTTGATTTTCAGGTTTTCAGATTCAAGGAAGCTGAGCAGGGAGTTTGAAATGGTCCATCTGTAAGGTCAGACATGTGGAACATTTCTGTTGCTGTGCATTGTTTCAAGAAAGGTGACAAGACTTTTGAGGCCAGATAAACTGTAATTTATTTATTTCAGATTTATACACATTCCATCTCCCCTTTGTTCTAGGCACGCCTTGGTACAGTTTAAAAATGCGATGATAAATAGAGCGCACTACTGACCAAATTTCCCTTCCCCTTCCCTTCTTATGTTTTCTTGAAGTTGAGTTGATAATGCCGGTGTTATCTGGGATCAGGGAGTGTATTTATGTAGATTTTTGTGTATTAGAGTCTGAACAAGTAGAAATGTGAAGGACTTTGTTGTTGTGTCTCCTTATCAAAGGGGAAATTTGAGAAATTAGATGAGAGGAGAAAAAGGGACTGACAAGAAAAAACTGAAAAAAACAGAAAATGTAAAGAGGAAAAAAGCATAATACCAGATGTGAACAGAAATAGAGTACAATGGATCTGCACATCATGATACTTTCTTTAAAGGGAAAGTCAGACTGAAGATGTATTTCAAAGGGTACTGTATAAGGATAAAGGAAGCCTGAAAAGAAAAGACACATAGAACAAAGACATAAAAGACAGATGGCAGATTTTTCTTTTTGTTTATGAATCAGGCCTTCAAGCCTTTTTGCATTTGGTTTCCTGAAAAGTTTGAAATCTCAAAAGGTCACAATAATCTTTTCCTTTTGCTTGTGAGAGAGTGAAAGCAGAGCACACTGTGTTGCATAGAGGGCCTTTAACAATAAAATGGCTCTCTAGCAAGAGGATAGGCAGACCAGATCAACTGCACGCTGAATATTACTACACACACAATAGAAAATGGGGGTCAGGCTTTGATCTCAGTTACTGATTTTATCCAATGGGGCACATTCTTCCCTAGTATCATTTGAAAGAAATGGAGTTACACCAGGCATAAATCTGACCCAATATGAACTTTGATCCGTACTCATCATTCCTAGTAACCCCACTTTATTTCTCCATCACCACCACCTTATCTCCTTGGCTTGCAACTTTGGAATTCTCTTCAGTTCATTTTTCTCTCCTCTATCTAGGCTGTCCCCAAGTCCTGCCATTCTTCTATAATATCACCAAAAACAATCCCTCCCTTTCTGATCCTGCTGCTAAATTCCTTGTCCAACCCTTGGTTGTCTTCCGAGTTAATCACTGTAACCTCCCCTTCTCTGGTTTCTTGCACCTCTCCCCTTACAATCTGCCCAAAATGCTGTTTTGGCCACATCACCCCATCTAAATTCCCTTCACTGGCTTCATGACATTAAGTTCAATCTACTTGCGCCCACTTTCAAAGACCCGTAGCTTGCTGCTACCTCATTTCTGCACTTATTTCCACCTCTTTCTCCTTCACTCATTGTGTTCCATGCTATCAACTGAACTCTCTTTTCATCTCCTATTCCCTCCTTCTGCTTCCTGCACTATTTCATGCTGCCCCCTGCACTTGGGAAAGTCAGTAAGAATGATGGGACAGGTACCATCTCTCGGTCATACCCCTTCTTATAGCTCATTTCTCCCATTAAGCCTGTTCCCTCAGTCTTTTCATGATCTTTCCCCACACCTGCACTGTTTATAATTATAAACACCATAAAGGCAGCACCATAAATGTACATGGCACTTTACACAGGAAACTCAATGACACAGTCTGATCTACATCCCAGTCTTGCAAAGACTTATACATGTATTTAACTTCAAGCACATTTTAATCCTCCGAATTTGAGACTATTCACATGCTCCAAGCTAAACACCAGCTTTGCTGGCTCAGGGCCCTAGTCTCTTAGGGCAGGTCTACACTTAAAATGCTGCATCGGTGCAGCTGCGCCGCTGTAGCGCTTAAGTGAAGACGCTCCTATGCTGATGGGAGAGCTCCCCTATTGGTGTAGTTAATCCACCTCTCCGAGAGGCGGTACCTATGTTGACAG
Organism: Terrapene triunguis; assembly: GCF_002925995.2. Lineage (NCBI taxonomy): Eukaryota > Metazoa > Chordata > Testudines > Emydidae > Terrapene > Terrapene triunguis. The sequence continues at coordinate 70,534,646 of NW_020664409.1, read as the reverse complement.
GAGAAGCTCTCCCATCAACATAGTGCTGTCTACGTGAGGGGTTAAGGTTGGTATAACTATGTCGCTCAGAGGTGTGGATTTTTCACCGACATAGGTCTGTAGTGTAGACCTGGCCTTCGTCTAAGGCCATTCACTGTGCCTTATTGTAGTACAATGTAAATTTAGATGACATCTACACTGTACACCTCTGGCTGTGGGCATGGATATGTACACCTCTGGCAGGTAGGATATGTATAGCTATATGCCACAGTGAAAAGAGGCTGTGTCCATACTGCGGTGAGTAGCTACATGTGTCAGTGAAAGGCTCTGGTGAGGGGGAAGTACTGGGGAAAGGCTCTGGTAGCTGGCTGGAGTGGGATAAGACTCTGGCAGCAGGATACTACACTGCTAAAAATGTTTTTTTGCCATTTCGTTTTCCTATTTTTTTAAACAGAAAGAAAAATGTTTGTTGGTAGGAGTTGTGGTCATTTAGAAATTTGTAGTTCTTACAGCTTTTAGAGCACTAAGAAGAATTGCCCTTTTAACAGGAAGGGTTTCTCAATCGTGCTCTGCTCTAATATTGTAGAAATTAGGGGGAGAATAGAGAGGAGGGGCTCTACACATCCATCAGGCCCAGAGAGGTGCTAAATGGCTCGTTCACCACAATGAGGTGTTCTCAATTGAAAAAAAATACCTGCTGAAGATGAATACAGCCTGAAACACCAGCTCTTCCCCAGCCCCCGGGTATTCTGGTTTTTGTTTTTGTTTTTTCTCTCTGTCCTCTAAAGCATCAGAAATGGCCCCTCTCCACCCCTTCCACCTGCAGTCTCCTCTGCCAGCTCCCCCACGCTCCTGCCAGGAAGCGGGATCAGGGCGCGGGGGCTTCCCCTGCGCCCTGGCAGGAGCACTGGGTGGGTGGAGTGTGGCAAGCCCCAGTGCCCTGACCCCACTCCCTTGCAGGAGCGCCGGGTGGGCGGGCAGAGCGGGTCAAGCTCCTGAACCCTGACCCCGTGTGATGGGCTGGGTCACAGAGACCCCCTTGGAACTACCACCTGATGTGCTGAGACTACCTCTGAGCCTGTTTTCCCAGCAACTTGGGACTTCAATATCCTGTCTTGTTGAGCCAGACACACTAGCCTGCTGCAAACACAGACCCAGGTCTGAACCACATGCCCCAAAAGGTGTAGACTTAACAGAAAATGGCTTAGAAAGTGCTCTTGTCTCTAGCACCCAGATACCCAGTTCCCAATGGGGTCCACAGCCCAAATAAATCCATTTTACTGTGTATAAAGCTTATACAGGGTAAACTCATAAATTATCCGCCCTCTATAACACTGATAGAGAGATATGCACAGCTGTTTGCTTCCCCAGGTATTGGTCACTAACTCTGGGTTTAGTAATAAGCAAAAAGTGATTTTATTAAATATAAAAAGTAGTATTTAAGTGGTTCCAAGTAATAACAGACAGAACGAAGTAAGTTAACAAGTACCAAGCAAAATAAAATAAAACACACAAGTCTAAGCCTAATACAGTGGGAAACGGAATACAGATGAAATCTCACCCTCAGAGATATCCCAATAAGCTTCTTTCACAGACTAGACTCCTTTCTAGTCTGGGTCCAATCCTTCCCCTGGTACAGTCCTTGTTCCAGCTCAGGTGGTAGCTCGGGGATTTCTCATGACGGCAGCCCCCTTTGTTCTGTTCCACCCCCTTATATAGCTTATACACCATTAATCTGGGCTTGAATAGGGACTGGGAGTGGCTGGCTAGTTACAGAAGCAGCTTTTCCTGTCCTGGAATTGACACCTCCTCATCTATTATTGGGAGTGGTCTACATCCACCCTGATTGAATTGGCCCTGTCAACACTGGTTCTCCACTTGCGAAGTAACTCCCTGCTCTCCATGTGTCAGTATATAATGCCTGCATCTGTAACTTTCACTCTATGCATCTGAAGAAGTGAGGTTTTTACCCAAGAAAGCTTATGCCCAAATAAATCTGTTAGTCTTTAAGGTGCCACCAGACTCCTTGTTGTTATTATATTCACAGTTATTAGCATATTTTCATAAAATCATACGGAGTGCAACGTCACACTCTGCTCCTCGGCAGAAACGCTGGGCTGGTGGGCGGAATGGGTCTGGGCATGGGGGCTCCCATTTTTCCAGGGGCCCCCCACTTGCCCAAGGCACGTGGGCAGAGGTCCCATTGGCCCAGTGGTTAATCCGCCACTGACTCCTAGCTCCCAGATCATATGAAAGGGTTGAGGAGTGGGAGGTCAGACACCAGAAAAGAAAGCCTCCTCCAGAACATGGCTTACATGGGGGAGCAGGGAGGGAAGTGAGACTGTCATAGATGGGCAGGAGCCCCCAAGAGCCTGGCACATACACACAGGGGGCAGGGAGCAGGGCTCAGACACCCCCAGGGGGCAGGGACCCTCAGATTCCAGCTCACATAGGGGGCATAGAGAGAGTGAGGCTCAGACCTCCGCCCAGATAGGCAAGCCCCTTCCAGTACCTGACTTATATGAGGGGGAGCAGGGAAAAGGGGGTCACACCTGTGTAGACTGGGGGGCCCAGTTCATGGCACACACACACGGGAAGAATATGTGGGGCTGACAGACACCCCTGCCCCTATTCTCCCCCAGTCTCTTTGTCACTCATCCCATGTCCCCCTCCTAGTGCCCTACTCCTCTCCTCCCTCCCATTCCACCTGATCCCAACCCCTCTCTCCCTATTCTTCCACCCTGATCATCCTCCCCTCCCAGCAAGCTTTTGCTTGTGTCATTTATTTTCTTTTCTAAACAATAGTTCCAGTGCCTTCTGAACACTATGCTGTATGCTCAGTACTTTGCCCCAAAATAAAAATCCCCCTTTGATAAAGGCAGATGGGAGGCATGTGTATCTGTGTTTACCACTGCAGATTTTTGCCCTGGTGGATTTCAACTCATGGTGTCTGGGGAGAGTGCTCTGCTGCGTGAAGTACCATCACACATCTTCAGAGCCACCCAGACTCTGTGCCAGAGAGTTCATTTTCCAGACAGCCTCTCTCTCTGCACATACTCAGTGCAATCCATTAGCCATACGAATAGGGGTGTGAGCTGTAGTATGCCTAACTGGAGAAGCAACTCTCTCTTTTTCAAATAATATTTTCATTTGATTTCCTCCAAAGGGCGGGTGGGTGCCATGCACTCTGCTTGGGTAACCCTCAAGCATCTGAGACCCTGGTGCAGTGATCTTAACTGGCATCACAGAGAGTTGGTGGGAGCAAGAGAAAGACAAAGGAAAGTGTAGGCCCTCTATTTAAAAGGGAAAGGGAGTTAATAACTGTCAGTCTTCTTTAAAAAGGTTAATGGTGACCAGATATGCAACACAATTAATATTAACAACAAGGGAGGGAGGAATAGGGGAAGAACAGATTAAAGACTATTTAGATAATTTAGATTTGTTCAAGTCAGCAAGACCTGATGAGGTTCATCCTAAGGTTCTTAAGGAACTAACAGAAGCAATCTTGGAAACATTAGCAATTATCTCTGAGAACTCATGGAGGATGGGTGAAGTCACAGAGGACTGAGAAGGGCAAACATAGCACCTATCTTTAAAAAGGGTCAGAAAGAGGACTTGGGAATTATAGGCTGGTTAGTCTAACTTTGATAATTGGAAAGATACTGGAATAAATTATTAAACAATAAATTTTAAGCACCTAGAGGATAAATAGGATTATAAAGAATAGTCAACATGGATTTGTCAAGAACAAATCATACCAAAACCCTAATTTCCTTATTTGACATGTTTACCAGCCTCGTGGATGGGGGAAAACAGTATATGAAATATCTCTTGATTTTAGTAAGGCTTTTGACACAGTCCCACATGACATTTTCATAAGCAAACTGGGGAAATGTGGTCTAGATAAAATTACCATAAAGTGGATGTGCAACTGGTTTAAAGGCCATACTCAAAGAGTAGTTACCAATGGTTTGCTGTTAAACTGGGAGGGCATATCCTGTGGAGTCCAATGGGGGACAGTTCTGGGTCCAGTACTAGTCAATATTTTAATTAATTACTTGAATAACGGAGTGGAGAGGATGCTTATAAAATTTGCAGATGGCACCAAGCTGGAAGGGGTTGCAAGCACTCTGCAAGCACTCAGAATAACCCTAACAAATTGGAGAATTGGTCTGAATTCAACAAAATGAAATTCAATTAAGACAAGTGCAAAGCACTATCTTTACGAAGGAAAAATCAAATGCACAAGCACAAAATGGGGAATAACTGGCTAGGTGGTAGTACTGCTGAAAAGGATCTGGGGGTGATAGTGGATCACAAATTGAATATGAGTGAACAATGTGATGCAGTTGCAAAAAAGGTTACTCTCATTCTGGGGTCTATTAACAGGAGTATCATATATAAAACACAGGAGTTAATCGTCCAGCTCTACTTGGCACTGGGACGCCTCAGCTGGAGTACTGTGTCCAGTTCTGGGTGCCACACTTTAGGAAAGATGTGGACAAATTGAAGAAGGTCCAAAGAAGAGCAACAAAAGTGATAAAAGGTTTAGAAAACCTAACTTGAAAGGTTAAAAAAACTGGGCATGTTTAATCTTGAGAAAAGAAGACTGAGGGGAAACTGTGATGAGTGTCCACCCCACACAAGGCCTGAAGGGGTTAAGGTGACCAGGTCAATTAACTGCCTAGGCTGCACCTAGAGGAGAAGCCAGGGATCAAGGCTTAATTAGACACAAGGCTCAGCTGGACAAGAACAGGAGGGGCCTGTATAAAGCCGAGATGCTGAGAGTACTCTCAGTGTGAGAGATGGTGAGGTAGGAAAGTAGCTCAGGGATACAGCAGTAAGGTCCAGGACTGTGCAGAACTTGACTGCTTGTTGTATGGTCCCTGGGCTAGAACCCAGGGTAGAGGGCAGGCCTGGGTTCCCCTACCAGCCTTGGGCAGTGGTATCGTTAAGGGGCAGTAAGAGAAAAACTGCCGGGGACAGTCGGTCCTGAGATCCTTTGATACCCTGGAAGGGGATGACTACTGTGGCCTGGCTGGTGGGGCAAGCCACAAAGTGGGAGCAAGTGAGTCTTGAGAGAACGAGACTGCAAGAGTGATGGAGTGCAACTTCAGGGAGGGGCATTGGCCTGGCAGAGTGAATCCCCAGGAGATGCTCCAGCAGTGAGTAGAGTATCCCATGACAGGGACTGATCAGTCTTCAAATATGTCAAGGGCTGTTATAAAGGGATTATGATCAATTGTTCTCCATGTCCACTGAACATAGGGCATGAAGTAATGGGCTTAATCTGCAGAGGAAGGTGGAAGCTAGATATTAGGGAAAATTTTTCTAGCTATAAAGGTAGTTAAGCTCTGGAATAGACTTCCAAGACAGGTCGTGGAATCCCCACCATTGGAAGTTTTTTAAAAGAACACGTTGAACAAACACCTGTCAGGGATACTTTAGGTTTACTTGTTCCTGCCTCACTGCAGGGAGCAGGACTTAATGACTTTCTATGATGCTATGGTCTGAGCCCTGGTTGGGTCTCTATCTGGGAGCAAAAAAATGTTGCCAGAATGTGTCAACTTTTAAGAAAAGCTTTTTTTATTTTATTTACATTTTTTTATACCCCCAGAAAGCAGTATCTCAGGATTCCCATAGTGGAGTGCCCTCAAATTTGTACCACTGACCATACCTGGTACCGCTAAGAGGCAATTCAAATTTCAAGGCAATCTGACTAACCATACAGATTTTAGAACAGTCGAACTTTGAATAGAAAGCTCGTCTGAACCTTAAGACTCAGCTATAATCCACGCCATAGAATCATAGAAGATTAGGGTTGGAAGAGAGGTCATCTAGCCTCAGGAGGTCATCTAGTCCAGCCCCCTGCTCGAAGCAGGACCAACACCAACTAAATCATCCCAGCCAGGGCTTTGTCAAGCCTGACCTTAAAAACCTCTAAGGATGGAGATTCTACCACCTCTCTAGGTTACCCTTTCCAGTGCTTCACCATTCTCCTAGTGAAATAGATTTTCCTAATATCCAAACTAGACCTCCCCCACATACCTTTTCTTTCGAAAATTAACTTTTTACAAAACAGCAAACAATGAGACTATATACATTATTTTGTGCCAGGGACCACACCCCCTGCTATGTTTGAAATTCACCTATTACACTGTGAGCACTACCAACCACAAATAATATTGAAATTAAGCTTTAAAAACTCAACTTTAATCAGTAAACTCTAAGGCTGGGGTAAATGTTTTACTCCCTGCCCTTTGGTGGAACGGATTTTTACTTCCCACACTTTCTCCCAAGGCTGAATAACTTCTTCACTGACTCCCCTTAATACACCACAGTGTTAGAGCTAACCTCTCTAGCACTTCAGGTTTGTAAAGCAGTGGCTGTACTTTCATGTCACCATAGCACTGAAGGACATTGCTAAGGTAAACACGAGGCGCCTCCAAAGACTGAGGGTATGTCTACACTACCCGCCGGATTGGCGGGCAGCAATCGATCCAGCGGGGGTCGATTTATCACGTCTAATCTAGACGTGATAAATCAACCCCCGAGCACTCTCCCAGCAACTCCTGTACTCCAACTCAGCGAGAGGCGCAGGCAGAGTCGACGGGGGAGCGGCAGCAGTCGACTCACTGCGGTGAAGACACCACGGTAAGTCGATCTAAGTACATTGACTTCAGCTACGCTGAAGTTCATAGAATCATAGACCTTAAGGTCAGAAGGGACCATTGCGTAACTTAGATCGATCCCCCCGCCCCCCGCATGTAGACTAGGCCCAAATAGCTCCCAGATGAAGCAGTGTTGGTGATTCCCTAGGTGGCACTCTTCCTCCTGAGTCAGTGCTGAGGCAATGTCCCAGCATAGTGCTATGATCTAACCTACTGCTAGGTGCATTTCAGTGGTGGGGGAAGATAATTTTGTATGTAGTTTGTAAAATCAATTTGTGCAGCAATTTGGTTTCCTTCCAGAAGAAAGATGTTATATAAATGTGCATCATTATTTTTGACATTACTCCAGGGTAGATAAGGATACTAATATGCATGTATTTTCAATACCACTGTGACTGCAGTTGCCTGTAAACTAATTTAAATGTAATTTGTTTGGTACAACTGCTTGCTTATGGGCAAGAGGTAATACAAACACTATCTCTCAATTACATTTGAATTCACTGTTTTAGAATCTGTATTAAACTAAGTAAATTTAAGATCAGAGGCATAAGATAGTAGGATATTTTAAAAAGGAGTCTGTGGCAAAGACATGGGATGGAAAAATGCATCTTCTGGTATTCAGAGATAACATTATACTAGCAAACTATGGCAGAAATACATTTATCTCTGCATTTTGCTTCACCTGTATACCTCTTCCAACTAGAGCTCTCAGAAGCTGAAAGAATAATAGATACTATCAATGAAAAGGCAATGGAAGATGGTGAAGTCTGTCACCCTCCCAGTGAAGAATTGTTCTTACAGTATATTTTGTGGGCTTTTCACACCTCTAGATAAATGTTCCAAACAAAGGAGCTTCCTCCACTTCCTTTTAGAAACTTTCCACAATCTAATATCTCTCATTATTGAGAAGACACATCTGCTGTTCAACCTGAATCATCCTTTTGGTAATTATAATCATCTTGGTTCTAGCTATGTCTCTCCCTTGCTATCCTAAATAGTTCCTTCCCCACCCCTGTTTTTAATCTTCTTCAAATATTTGTAGATTGCAATCACTTCCCTCTTAGTCATCACTTAGCTAAGCTGTCTGTATTCAGCTCTTCAGTCTTTTCTCATATTAAGACTCCCACTGACTTCAATGGGCATTGGAATGGCCACTGAATATCCTACAACTTATGTCTTTCTAGTACTGAAATATCCAGGGCTAAACAATATGGTTTTCGATCTAAATATAAAGGGTGAAATCCTGACTTCCCTGAAAGTCAATGGCAAAACTCCCATTGACTTCCATGGGACCAGGATTTCCACCAAGGTGTCAAGAAACAATGTGCAAGAAAAGGTGCATATCTAAAGTTAACTTCAGAATTTCAATAGTAGGCTCTGAGGTTTTATTTGAGCACTAAATAGTAGTGCTGTGTGGGAACCAGAACTTCTGTGCTGTGGAAAATTTCACAGTTCTGAAATGTTTTTCAGGCACACCAGAACAGTTGCCAATGTAAAATGTTTTGTGAAGCAGAAATTTTTGAGAATTCCATTCTGGAAGAATTTAAAATTTCTAAGCTGGCCAGCCAGCTCCCTGACAAGGGAGCTGGGCAAACCAGGGATACAGTTGTCCAGGGAGTGGGCCAGCCAGCCTAGCAGCTGGGAGAGCCAGCCAGCTGGGGAGTTAGAAGCCTGGCAGGCTGTCTGTCTGGTTTCCTTCAAAAGTTTCAACTGAACTGACACACTGCTGTTTTGGTTCTGCCTAATCAGCATTTTCCAACCAAACTTCCATCAGAAATTTTTCAACCAGTGCTTGCTACTCCCCTAAAATCCACTCTAGTTTTTTATACTACTAATAATGCTACCACAAAAAAATCCACAAACTGGCCCACTGTGGATCAGATAGGAATATAAAATGAACAACAATTTTCAATTCCCAATTTAATTATAGGGGATGTGATGCGTGGTGCTAAAATACCTGACCAGGCTGGTCAAATTGGTAGGAATCAAAAAAACACTGTTGGGTATCTGGGCAACTCAACCTACTTGCTAAAAATCATGAGCTGGGTGGTTTGATGTCTAGAAATATTATTTGACAAGTGATTGACACTACATCAGGACAAAGAGAATGAATGAAAACTGGAATGACCATAACATAGCCAGAGTTGCTGCAGTATTCCAGTGTGGTGCATTGAAAGAAAATCCATCCCCACTGTGCTTGCAGGTAGTGGCATCTACTAGATTGGCATCCTTATGGAGCCCTTATAGAGGATGTCAGTAAAAATCAGTAAAAGCAGCAAAGAGTCCTGTGGCACCTTATAGACTAACAGACGTATTGGAGC
>NW_020664409.1:70508672-70525275 GCF_002925995.2 Terrapene triunguis | reverse complement strand
TACGTCTGTTAGTCTATAAGGTGCCACAGGACTCTTTGCTGCTTTTAAAGATCCAGACTAACACGGCTACCCCTTTGATAGTAAAAATCAGCACATTGGCTTAATTGGCCTATATTACTAATTAGCAGCTGCTCTCTTTAAAAAGACTAATATACATTTCTGTTTTACTTTGTGTTAAGGAGATCCAGCCCACTTCCTGACATCAAGTTTACACACTTTATTTGTAAAGGGAATGCTGTGTTTGGATCAATGACGGGCTATGGCTGTATGTAATTGCTGTTATAGGGAAATGAAGTACTGTGGGGCACCCACTACCCTTACATATTACAGAACTTCCAAGCCATGGGAGCCGTTGCTGGAAAAGGAGGGAGAGAAAGAGGAATGTCTTGTGTGTATTTAATCTATGGCAACATATGATGTGCAATTTTGCTTTCAAAGCTGGGCAATGAAAATTAAATCAATGAAATAGTCCGATATCCCTGCAACACTTGTACACACTATATGTATATGTGTGCCATATATATATATATATATATATATATATATATATATATATATATATAGAACACGTATACATATACATATATATATATATATATATATATATATATATATATACCTTCACTGCAGAGGATGTGAGGGAGATTCCCACACCTCAGTCATTCTTTTTATGTGACAGATCTGAGGAACTGTTCCCAGACTGAGTTGTCAATAAATTAAACAGTCAATTAAATTAAACTGTAAGTCGCCAGGAGCAGATGGTATTCACCCAAGAGTTCTGAAGGAACTCAAATATGAAATTGCAGAACTACTAATTTGTGGTATGTAACCTATCACTTAAATCAGCCTCTGTACCAAATACATTAGCTACCCTGCAGTTAACGCTGATTATTTAAAAAGGCGCCTGAGGCTATCCTGACAATTACAGGTTAGTAAGCCTAATTTGAGTACTAGGCAAAATGGTTGAAACTATAGTAAAGAACCGAATTATCAGACAAATAAATGAACAAAATATGTTGGGGAAGAATCAACACAGCTTTTGTAAAGGGAAATCATGTCTCACTAATCTATTAGAATTCTCTGAGGATGTCAACAAGCATCTGGACAAAGATGATCCAATTGCTATAGTGTATTTAGATGTTCAGAAAGCCTTTGACAAGATCCAAAGGCTCCTAAGCAAAGTAGATAGTCAAGGGGTAAGAGGGAAGGTCCTCTGATGGATCTGTAACTGGTTAAAAGGTAGGAAACAAAGGGTAGGAATAAATGGTCAATTTTCACACTAGAAAGCGGTAAATACCCCAAGGGTCTGTTCTTGGCCTGTGCTGTTCTGAATCCTGCTTGTGGCATTTTCCCTACCTGTTATCCTTTTTGCCCTGTAACCTCCAACCCATCTTTGTTCCAGTCCTGTCTTTTCCCCACTACTGGCTCCTTGTCTAAGCTCCATTTTCCTCCCTGAACCAGTCTCCACTCCTCAGGCCTTTCATCCCAGTGTCAGTCCTATCTCAGCCAGTCCCAGCTTCCCCCTCCTACTGGTTCCTCACTATGATGTCTCTCATCTCCACTTCCCCACCCATAATACCCACCTCACTGGTTCCCACACCCAATCCCCCTCCCTGGGCACCATATGCATCTCAATGCTCACACCCTGGCTGCTTGTCCCAGTCTCTTTGTCCAGCCAGTGCTAGTTCTCCGATCACATGGCAGCTCCTCTTCAGATCTGTCATCCCAGCCTCTCACCACTTTTCTACCAACCCCTCCCCCTTGTTTTCAGTCCCAGTCTCCTTGCCTAGCCAGTCCCAGCCCCACCCCTCTCCCCCAGCTACAAGTCCCAGTCTTCTAACCTAGTCAGTTCCAGTCTCTTCCCGGTTTCTCTCTCTTCCCCCCCCCACTTGCTCCCGGTCTCCAGTCCTAGTCTTCCCCTGGCTCCTTGGCCCAATCTACATGCCCCACCCCCTACATGTCCTTCTCTTATTCCCTCGGTATTCAAATCAGGCAACTTCCTGCACCACACTGCCTGGGCCCAGCAGAGGTGTCATGGAGAGCACAGGAGAGACAAGCCCCCTGCCCTCAGGTCAGGTGCCCAGACTGGGAACCAGACCCAGCAAGGCCTGCAGCAGCCTAGAACTGCAATTGCAGGGAAAGTCTTGCTCAGCCCCACGCTGGAGTGTGCCTATTGCAGACGAAATCTTTGAGGAATTTATCTGCTAAAATCTAAAAAGTCTCTACTGAGCATGGGTGATTTTTTTCAAAGGCTTATTAGCTGACTAGATTGGGTGGATTTCCACAGGCACATCCCTGACACACAAGCTACCACCTCTCTACCAAATTTCAAGTCCCTGCTCCAAAGTATGCGGGAGCGCAAGCTTTTCAAAGAAAAGGTCACCAGCTTTGCGAAACAGGGCTGCTAACAGGGAGTTTCGCAAGGGAGTTTGGAAGGGGAGTGGGAAGGGGGCAAGGTTCACTTACCATCTTTTTAAACCTGTAAACTAAACTATATTCAAAACTTTTTGATTTAAACAAAACCCTTTCATTAATCTAGGTAGCTGTAGGAGAGAATGCAGGCACAAGCCCAGCAGCAGAGTGGGGGCTATTCAATTTATTGCACTGAATGCAGCATGTATGATTACCTGTCCTGTGGGTGGGTGGCATATGTGTGCATTCGGTGCAAGGAGCTCCTGGCCCTCAGAGACTGCGTTTGGGCTTCGGAGGCCAGGGTGGCGGAACTGGAGGAGCTAAGGGAGGCAGAGAGGTATATTGATGAGGCTTTCTGGGACACTGTAGATTTGTCCCACCTCTGGTCAGACCACCCCTGTGCTGTTGAGGAGGATGAAAGGCCCAGGGAAGTAGGACAGTCAACGGGAGCAGAGGGAAACCTTCCCATAGTTGGGACCCTCCTTCCAGATGGTGTTGGGGTATCCTCTCGCACTGAGGTTACCTCTCCGGGGGAAGGAACTCCAGTCACTAGGAAAAGGCAGGTTAGAAATGGGAGATTCGATCATTAGAAACATAGATAGCTGGGTTTGTGATGACTGGGAGAACCGTATGGTGACTTGCCTGCCTGGTGTGAAGGTTGCGGATCTCTCGAGGCATCTAGATAGACTTATGTGTAGGGCTGGGGAGGAGCCGGTGGTCGTGGTACATGTAGGTACCAATGACATAGGGAAGGGTAGGAGAGACGTCCTGGAGGCCAAATTTAGGCTGCTAGGGAAGAGACTGAAATCCAGGACATCTATGGTGGCATTCTCAGAAATGCTTCCAGTTCCATGCACAGGGCCAGGTAGGCAGGCAGAGCTTCAGAGTCTCAATGCGTGGATGAGACGATGGTGTAGAGAGGAGGGGTTTAAATTTATTAGGAACTGGGAAAACTTTTGGGATGGGGGGAGCCTATACAGGAGGGATGGGCTCCAACTAAACCAAAGTGAACCAGACTGCTGGCACTTAACATTAAAAAGGTTGCAGAGCAGTTTTTAAACTAAGAGATGGGGGAAAGCCGACTGCTGCAGAGGAGCACGTGGATTGGACAGAGACTTCTCTTAGAGGAGAGTCTATTGATAGAGATTCTCTAGGTTTTAGTCAGGAGGAGAGGATGGAAGAGGATAAAGTAGGGGCCAGATCAGACAAGAAACGTTCACATAAAAAAGAATCCGACACATTAGAAAAGAGCAGACAAATAAACAGTGACAAGTTTTTAAAGTGCTTGTACACAAATGCTAGAAGTCTAAATAATAAGATGGGTGAACTAGAGTGCCTCGTGTTAAAGGAGGATATTGATATAATAGGCATCATAGAAACCTGGTGGAGTGAGGACAATCAATAGGACACAATCATTCTGGAGTACAAAATATATCAGGACAGAACAGGTCGTGCGGGGGAGAGTGGCACTATATGTGAAAGAAAATGTAGAATCAAATGAAGTAAAAATCTTAAGTGAATACACTTGTTCCATAGAATCTCTATGGATAGTAATTTCATGCTCTAATAAGAATATAACATTAGGGATCTATTATCGACCACCTGACCAGGACAGTGATAGTGACGATGAAATGCTAAGGGAGATTAGAGAGGCTATCAAAATAAAGAACTCGATAATAGTGGGGGATTTCAATTATTCCCATATTGACTGGGAACATGTCACCTCAGGACAAAATGCAGAAACAAAATTTCTCAATACTTTAGATGACTGCTTCTTTGAACAGCTGGTACAGGAACCCACAAGGGGAGAGTCAATTCTCGATTTAGTCCTGAGTGGAGTGCAAGATCTGGTCCAAGAGGTAACTATAACAGGACCACTTGGAAATAGTGACCATAATATAATAACTTTTAACATTCCTGTGGTGGGAAGAACACCTCAACAGCCCAACACTGTGGCATTTAACTTCAGAAAGGGGAACTATGCAAAAATGAGGGGGTTAGTTAAACAGAAATTAAAAGGTACAGTGACTAGAGTGAAATCCCTGCAAGCTGCATGGACACTTTTCAAAGACACCATAATAGAGGCCCAACTTAAATGTATAACCCAAATTAAAAAACACAGTAAAAGAACTAAAAAAGAGCCACCGTGGCTTAACAACCATGTAAAAGAAGCAGTGAGAGATAAAAAGGCATCTTTTAAAAAGTGGAAGTCAAATCCTAGTGAGGTAAATAGAAAGGAGCATAAACACTGCCAAATTAAGTGTAAAAATATAATAAAAAAAGCCAAAATGTAGTTTGAAGAACAGCTAGCCAAAAACTCAAAAGGTAATAACAAAATGTTTTTTAAGTACATCAGAAGCAGGAAGCCTCCTAAACAACTAGTGAGGCCGCTGGATGATCGAGATACAAAAGGAGCATTTAAAGACGATAAAGTAATTGCGGAGAAACTAAATGAATTCTTTGCTTCAGTCTTCACGGCTGAGGATGTTAGGGAGATTCCCAGACCTGAGTTGGCTTTTGTAGGTGACAAATCTGAGGAATTGTCACAGATTGAGGTGTCATTAGAGGAGGTTTTGAAATTAATTGATAAACTTAACAGTAACAAGTCACCAGGACCAGATGGCATTCACCCAAGAGTTCGGAAAGAACTCAAATGTGAAATTGCGGAACTACTAACTATGGTTTGTAACCTGTCCTTTAAATAGGCTTCTGTACCCAATGACTGGAAGATAGCTAACGTAATGCCAATATTTAAAAAGGGCTCTAGAGGCGATCCCTGCAATTACAGACCGGAAAGTCTAACGTCAGTACTGGGCAAATTAGTTGAAACAATCGTAAAGAATAAAATTGTCAGACACATAGAAGAACATAAATTGTTGGGCAAAAGTCAACATGGTTTCTGTAAAGGGAAATCATGTCTTACTAATCTATTAGAGTTCTTTGAAGGGGTCAACAAACGTGTGGACAAGGGGGATCCAGTGGACATAGTGTACTTAGATTTCCAGAAAGCCTTTGACAAGGTCCCTCACCAAAGGCTCTTTCGTAAATTAAGTTGTCATGGGCTAAGAGGGAAGATCCTTTCATGGATTGAGAACTGGTTAAAAGACAGGGAACAAAGGGTAGGAATAAATGGTAAATTTTCAGAATGGAGGTGGTAACTAGTGGTGTTCCCCAAGGGTCAGTCCTAGGACCCCAATCCTATTCAACTTATTCATAAATGATCTGGAGAAAGGGGTAAACAGTGAAGTGGTAAAGTTTGCAGACAATGCTAAACTGCTCAAGATAGTTAAGAGCGTGAAGAACTTCAAAAAGATTTCACAAAACTATGTGATTGGACAACAAAATGGCAAATGAAATTTAATGTGGATAAATGTAAAGTAATGCACATTTGGAAAAATAACCCCAACTATACATACAATATGATGGGGGCTAATTTAGCTACAACTAATCGGGAAAAAGATCTTCGAGTCATCATGGATAGTTCTCTGAAGACATCCACGCAGTGTGCAGCGGCAGTCAAAAAAGCAAACAGGATGTTAGGAATCATTAAAAAGGGGATAGAGAATAAGACGGAGAATATCTTATTGTCCTTATATAAATCCATGGTACGCCCACATATTGAATACTGCATACAGATGTGGTCTCCTCATCTCAAAAAAGATATACGGCATTAGAAAAGGTTCAGAGAAGGGCAACTAAAATGATTATGGGTTTGGAATGGGGGTCCCATATGAAAAGAGATTAAAGAGGCTAGGACTTTTCAGTTTGGAAAAGAGGAGACTAACGGGGTATATGATAGAGGTATATAAAATCCTCAGTGATGTGGAGAAAGTGAATAAGGAAAAGTTATTTACTTGTTCCCATAATATAAGAACTTGGGGCCAGCAAATGAAATTAATGGGCAGCAGGTTTAAAACAAATAAAAGGAAGTTCTTCTTCACACAGCGCACAGTCAACTTGTGGAACTCCTTGCCTGAGGAGGTTGTGAAGGTTAGGACTATAACAGGTTTTAAAAGAGAACTGGATAAATTCAGGGAGGTTAAGTCCATTAATGGCTATTAGCCAGGATGGGTAAGGAATGCTGTCCCTAGCCTCTGTTTGTCAGACATCAGGAGAGAGATGACTTGATCATTACCTGTTAGGTTCACTCCCTCTGGGGCATCTGGCATTGGCCACTGTCGGAAGACAGGATACTGGGCTGGATGGACCTTTGGTCTGACCCAGTACGGCCATTCTTATGTTCTTATGTTCTTAGAATTTTTTAACATGGGCAAAACAATGTCATGTTCCCTAGCCTTGTTCTCAGAAACAGCTGAAATATTTTGGCTATAATTTCCCAAAACAATTCATCCTGAGGCAGACACCCGGCCTGGGACCTTTCAGACCAACCAGTTGAAGTCTGGTAAAATTATAAGCAACCACAAACAGGGTCTGATAATGGAAAGTGCTGGGAAAGCTTAATAATGTGGATGCTATTAGCCTCACCTATAACAACAGCAACAACTAGCAGGCCAGATCCTGCAATCCTTATTCACCCTGTAGCGGGGTGGACACCCGCTCCGGCCCTGAAGGCCTTGAAATCAGCCCTGAAAGAGGACTGCAGGGATAAAAGCTGGGCTGATTGGGGTGTGGCCCCGCTGCGGCCGCTTCCCCAATCAGGCCACAGCTGGCCTGTATAAAAAGGCTGGGAGCCAGGAGCTCAGCAGTCTCTCTCTGTGTTCAGGGAGAGAAGGGCCTGGTTGCAGGGAGCTTAACCAAGTGCCTACGGTGGAGCAGGGCTGGGGAAAGGCCAAGGGAGCCGGGGAGCTCTGGCCTAGGAAAGCCCCAGGCTGCAGGCCGGGTAAGGCCTATTAGGTACTGGGTTGCAGTGGGCAGCTCACAGAGGCAGCAGGTCCAAACCCCTTTGCCTGTGATGAGTGGCTTATACTGCAGTCTTCCCCCCTGAATGGTGGCTAGATAGAGACTGGGCAGTAGCCTAACACTGAGGTGAAGTGGGGAGAATGGGTGGGGGTTCCCCTGGGAGGGGGAGACCCAGAACTGTGAGGGGTTACTGCCATGGGGCAGCACCCCAGACAACAGGGCACCGGGAGGGACATGGGGGGGGGGCAAGCAGCAGTGGGACATCAGCCTGCAGAGGGCGCTCCAATGGCTGGAGAGCTAATTCCCAAGACACCAGCAGGAGGCGCTGCAGGGGTGAGTCTCGCACCCTTACACACCCGTAGACCATACTCAGGCAAATATCCATACTGGAATCAATTCTAAGCTTTCCTCCCTTGGAAGAAAGCCCCATGAGATCCCTTTCATGGATTTCCTTGCCAGTTCTTCCATTGGGGTAGAGGATTTGGGCTTCCTTAGAAAAAGTATGAGTATTTTACTGACTCTGTTGCTGACCCAAGAACTTTCAAAACACAAGATATTTTCTAACTTTGTGTTCTTGGCAAATGACTTTTCAATTAGTATCTCTTATAATACTGCAGTGACATGGCCTGTGCCCTGGCAGAGCAATTAAAACAATTATTGACTGATCTCTGGAGACACCTATTAAGACACGTGCCCTGAAATCTGAAAATAAATCTCATAGTTCAGCTCAGGGGAGGGGACTCACCTTTGCCTTCCCCTCATCTTGGCTGGCCGCCCACCATATACTCATAGTGGTTAAGGAGAAAACCAACACACAAATGAATAAATCCAAAAGTATACTAATATTCAAAGAAATGTCCTTGGATGGGCAGATTGATCTGTGGCCATGAACAAATACAGTATTGGCACAACAGCATTCAACTTCATAGCCATTAAACGTGCCCTAAGTGACCAGAAAAGGGCTTGGCAAAAATCAGCTGCATGTTAGAGGTAATGTTCCAATAAAGGGGGAGCAAACTTGAACTCAGCAGCTGGGCGTTAACTTTGGGATGGTCTTCGGGAAACTCCTTGTCTTCAGAAAGGATGCTCTGGTCTCTTCTGCAGCTTTTGCTCTACTAAAATTAACATACTTTTCTTCAGCTTTCAATACAGATGAGTGTGTCTGCTCAAATTATTATTATTTGTATTATCATGGCACCTAGGAGCTCCAGTCATGGATCAGGACCCCATTTTGCTAGGTGCTTGTGACGGGAGGGGGCCTTGTTGGGCTGGGCTGGGCTGCCCCTGTTGGCCCAGTGAGGGGTTGTTGAGATTCCTTGTTAGATCAGGTAATTGCAGTATGGTGGGCTCCGGACCCCTGGTGGGGCCGAGCAAACAAACAGTCAGTTGTCCCTGAGTCTCCGGGCTGGGGCCGACAACAACAGCTGGGGTTCTGGCCCTCTGGGTAGGATGGAACAATGGTCAGCCTGTAGACAGGGCCGTCCCTAGGGGGGTGCAAGGCCCGGGGTGGAAGTGATGTCACTTCCGGGACCAACTGTGCTGGGGGCGGGTAGGGGAGGCTAGGGGAGGCGGTGCCTCCCCCAACAGCCAGGCATGGCCCGGCCCACACTCTACCCCCCCAGGACCCTGCTTCGATGGCACCGCTGGGCTCCAGGGGGCTGGGGCCATGCCGCCCACCTTCCCGGGGCTGGGGAGGCTGCAGCAGCGCCGCCGAGCGCTCTCCCTCCCGTTGCGCTCTCCCTTGGGTGGAAGGGGTGGGGCTGGGGATAGCCTCCCCAGCCAGTGGTCGGGTTCACCCACCGCCCATGTGGTGCCGGCCAATTGTGCCGGCTTGCAGGGACCCCCAAAGTGCGGGGCCCTGAGCGGTTGCCCTGATTCGCTGTCCCCTAGCAACGGCTCTGCTTGTAGCCCCCGGGCAGGGTTGAGCAAACAAACAGTCTATGGCCCTCAAGCTTCCTGGCTGGGGCAGGCAGTAGTAATTGGGGTTCTGGCCATCTGGGTGAGACAGAACACCAATCAATCTGTAGTCCCTGAGCAGGGCAGAACAAACAGTCTATGGTCCCTAAGCACCCTCTGTGTAGCTGGAGTGGCCACCAATACTCACTACAGCCTCTTTTTTGTTCAGATTAAACATAAAAAATAATAGCATGTAACCCCCTACAGTTTGATTGGAAATATGCAATCACCAGAGGTGCCTTCCCTGGCCTCATACTCTTCTGCCAGCTGGTCCTGTGAAGGGATGGGCTCCAGGGTTAAAAACAGTTCTTGGCTGCTGGGGAAAATGGATCCTCTGCTTGCCTGCCTCACATTCTCCTCCTCTTCCTCGTCAACAATGTCCTCGTTGTTGCTCGAGGTTGCCTGGGGCTCCTGGGAGGTATCCACAGAACATTTTGGGGTAGTGATGGGGTCACCGCCAAGAATCGCATGCAGCTTCTCATAAAAGTGGCATGTCCATGAGGCTGAACCAGAATGACTGTTCGCCTCCCTTGTCTTCTGGTGCATTTACCGAAGCTCCTTTATTTTCATGCGGCACTGCTGTGTGTCCCTGGTGTAGCCCGTCTCCCCCATGCCCTGTGCAATTTTGGCATAGATGTCAGCGTTTCTTCTGCTGGATCAGAGCTCTTCTCCCCATACAGCAGTAAGATCCACCATCCCCTGTGTGCTGCATGCTAGACCGTGTTTGTGGCCTTGAGTCTCCATGATCAGCTGTGCTGCTGAGCATTCCACGCTGATCAAACAGGAAATGAAAATTCAAAAGTTCTCGGGGCTTTAACAGGGGAGTGAGAGGCTGTTTCCTGTGTACCTGGCTGACGTGCAGTGGAGTTGAAAGTGCTCTCCAGAGCGGTCACAGGAGAGCACTGTGGGACACCACCTGGAGGCCAGTTCATTTGAATTACACAACGCAGTGTCTACACTATCCCCATGTCGACCCGTGGATGTCATATCAAGGGCTATGCCTCTCGCACAGGTGGAGTACTGAAGTTGACATTACAGACCAC
The DNA here is from genome assembly GCF_002925995.2 of Terrapene triunguis. NCBI lineage: Eukaryota > Metazoa > Chordata > Testudines > Emydidae > Terrapene > Terrapene triunguis. The sequence continues at coordinate 70,515,004 of NW_020664409.1, read as the reverse complement.
TTAGGTTGGCGGAAGGGACTCGGTAGTGTAGACACATACATTATTAGATCTACTTAACGCAGCTTATGTGGACCTTAGTTTGTAGTATAGACCAGGCCTAAGATTTGCTCTTCATCTTGCCAGCTATCAGTTTTAATGGCAGTTATATTACCTGATTTAGTTGTTCCGGCTCTTGTCCTGGGTCCTGGGACCCACCTTTAATTCTGATCATGTGTTTGTTATTATTTATTCATACATTTAAAGTAATTTACAAGAAAATACCCACCATAGATAATATATAATTTCAAAGTCTTTTAACAAATAGATTTAACTCATTGGGCCAGATTCTGCTTTCTGTTACACCATTACACATCTGGAGTTAACTCCTTTGAAGTCAATGAAATTATATCAGCAATAAGAGAATCCCACAGTTAACAAGGGAAAGAAGTGTACTGTTTAATCATATAATCGCTAAATAACCCTAATTAATTAAGACATGATTAATTATCACCTAGGGAGAAGGTCGCTGTAAGGTGGTCGCTGTCTCAGGGAGGGAGACTACGCCCCCTCTTTACAGTCGCATTATTATAAAACAAATAGGAAAAAAAAAAACCTTACTGCCCTCCAGTGGAGACCAAGCATGGCCATAAGAAACCCAGTTGTAAAACATATCAGTTGATGGAGAACTATCTACAGCTATTAACACTTCTCTCCTGGGCTGGCCTGGAACCAAGCACATAGTTTGAAATAGCATAACACAGGAAATATGCCACAGTAAATTACAAATTGTCAACTTTAAATAGTAATAATTGCTTACAAAGGTACCCTAAAGGTAATCTAAAGCAAAGGAGACCAAACGTTTTTAAACTGTTCCGTTCTGTATAATGATGAGCATGAAGGCAGTGGATCAAAAGTAACAAACTACCCCCTACCCTTCTCAAAAAACTATAACAGAGCCATATTGTACCATTAGTTTTTAAGCAGAAGTCCCTGATGGAGTCAACTGGGATTTGTGCTTAAAAATCAGTGGCATGATACAGCCATAGCCTGTGCCAATTCCTTTGTTTGTACATTGAATCAACATCCCCTATCCTTTGTGTTTGAGTCTTTAGATTGTAAACCCTTCAGGGCAGGGGTTGTCTCTTCTGTGTTTGTACTGCAACCAGCAAAATGGGTCCCTGGGGCCTTCTGGGGACATACTGCTGCTACTGCTAATAATAGGCCACATACAGCAGACTACAGCAGCCCTGCAAAGGGGTCACTGACAGCAGAGCAGCACTAGAGAGTAGGTGTTCTGGCCAGTCTTAGATGCTATAGCAAGTGCAGCATTGAAGAAAATTCTTTACACAATAGTGCTTCCCTGCTCAGAGGCACATTACAATCCGAGTGTAACAAATAGAGCTGGTTGGAAATTTTCCAATGAAACAGTTTCATCAGAAAAATGCTGGTTCATTGACCCTGAAACATCTCACAAAAGGTTTGAAGAATTGTCACCAAACCACAGGCAGGTTCCTGGTTCCCTGCCAGCTCGCCTGGCAGACTGCTGTGGAGCCTGGGATTCCAGGATGTGTGGCTCTGGGGCAGCACTGGGGATCCCGGGTTTCCAGTGGAATCTGACTAGAATGTCAAGTTCAGTCAGCAGCTGGCAGACGGAGAGAGCATATTTCATTTTGGAAACACCATGTGTTTGTGTTTCTGAAGTGAAAATTTGTCAAGATTTTCAGTTTGGAAGAAAACTCAGAAAAAATGGTTCGGATCCAATTTGGAATGAAACCAAATTTCAAAATATCAAACTGGAAATCCTGAGATTCAGCCAATGTCTTCAGAGCAGATATCTGGGCTTGATTTACTAACAGTTCTGTTTCATATTTTATCAGGTTATACCATTCTATTAAGTGAGGATTCCAGCTATTTAGATTTATAATTTGGTTTCCTCAGCCTCTTCTCTGTGACTTCTGCTATGACTACTCTCAGTATAGTTAATGGGGGTTCCCTATTGTTTGCACTGGGCCTGATCCCTAGACATTCCCAGTGAAATCAATGGGAGCTGTGGGCCTTCAGCTACTTTTAAAATAAACCAGTCTCTTTTTAAAACAGGTCCCTAACTTTAGGCACCTATATTTGAGAATTTTAACTTCAACTTTTCACTGCCTTAGCTCATCATTCTGTAAAATGGGGATAACAACACTTGTCTCACAAGGATGTTTATGAAACTTACCTAATGTACATAAAGGATCCTAGAGATGAAAAGTCTCATTAGTACAAAGTCTCATTAATACAATAATGTATATAACATTTCTAAAAATTGAAAAAGTGCAAGAAGACAGCCAAAAACTCTGAATATTTTATGTTTTTTTTTTTTTAATTTAATACTGGTGGATTTTGTTCAGTGTCTTTTTCTTTCTTTGTTATAGGATCACAGTAAATATCCAAAACCTATGCAAACTCTATCATCATATTTGACCTGAAAGTACTAATGTAATATGAATGTTTACTAATTACAATATCAATAAACATTTCACCTCCAGGTGAAGAGTAAAAATAATGTTTTATTGTTTGCAAAATCTGTAAGCCTTTAAACTATTTAATGTCACTGTCAAGGTAACACAGTAATTACGTTAGCACTAGCACGTTTAGTTTTTTCCTTAGTTCAACTAAAATGGGTTCCCATATTGTGCCCTCTCTATAAAAGCAGTGATTAGAAGTGTGGTAATGAAACCCTATCCCAGAAACAGAGGTTTGACATCTTTGAGGATGCCTGTTAACCTTTCTGAACAGGCTTGAAATACTTTGCCCTGATTGTCTAATAATATGAGGCATATTGGGAATTATTTATAAGCCTCCATATGTATTCAAACAAACTAGTATAAAACTGCATTGAAACTGTTTGTTATATTCCCACTCACACTAACAATTTACTTTTCCCTGCAGTCTAAGGATTCAACTATTACTGAACTTTAGATATACACTTTGCACAGTCTGAAGATACTTTTTTATCTTTTCCCACATTAGTATGGATACTTAAGAATTCTCAGTGACTACATATGCAACTAGGTGAGGTAAACCTTTGAAGTGCTGCAATATTTGCAAGTTACATGACAGATAACTAATGTTTGGCTAATAGCTTACAGGCTAATCAGTTTAGAATCAGGACAATGATGAAAAAGTGATGGATGTAGAACTGTGAATTAACATTTGAAAATTCAATTATCTTGATGTTTTGTGTATGTATCGGAGGGGGCTTAGATTTTTTTTTAAAGCTAGCACTTTAGGCCTTGCCTACACTGCAGAATTTTGTCACCAAAAGTGATGCCATTTAATTAAAGCACTTTAATTAAATTGCTGTTGCATGTCCACACTATGCTCCTTGTGTTGGCAGAGTGCATCCACACTAGCAGCTCTTGCATTGACACAGAGAGCAGTGCACTGTGGGTCATAGGCACCGACTCTGTGGGTGCTCCGGGGCTGGGGTGGGAAAAGGTGGGGTTGGCCGGGGACTTTGGGGGGGTGGAATGGGGGTGGGGCGAGGGCGGTGCAGGGGGGGGGCGGGGCCGGGGAGGGCGAGCACCCACTGGGCAGAGCGAAAGCCGGTGCCTATGCTGTGGGTAGTTATCCCACTGTGCAATTGGCCACATGATGCAGGTTTCTCAATCCCATCATTCCATGGGCATCCTACTAGATTGCCAGCCACTTTTCAACTGAAGTGTGGGAGGAGGAGGAAGAATGTATGACAGGGAGCATGTGTGTGTATGTGGGAGACACAGAGACAGAGTGTGTGTTGGAAGAGTGTGTGAGAGAGTAGGGGGGAGTGTGTATGTGAGAGAGACAGTGTGTGTTGGGGGAGAGTGAGTGTGTCGGCACGCTGTCTCTAATTTCAGACAGCCACAGGAAACAACCAGTCCTAAGGAAGAGAGAGAGGGACCCCCACCCCGACATCAATCCCCACCTCCCTCCCTGACTGCACAGTACAGCAGACTCTCTCTCTCTCTCTCTCTCTCTCTCACACACACACACATCCGCCCCTGCCTGCCTGCTTCTGTGTTCCTAGTAGGGTGACCAGATGTCCCGATTTTATAGGGACAGTCCTGATTTTTGGGTCTTTTTCATATATAGGCTCCTATTACCCCCCCACCCCCGTCCTGATTTTTCACACTTGCTGTCTGGTCACCCTAGTTCCTAGTGTTGGAGAAAGCAGCATTCCATGCTAGTGATTTGCTTTTTCCTGCTGCAATTGAGTGGCTTGCTCAGCTGTCAGAACTTCCCGGAGCTTTGAAGGGGGAGGGGCGCATGCCTGTGTAGCAGGAATGCAGGGCAGCCAAGTTTAAAACAGTGAGCAGAGCAGTCACAGCGGCAGGAGTGCCACCAGCTTTTCTGCTGCCCTCGACGGTGGAAGGTCCCACCCCGAAATGCCACCCCCCATAGAAGTGGCGGAAGGTCCCGCTGTCGAAATACCGCCGCGGTCACCGCCTCCAAAATTGTAGCGCCCTAGGCGACCGCCTAGATCGCCTAATGGGTTGCGCCGGCCCTGCACAGTGGGCATTGTGGGATACTGGGGGAGGCCAGTTATGGCGATATAATGAACAACATCTACACTGATGCTTTGTCACTTTTAGTTTGCCACAAAAAGCTTCATGACTCTCGTCGAGGTGGTTTTATTTTGTCGCCGAAACTGGAGAGTATTGTCGCCAAAAGTGGCATTGCAGTGTGTACACCTCCACTGTTTCATCGCCAAAAGCTGCCTTTTGGTGACAAAACTCTGCAGTGTAGACAAGGCCTTACTGAAGCAGTGTGTTAATGATAATGTTATCTTAAGGGTGTATTAATATGGCAGGTTCAGTAATTAACTCTAGGCGACTAACTGTTTTATATGCAGTGGGCCAGACTGTTCTTGGCTTTTGCATGTGGAGAGGGCATAAGGACCCTTCCTTTCCCCTACCCTAAGGCACCTCATGTGAGGGCTACACCAACCATAAGGAGTAGGGTTGGCCAGAACCCAGAATTCCCATTCTGTTGGAAATACTGAAATTTCAAAATAAATCAATTAAATGTGTTCCGCATTGGAACAGAACCTCGAAGACTGGAATTTTCCCGTTGAAAGGGAATTCCAAATTTCATTTTGAAAAAATCGGAACACCATTTCATTTAAACTTTTTGAAACAAAATTGAGGAGGCTCCCTAAGCTGCCTGGAGAACCCCAAACTCTGCTTCCAGACTTCCTGCCACACAGCCAGGAGCCTGGCTGCCCTAGAAGCCATGGCTTGAGCCTGGGATTAACCCCTGAATGTTCACTTGGGTGTTTGCGTTCCACATGAACCTTCTTCTCTTCCCTCAACTCATCCCAAAGATATTGAAAGTTAAGTAATCGGGCCAAGAAAGTTGTGCAGCTGAAGGCAAGCTGTGAAGTGGTATGACTGGGCATAAAGCATCAGCCCAGGTTCAGGACATTTGCACAGCCTGGTCTGAGCTTTGCAAGAGCAAGGAATGCCAAGCACTAGTGACAGAACCCTGAACCCACGTGACTGGGGTTGGATTGTGGGCTCTATGCCAACCTTTCACAAGTTGTATCTGACAGTAACTTAAATGAAAAAAAAAACCCTCTACAAGCACTAAAATGAAATTAGAACTTTTGAAATGTGATAGGGAAAAAAGATTATATTGCTCATCTCAATAAAAAAAAAAACCAGCATAACTGCAGTACTTTGATCAGATGCCATAATATCTAGCTCCAAACCATGATCTCTTAAAAATAATTTAACAATAACCACCTCTGGTCATAACAGTAAATCAAGAGCTTATCTTGTTTTAAAGGCAGCTTGCTGAATAACATTATCCTCATGTTACTTACTGTTTGGGAAAGTTTACTATATATAGCTTGATTCTACTGCTCATTAAGATCAGCTGGCAATTTTTCTTGACTGCTGAGCTCAAGCTTCCTGCAAATGATCTTAACATCTCCATGAAGAAAAGTTGTTAGAATACTATGTTAAACTCAAACTCATTCCCCAGACTGTGATGGTTTGGGGAATCTATATACAGCATATGAATTCTGATTGATTTTCCAAACTCTCTCTGTCACTCTAACCCTCAGTGTATATTGAATCAGCCATTTGTTTACAGTGACCATGTCACATATCACACATACTGTCTGGAAGCAGCTACAGGACAAGCAAGAGTGGTTAATATGGAATGACTCTGCCGTGGAAGAACAATGAATTTGCTAAAGAGGTTGGCCAAGCTAAATGAAACTGGTTTCTCCCGAGCGTGTCTGCAGGGAGGTGGGTTGGAGCAATTGAAATTCTCCAGCAGAAGAGGAGAACAAAGAAAGAGGTGTTAGCAGGGCCGGCTCTAGGCAC
>NW_020664409.1:70480444-70508272 GCF_002925995.2 Terrapene triunguis | reverse complement strand
GGGGGGCGGCCAAAATTGTTTTTGCCTTGGGCGGCAAAAATTCTAGAGCCGGCCCTGGGTGTTAGATGCTGCTGTTAAAAGGGGCATGCTCTCTGACCTAGGGGGAAGCTGTTGACCACTGGACCTGAACAAGCTAGGAAGAGCTTGTTTGTTGCAGGGGAAGGGAGTGAGAAACTGAAGGCTGAGAAGGAGAGTCTTGGGTTCCTGAGAGGACTGACCAAAAACCCAAAGGGCTCTTAAAGTGGTGAGAACACTGGAGGGTTTGCACATGCAGCTTTTGTTGCTTTTGCATGGATCTGTAAATCTCTAGGCTTTCATTAGGAATAAAGTAAGTGTGTGTGTGTGTGTGTGTGTGTAAGAACTTACTTTGCAAAACCTCTGATTTCATTGCTGTAACTGTCATGAGGCCCTAGTGGCAGAACCCAGAGAGGGCAGAAGGGGCAGTTGTCCCTCACCCGGTATCCTTTAGGTGTATATATGTCACCTTTTGAAACATATTTTTCAGTTGAAAAATGGCCACCAATGACTCATCACACCCCGGTTCCCCTTAGTTACAAAACCTGGCTCTACTACTGTGTACCCCCAAAGGTTTAACCTGTAAACTGGAATACCTGGGGGGGTGGAGGTCTGGGAAAGGGTGTGCTTAAGCTTCTGGGGAGACTTAGAATCATAGGGTTAGAAGGGACTGCAAGGGTCATCTAGTCTAACCCCCTGCCAAGATGCAGGATTTGTTGTGGTTACACCATCCAAGATAGATGGCTATCCAGCCTCCTTTTGAAACCTCTAGTGAAGGAGCTTCCACAACCTCCTTTAGTAGTCTGTTCCATTGTCTTACAGTTAGAAAGTGAGAGGCTTATTAAATCCTGAGATTTAATCTAAATCTGCTATGCTGTAGAACCCATTGCCTCTTGTCCTGCCCTCTGTGGCAAGAGAGAACAACTTTTCTCCATCTTTTTTATGGCAGCCTTTCAAGTATTTGAAGACCACTATCATGTCCCCCCTTAATCTCCTCTTTTCCAAATCAAACATACTCAGTTCCTTCAGCCTTTGCTCATATGGCTTGCATTCCATCCCTTTGATGGTCTTTGTCACGTGCCTCTGGATCCTTTATGTACATCTTTTCTATACATTGGTGACAAAAATTGGACACAGGACTTCAGCGGAGGCCTAAGCAGTGCCGAGTAGAGTGGGACTATTACCTCCTGTGACTTACATGCTATGCCTCTGTTAATGCAACCTAAAATTGCATTTGCTTTTTTTTTTTTTTGCAACAGCATCGCATTGCTGACTCATGTTGAGGTTGTGAACTACCACTATTCCCAGATCCTTTTCAGCATTCTGTATTTGTGCATTTGGTTTTTCTTCCCTAGGTGTAGTACCTTACATTTGTCTTTAATTTAATTTTCTTATCTATAGCCCAGTTCTCCAATTTATCAAGATCTTTCTGAATTTTAGTTCTATCCTCCAAAGTGTTGGCAACACCCCTAGCTTTGTGTCATCTGAAAATTTGATCAGTATCATACATCCAGGTCATCAATACAGATGTTATAAAACACCGGACCCAGAACAGATCTCTGTGGACAGGGGTGCCGGAATGGTGCGGCCAGGGGCCATGGCCCCATCACTTTTTACCAGCTGTAAGGGTGAGCGATGGCAGGGGGGCTGGAGAAGCAAACAGGGGGCAGAGTCTGGGGGAAGAGGTGGCACGGGAGTGGGGCCTCAGGGGAAGAGGCGTCATGGGGGGTAAGTGCCCCCCCCACACTTTTAGGGAGCTTCCGCCACTCCTGCTTGTGGGACCCACTTGAGACTTCCTCCAATCTGACATCATTCCATTAACAGTTACTCTTAGTATCCACTTAACGTATCCACTTAACGGCAGTTCTGTCAAGTCCGCATTTCTCCAGCTTACTTATCAGAATGCCATATGGGGGACTGTGTCAAAAGCCTTGCTGAAGTCCAGGTATATATTATGTCCACCACATGCCCCCTCTCCACCAAAACAGTTATCCTGTCAAAGAAGGAAATCAAGCTGGTTTGGCATGATTTGCTCTTGGTAAATCTATGCTGGCTGCTAGTGATCACCCCTTCAGCCTCCAGTTATTTGCAAATTTAATGTTTTATACATTGCACTAGTAGCTTCCCAGGTATCAAAGTCAGGTTGACTGGTCTATATTCCCTGTCTCCACCTTTCCCCCCCTTTTAAAGATGGGCACTACATTAGCCCTTCTCCAGTCTTCCAGGACCTCTCCTGTCATCCATGACTTTGCAAATATTATTATTGCCAATGGCTCTGAGATTTCTTCAGCTAATGTCTTCAGTACCCTTGGGTGAATAGCATCAGGGCCTGCTGATTTGAATTTATTCAAATTGGTTAGACGATCTCTGACGTGTTCTTTACTTATCCTGATCTGCATCCCTTCCCCTTTATTGTCTATAGTAACTTTGGTAGTCATCCGGTCATGTTATTTTTTGTGAGACGACTGAAGCAAAGTAGGCATTGAGCTGCTCTGCCTTCCTATCATCTTCCGTTATCAGCTCACCATCTACATTGAGCAGTGGACACACACTGTCCTTGATCTTTCTTTTTTGTCTGTCATATTTAAAGGAACCCATTCTTGTTGTCTCTAACATTCATTGCCAGCTGTAACTCATTCTTGGCCTTGGCTTTCCTGATTTTGTCCCCACACACTTGTGCTATTCCCATGTATCCCTTTTGGTTTTGGGATAGCTAAAAAGCTCCTTGTGCAGTCACACTGGCCTCCTGTGACTGTTATCATTCTTCTGCATTGGAATAGCTTGATGTTGAGCCTCTAGTACAGTATTACATCTTTTAGAAACTGCCAGTCCTCTTTGACTCCTTTTCTTCTTAATTGGTCTTTCCATGGGACCTTGCCTACTGTTTCTCTAAGTTGGTTGAAATGTGCCCCTCTGAAGTCCAGTGTCCTTGTTTTGCCGTTCTCCTATCCTCTTTTCAATAGGATCTTGAATTCTATCAGATCATGATCACTTTCTTCCAAGCTCCTGACCACCTTCACATTCACAACTCATTCATTCCTATTGGTCAAAAACAGATCCAAAATGGATGACCCCCTAGTTGTTTCATCAACTTTCTCAATCAGAAAACTGCCCCCTACACATGCTAAGAATTTGCAGAACATATTATGTTTTGCTGCAGTAGTCTTCCAACATTAATATTAGCTCATGTGTGTTAGCTAATCTTGTTAGCTGCATGTAGAATGACTCATCCACTTCCTCTTCCTGATTTCGGTGGTCTATAATAATAGACTTGGGTGGGTTTAGCACTGGCCTTAGCATCTAGGGCAGCTGGACTGTTGGGGGGTCTCACTTCTGAGAAGGGGTAGTAGACAGGGTGTCTGCACCCTGGGAATGAGCCTGAGAGGCCAGAGACAGTTGCCTGGATGCTGCTCAGACTTAGTAGCCTTAGGCCTGGTCTACACTGGGGGAGGGAGGGAGATCGACTTAAGATACGCAACTTCAGCTACGAGAATAGCGTAGCTGAAATCGATGTCTCTTAGGTCGACTTACCTCACATCCTCACGGCGTGGGGTCGACTGCCGCCGCTCCCCCGTCGACTCTGCTTCCGCCTCTCGCCATGGTGGAGTACAGGAGTCGACGGCAGAGCAATCAGGGATCTATTTATCGCGTCTACCCTAGACGCAATAAATCGATCCCCGATAGAGCAATCACTACCCGCCAATCCGGCGGGTAGTGTCGACGTACCCTTAGAGGCACACAGGAGCTGGTGTTGGGAACCAAACACAGCAGCCTTGTTTGTTCAGCTGGGGGAGCTCAACCAGGTCAGTCACACACATCATAGAAAGAAAGAATAGATTCCTACAGCACTTTATAATTGGGGAATATTGCACAGGCTTTACTTACAATTAGCATGAAAGATACCCTTCATTCCACTTTATTATTCAAGAATCAAACCTTATCTTCCATCTAGCAAAGAGGGCATGTGCCATATATTGAGCTCTATCATTTCAGAGACCCAGTTAAGTCTATTAAAAAAGGCCCTTGTGAAAAATCCCTTTCCTTTTTCAGCTATTATCTTTGACTGTAGCAATGACTCATTTGCTCCAACCTGAAACCCAACTGTTTTGAGTATTAGCCCAATACTTCTTTAAAATGATTACCTTTGTAAACCACAGGGTTTGTATTGCAGCTGCCTACTTACATTAAACACAACAAATACAATAAGCTGTGACAAGTCTAACGTCTTCCTGGTCTGTTAATGCCTAATTATAAAATGTTTTTGAAATAGTGTCTGATGGTGTCTGTTAGTGCTACTTTGCAATGACTATAGTTATGGCTACGTTTATGTTACGAAGGCCGTGGAAGTCACAGAATCCCTGACTTCCAGAGACCTCCCTGACATTGTTTGCTTCAGCACCAGGGGCTGCAGGACTCTGGAGCTGGCAGCCAGCAGGTCCCTGGCAGGGTTCCAGTGACAGGTGACAGCATGGGGAGGGGGACGCCTCGGGCGAGTGGCTGTGGGTGTCTCATTTTCTCTTTGGGAAATATGGTTATCCTGCAGCTCCCAGCCACTGTGGGTGGAGGGGCCCCCCTTGCAGCTTCCAGCTGCTGCGGGTAGACAGGGAACCCCACAGCTCCCAGCCACCATGGTGGCAGGGTAAACCATGGAGCTGCAGCAGCAAAGTCATAGACAGGTCACGGTCTTCCATGAATTTTTGTTTATTGCCCATGACCTGTCTGTGACATTTACTAAAAATAACCATGACAAAATCTTATCCTTAACTATAGTTAATCTGTTTCCATTATCTACTTCCAGGGGTTTATAGTCAACCCTACGGATGACTATGATCAGCTGATGTGATTTGAAACATGACTTTCCAAGCCTACATGAGACGACATGAGGGGCAAAGTCCTCTTTAAAATCATGTTAATTAACAAATTTTACAACAAGATCTAATTTTCTAGTTCAGGCATGACTTTAGCACCTCCTGAATCATTAGCCACCCATAGGGCAGCATTCATGGGAGAGGCATGCTTCACCTTCCTCCTGGAAGGTGTGGTATGCACACTCCCTCTGCACACTTGTTAGATCCTGGAAGAATTGTGTATCCCTGAAACATAGATGCTTACTAAACTCTCCATGGTAGTAAAGCCCCCAACATGAACGAGTGTCTATCAACTGTACAGATCATGTCTATCAGGACATAGTAATATAGTCATTTTGCAGATTAGACCTACTCAGCCAGTCAACTGCATCAATGAGAAATGAGAGTCTCAAACCCATGTTCTTTCGGCCTCAGACAATTCTGTTTTAGTCTAACAATTGTTACACAAACTCTGTCCTTCCCTCCACAGTGATTTCTGGTTGGATCCTGCCTCCACATTTGATGCCCTCCCTCTCCAAAAAGTCCTACATTATCTCCCTGGTCAGAAAGTCCCTGATAACTAGTGTTTCTCTCCAATTTCCACTACAGTAGAACCTCAGAATTATGAACATCAGAGTTACAAACTGACCAGTCAACCACACACCTCATTTGGAACTGGAAGTATGCAATCAGGCAGCAGCAGAGACAAAAGAGAAAAAAAAGCAAATACAGTACAGTACTGTGTTAAATGTAAACTACTAAAAATATAGGGAAAGTTTAAAAAAAAGATTTGATAAGGTAAGGAAACTGTTCTTGTGCTTGTTTCGTTTAAATTAAGATGGTTTCATGTAGCATTTTTCTTCTGCATAGTAAAGTTTCATTTCTCCAGTTTGTCCAGATCATTTTGAATTTTAATTCTATCCTCCAAAATCATTTGCTATCCCTCCCAGCTTGTTATCGTCCACAAACTTGGTAAGTGTACTCTCTATCTCATTATCTAAGTCATTGATGAAGATATTGAACAGAACTGGACCCAGAACTGATCCCTGCAGGACCCCACTCGATATGCCCTTCCAGCTTGACTGTGAACCACTGATAACTACTCTATGGGAATAGTTTTCCAACCAGTTATGCACCCACTTTATAGTAGCTCCATCTAAGTTGTATTTCCCTAGTTTATTTATGAGAAGGTCATGCAAGACAGTATCAAAAGTCTTACTAAAGTCAATATATATACCACATCTACCACTTCCCCCCTATCCACAAAGCTTGTTACCCTGTCAAAGAAAACTATTAGGTTGATTTGACATGATTTGTTCTTGACAAATCCATGCTGACCATTACTTATCACCTTATTATCTTCTAGGTGTTTGCAAAATGATTGCTTAATTATGTACTCCATTATCTTTCTGGGTACTGAAATTAAGCTGACTGGTCTGTAACTCCCCGGGCTGTCCTTATTTTCCTTTTTATAGATTGGCACTATATCTGCCCTTTTCCAGTCTTCTGGAATCTCTCCAGTCTTCTGTGACTTTTCGAAGATAATCACTAATGGCTCAGATAACTCCTCAGTCAGCATGTTGAGTATTCTAGGATGTATTTCATCAGGCCCTGCCAACTTGAAGACATCTAACTTGTCTAATTTTTTTAATTTGTTCTTTCCCTATTTTAGCCTCTGATCTGACCTCCTTTTCACTGGCATTCACTATGTTAAACGTCCAATTGCTACTAACCTTTTTGGTGAAAACTGAAACAAAAAAGTCATTTAGCACTAATGCCATTTCCTCATTTTCTGTTATTGTTCCTCCCCTCCTCATTGAGTAACAGGCCTACCCTGTCCTTGGTCTTCCTCCTGCTTCTAATGTATTTATAGAATGTTTTCTTGTTGCCCTTTATGTCTCTAGTTAGTTTAATCTCGTTTTGTGCTTGGCCTTTTTAATTTTGTGCCTACATACGTGTGTTATTTGTTTATATTAATCCTTTGTAATTTGACCTAGTTCCCACTTTTTGTAGGACTCTTTTTTGATTTTTAGATTATTGAAGATCTCCTGGTTAAGCCAGGCTGGTCTCTTGCCATACTTCCTATCTTTCTTATGCAGTGGGATAGTTTGCTCTTGTGCCCTTAATAATGTCTGTTTGAAAAATTGCCCACTCCCTTGAGCTGTTTTTCCAGTTAGATTTACTTCCAATTGGATCTTACCTACCAACTCCTTGAGTCTGCTGAAGTCTGCCTTCTTGAAATCCCTTATCTTTATTGTGCTGTCTTCCCTCCTACCATTCCTTAGAATCATGAACGCTACCATTTCATGATCATTTTCACCCAAGTTGCCTTCCATTTTCAAATTCTCAACCAGTTCTTCCTTATTTGTCAAAAACAAATCTAGAACAGCCTCTCCCCTAGTAGCTTTCTCCATCTTCTGAACTAAAAAAATTTCCCCAATACATTCCAAGAACTTTTTGGATAATGTGTGTGAAATCCCTGTAGCTACTCATTTGAAACATCTCTTTCCTGTAAAACACAAGCCCACAGAAAACGTTCTACAAAGCAATCATGATATGTGACAATGAATATGTTAACTATAGAAAAACATGTTTTGAATTCAGCACAATGACTAAACTAGCATGGGTGTACTTAAAAAATGGGGAATTACTGTGGGAGCAATCAGGAAGACCCATCTATCTCCAGTAACAGATGATCCTTAAGAATGGATTTCAGCTTTCCATTGTTGAAAGCCTTTCTGCTGAAGGAATATTGATAACTAAAATGTTAGATAAAAATATTCAGGAACACTGCCAGAAAGACAATCATCAAACCCTTTGCATCTGTTCTTTATATTAGAGAAGCCATCAGAGACCAGACAAAGTTTGATCAAATGTTATTTAGCTATTTGGAATGGATGAAAAACTGGCTGGTGCATTTAAGAACCAATATTCTCTTAACTAGAAGATCCACTCAGACAGAAACATTAATTAAAGCTAGAAATAGAACAGAAATGCATTAAGATGTTAGTTGTGCTTAAATCTAAATGATTACAAGTATATCCAATATCTTATGCAAGGAAATTGTAGTGTTCTGAGATTAACATGGAAAAACCGAGCCCACAAATAAAATCTATATTACAGGATAGGATAAATGAGTTTGGAATAATTCAGATGAACTCACCAATGTCATTTTGCAGCACTGTAGAGATAGAAAGCTGTAAATCTACTTTGCTGAAAAATATATGGACTAGTGTAAGGTGACTAGAAACTGGTATAGGTGTTCTTATATGTACAAATGTCAAAATACATAAATGTTATGTAGTGGAGAGAATTTTTAAGGAGAGTTGGGAACAGAACTCAGGCCTTTCTGTCTCCTAATCCAATGTGCCTTATCCTAGCTTGAGTGGGGAGAAAGCCATTTTAACCTGAATTGCTTTCAAGGTAGTCCTAGTTATTGTCAGTAATTCAGAGGACTTAGTATGGCTAAGTTACCTAGGCACAACTAAACCTTCCTTAGGGGCACACTTATGAAACTGAGCTTGTGTGTACACACAAATTACCTATACGTATAATATGTACATGCTCATTGTCACAGTTCCCAAGGTAACTGCTTCTCTGATCCATTTGTGGCCTCTCTGAGGGCATGCTGCTTTGGTCTCAGGCCTCTACACATCACCCTTCTCAGGGACAGATCCCAGGGATCCTGATCCTCCAGCTGGGGGCTTAGACTGCAGACTCCTGCAATTCAGTGTGATTATCTCAGCAGGTCTGAGTTTAATTCAGCACCTGCAGACCTGTTCTCTCGGAGGCAATGAGGGGGTTAACTAGGGTTATCATATTTAAAAAATAAAAAAAGAGGACACTCCACGGGGCCCTGGCCCCGCCCCTTTCCCACCCCTGGCCCCCGCCCCAACTCCGCCCCTTCCCCAAAATCCCCGCCTTAACTCCGCCCCCTCCCCTGAGCGCCCTGCATTCCCCCTCCTCCCTCCCAGCCACGCGAAAAGGGCTGCCCAAGTGCTACCGGTTTCACGGTTTGCCAGGCAGCCCCCAGACCCTGCGCCCCCGGCCGGTGCTTCCCCAGTGCAGCTGGATCCCGGGAGGGGAAGCACCCAGCCGGGGGTGCAGGGTCTGGAGGCTGCCCGGCAAACCATGAAGCCGGTAGCGCTCGGGCTTCGGGCAGCCCCCATGCCTCCGGACCCTGCGCCCCCAGCCGGGCACTTCCCCTCCCGGGCTTCGGCAGCTGCTGTGCTCCCTGAACTCCTGGGCTCTGTAAGCGCCGAGCTGCCCGAGCGCTACTGGCTTTGGGCAGCCCCCATGCCTCTGGACCCTGCGCCCCCAGAGCCCGGGAGGGGAAGTGCCCGGTAAGCCAGGGAGTATTTTTCCCGGACATGTTCGGCTTTTTGGAAATTCTCCCCGGACGGGGGTTTGATTACCAAAAAGCCGGACGTGTCCGGGAAAAACCGGACGTATGGTAACCCTAGGTTAACCAGTGACCAGCCTGCTTGCATAAAGCAAAGTGCTACTTATTCAGAACAAAAGCATTACAGAGAAAACATAGCATAAAACAATAAACAGCTTATATTCAGGTCTAGCTTACCAGGCAGTCATCCATCTTCCTCATGGAAACCCTGATAGGGTTAAAGTACTTCGGGCACTTTCAGCAGTGTTTGTCTCTCTTGGTCACCGTTTCATGTCAGTTCTTGGATTGAGTGTAAGTGACCTCTCTCTCAGATCAGGGCAGCTACTTTATACAGTCTCAAGTCCTTTTTGTTTGTAGGCTTCTTGAACCAGGTCAAACCAATATATGCTATGTCTCCAGGGGTAAAACTTTCACAGACTTGTTACCTGCATTAGGGATTTGCATTAATTACCCCCAGTGAATTTGGTTGCTGTAGGAAATGATCCTTTAGCTCACCCAGTGAGAACAGGAATACAATCTCAGGCCAGACCATAAAGATACACATAACATTTATAAAGTCTCTGAATTATCCACATGTCCATAACATCTGTCACAGCCCACTATAATAGTCTTTGAATATTCCATGTTTCCAAAGCATCATATCTGTCACACTCATTACATTATTTTCAGATAAAAACCAGTTTCTTCCAGATCATGGTTATACACTGACGCTCAATGAGGGCTATTTTCAAACTGGACTTCAACTTTCTACCTCAGGCTTTTTCAGCTGTAGGGCTGTTCAGAAAGGGTTTTGTCAATATATATATTTTTAATATGGGGAAGAGCATATTCTTTCATTCTTCACTCACTCATGTCTAGCTGATCCTTTTTTGCTTAATCTTTAGGAAACAAATCACCTTCAGGCAGAATTCAAGAATGAAAAATGTCATCCCCTAAAGGTTCAGAAAGTTATAGGTCACTCACATTAGGGGGTTAGAAAGAAAATATAGTCCCTTAATTGCAGCAGGTCACAGCCAGTTCCCTGCCATCTACATTTACCTCCACATATGTATTAATATACACAGAAGGGGGTTATGAAGGGAATTTCATAGCTTCCAACAGCAGAAGAGACCATTGTGATCATCTAGTCCAGCAGTTCTCAAACTGTGGGTTAGGACCCCAAAGTGGGTTGTGACTCTGTTTTAATGGGGTCACCAGGGCTGGCATTAGCCTTGCTGGTGCCAAAGCCAAAGCCCGAGCCCCACTGCCCAGGGCCGAAGCAGAAGCCCCACCACTGGGGCTGAAGCCAAAGCCCGAGGGCTTCAGCCCTAGGGTGTGGGGCTCAGGTTACAGGGCCACTGCCTGGGGCTGCATCCCTTGGGCTTTGGCTCCCCCGCCTGGGGTGGTGGGACTCAGGCAGGCTCAGGCTTCAGTCCCCCCTCCTGGGGTCGTGTAGTAATTTTTGTGGTCAGAAGGTGGTCGCAGTGCAATGAAGTTTGAGAACCGCTGCTCTAGTCTGACCTTCTGTATAATACAGGCCATAGAACTTCCCCAACATAGTTCCTAGAGCAGATCCTTTAGAAAAACATCCAATCTTGGTTTTAAAATTGTCAGTGATGGAGAATCCACCATGACCCACGATAAATTGTTCCAATGCTTAATTACTCTCACTTAATTCCTTATTTCCAGTGTGAATCTGTTTGGCTTCAACTTCCATCCATTAGATCATGTTATACCTTTCCCTGCTAGCTTGAAGAGTCCATTATTAAATATCTGTTCCCCATGTAGATACACCTCTACCCCAATATAACGCTGTCCTTGGGAACCAAAAAATCTTACCGCGTTATAGGTGAAACCGCGTTATATCGAACTTGCTTTGATCCGCCGGCGTGCGCAGCCCCGCCCCCCTGGAGCGCTGCTTTACCACGTTATATCCAAATTAGTGTTATATCGGGTCGTGTTATATTGGGGTAGAGGTGTACTTACAAACTGTAATCAAGTCACCCCTTAACTTTCTCTTTGTGGAGATAAATAGATTGAGCTGTTTGAGTCTATCAGTATAAGTCTTGTTTTCTAATCCTTGAATCATTCTTGTGGCTGTTCTCTGAACCCTCTCCAATTTATCAATATCCTTCTTGAATATTGGGCACCAGACTGGACACAGTACTCCAGTATTTAAACCTCTGTAAAGCACAGGTAGATATGTGATTATTTGAAATAAAAAAAATCACAAAATTAAAATAATTGGAATAGGAAGCAAAACCACAATAATAATTTCCCTCTCTTGCCCACCCCACTCACTGTTCTATTAGAAATCAATCCTGTTTTCTTCACAATTCATTTTCCAATTCCTACTGTTTATTGGTAGCTACCAGTAACCACTGAGGCTGAAATGTTATTTTTACATTATGGAGGCTCTTGTATTGTCATTGCAGCTAACCTGTGGGTGAGTCACCAGCACAGATGACTTCACCACAAGGTTATTTCTTGTTACCATACCTATTGGAGTTCAGGAGGCACAGTTACAGACAGAGTATCCTTTCTACATATATTCTGTTTAGCAAAGATGTTTCAGACCTTCAGTAATAGTTCAAAGAGCAAAATTAGAATAACGCATCATGAAAATACGCAATACGATCAAAAGAGAAAGCCAGATATTCTGCAATTTATACATGTATGATGCAAACATCTTCAGGAAAAGCATAATTCATGTAACTATTATTTCCACCTCCCTGCAATCTTAAAATGTGTATTGGAGTACAAGAGGGGAGAGAGAGGAAGAGTTTTGAGGCAGGTAAAGGGAAGAAAATACATGCTTTCTTGACAACCCTGAAGTACATTGCTCCTTTCCATTATTATTTTTTCATTATTTGTGGTCACAGTGAAAATACAATTGATCCAGATTATAATCTCCTTGAATCTTAAACACAGTTTCTATGGCACATGCCCTTGCAGTCATGTAAGAGGAGTTTGGGATATTCAGTAACATGCATCTCAGTTTAGAAAATAGTCTTGAATGTTCATGATTTATTCCTGTCCTGGCATGTGAAGATTCAGAAGGTGCTTTTGCTGCCTTCTCCCAGCGATGTACACAAATTCCACCAGTAGCCACAGCACTGGAGATGACTGAAGCAGTTTATTGTGTATGACATGGACATATCAGAAGCATCAACAAATTATAGTAGGTATTTAAGATGTTTCCCAATGAGTTCATATTAATCTGCTTTACTCATTGATACTGGCTGATTGATTTTTTTTTGTCACAATGTACATAACTCTCATAGACACTGTGCTGTCCCCCTTTACCTGCCAACGAGATCATGCAAAATAATTTCTTGGCTAAAATTGAAATTCCAGTCTTCTGTGTGGTATTCAAATTCCAGTCCCCAATGTCAGTATGTTTCCATGTATTCTGAGGTTCAAAGCTATGCAGGATCTATGCAAGGGACCAGAGGGGATATATGTGAATCAGAACAAAAGATCAGAGTGCTCCAAAATATAACCTGATTTGACTGAAATAACCCTTTGTGGTTTTGAGAATCAAAATGTAATCCCTGCCACAAGACAGGACCTCTCACAAGACCGTTACATACAAACAAATATAAATAAATTGGAGGTTTCATAGTAATTTAAAGATCTAACAAAGTACCTAAAAGTACAGCTTGCTGTATAGCATGTTAGAATGAAACAGATTTACTTTAAGAATTATAGACAAAACATTCAACATTTTGGCTCCAGACTAAATTCTCCCTGAATTTTCTGTCATTCCAGGCAAAATTATTTTTTTTACCAGCAAATCCTTAATCTCCAACCTTCACATAGCTCATCTTTCACCTTAGGTCTAAATGCACACAAGCTGTCCCTTGCAGCTGTGGCATTTCCCCTGTGGCAGCCCTTTTTAATTCTGTAAATTATGGAGAGAGTAAAAGAGAATGATGATAAAGCCTGCACATGGAAATCACACAAATGTATGTGTATGCCTATGGAGAATGCAGAAATTGCAAAATCAACATTGACAGCTATGAAATGGGACATGATAGCAGACAATACTGTTTACATAATGCTAGGTTTAGCAAAAGACCCATTATCCTAGGAGTAAGGATTTTAGGTGCTTTATTATTTTTAACAACAATGAGATATGGTATGTGTGTGAGATCCAAAGGTAGAATACACTCACCAGCAGGTCTGCTCTGCACCACTCTCAACATAGGGTTTAAGTGGTACAAAGAGCTTGAGCCAGTCTTCTGTACATGAGTGAATTTCACTCCAACTATTTACTAGATCTGAAGCTATCTGAGCGCTTTCATTTGTAATTGTCCTGCTTGCACCACTGCTTGGAAGACACATTGAACTGACATGTAGAGCTGAGTGAATAATTGATTCCAGGGCCAAAGCAAAAAACAGTGACAAAAATTTCATTTGTGTTGAACAAAATATTTCAAATGGTGATTTGAATTGATATTTTGTTTTGAAAATGTTGATTTGAAGCAAAATGTCGAAACAAAATGTTTCATCATGTTCATTTTTTCCCAATTTTTTTTGGCCAAAAGTATTTGCTAAATTCAATCCAAATTTATGAATAGTTTGAGTGCCCTCCCAAAATGGATTTTCTGGTGAACAGTTAATTCATCCAAAAAAAAAAAAAAAGTCAGACAGCTCTACTGATAAGTAATTTGCATTTTATTTATTTATTTAGGTTTGTGGTACAGTTGAGAGAGACTGCATTTAAATAGGATCAGTTTTATGGATAAAAAAAGGATTAAGAGGTGTTCTAAGACAGAAAAGCCATGTAAGATGAATGGCCAAGAAAACAGCGGATAGACTGTATACAAGAGAAAGAATTGAGTGGATATGAAGCAAACGTTGGACCGGGAAGCCTGGAAAAGACTGATCTGGTGACCTGATCCCAGCTAACCAAGAAAAGAAGAAGAAGAAGTGGTGATGAAAGAACAGGTTAAGGACTATTTAGAAAAGCTGGACATACACAAGTCCATGGGGCCAGATGCAATGCACCCGAGGGTGCTGAGGGAGTTGGCTGATGTGATTGCAGAGCCATTGGCCATTATCTTTGAAAACTCGTGGCGATTGGGGGAGGTCCTGGATGATTGGAAAAAGACAAATATAGTGCCCATCTTTAAAAAAGTGAAGAAGGAGAATCCGGGGAACTACAGAACGGTCAGCCTTACCTCAGTTCCTGGAAAAATCATAGAGCAGGCCCTCAATGAATCCATTTTGAAGCACTTGGAGGAGAGGAAGGTGATCAGGAACAGTCAACATGGATTCACCAAGGGCAAGTCATGCCTCACCAACCTGATTGCCTTCTACAATGAGATAACTGGCTCTGTGTATATGGGGAAAGTGGTGGACATGATATACCTTGACTGTAGCAAAGCTTTTGATATAGTCTCCCACAGTATTCTTGCCAGAAAATTAAAGAAGTATGGATTGGATGAATAGACTATAAGGTGGATAGAAAGCTGGCGTGATGTCTAGCTGACAGAAGGTATCAAGTGGAGTGCCCCAGGGGTCAGGTCTGGGGATGGTTTTGTTCAGCATCATCATTAATGATTTGGATGATGGGTTGGATTGCATCCTCAGCAAGTTTGTGGATGAAACTAAGCTGGGGGGAGAGGTAGATATGCTGGAGGGTAGGGATAGGGTCCAGAGTGACCTAGAAAAATTGGAGGATTGGGCCAAAAGAAATCTGATGAGGTTCAACAAGGACAAGTGCAGAGTCCTGCACTTATGACGGAAGAATCCCATGCACAGCTACAGGCTGGGTACTGACTGACTAAGAGGCAGTTCTGCAGAAAAGGACCTGGGGATTACAGTGGATGAGAAGCTGGATATGAGTCAACAGTGTGCCCTTGTTGCCAAGAAAGCTAATGGCATATTGGGCTGCATTAGTAGGAGCATTGTCAGCAGATTGAGGGAAGTGATTATTCCTCTCTATTCAGCACTGGTAAGGTCACATCTGGAGTACTGCATCCAGTTTTGGGCCCCCCACTACAGAAATGAAGTGAACAAATTGGAGAGAGTCCAGCGGAGGACAATGGAAATGATTAGGGGGCTGAGGCACATGACTTATGAGGAGATGCTGAAGGAACTGGGCTTATTTAGTCTCCAGAAGAGAAGAGTGAAGAGGTGTGACGTTCCCCTCTGGTGTTATCTGGACTGGTGAATTGCTAGGTCACTCCAATCCTTGACTGTGGGAGCCAGCCTTACCCTGCTCTGCTGTGAGAACCCCCACTCTTGGACTGTTCACGCACAGCCTCTGGCATGTAAGCTGCTCCTTGGATTGTGCAACCGAATGACACTAGCCAATATCTCCGGTCCCAGACACAACCCTAGGAACCTCCATCTTGCAGTGTCCAGTTATGCCTACTGGACACTGCAAGCTTATATGAGTAGGTCAATTTAACAAAAAAATTGATATGCAGCAGGCTTGTTATCCCAAGGGGAGTTTCTGACACGCTTTAAACCAAACGCACTGCTTCAGGTAGAATTAAACAAACAAAATTTATTAACTACAAAGATAGATTTTAAGTGATTATAAGTGATAAGCAAAAAGTCAAAGTGGTTACCAAAAGAAAAGAAAATATAAGCACGCAGTCTAAACTCTCAACCCTATTAGACTGGGCAACATCTAGATTAAGCAGATGTCTGGAAGGCCATACTCACCCCACTGGATATTGCAGTCCTTAATATACAAGTTTGTTCCTTAAACCTGGGCCAATCTCCTCTGTTGAAGTCTTGTCTTCTTCTGAGTGACTTAGATGCTTGCAGCGAATGTGGGGGCAGGAGAAGGGACCAGTATGTGTCCACTCTGCCTATTTTATACCTTCAGTCCATGTGCTTGGGGATCACAAGTCCAGGCATGTCTGGGGGGCATTGCTGAGTCTCTCCAAGCAAGGTTGAGCAATTCCCCTGGTGTGGCCTCATGCAGGTGAGTCATTGCATTGTAGCTCCCTTGCTGGACAATGGCTGTTGATGGGTTGTTTGACACCCTGCCTGGACATTGGTTACTTTCCTTGCTGTTACCTCTGGGGAGCTAATATCTGGCTGATTCCCCAACTTACAGCATGTTTTAGTGACCATCATACAACACAATTCTTATAATTTCATATGCATTAATGATACACATATATAGATAGAGAAATTACTTTCAGTAGATCATAACTTTTCCCCTGATATCTTACAAGGCATGCTTAATATGTAAGATCACGATTATATGAAAATGAGGAATATGGGGGTTACAGTACTCTCCCCCAAGGTATAGAATGTCACAGGGGGAATTTGATAGCAGCCTTCAACTACCTGAAGGGGGCTTCCAAAGAGGATGGAGCTAGGCTATTCTCAGTGGTGGCAGAACAAGGAGCAATGGTCTCAAGTTACAGTGGAGGAGGTCTAGGTTGGATATTAGGAAAAACTATTTCACTAGGAGGGTGGTGAAGCACTGGAATGGGTTACCTGGGAGGTGGTGGAATCTCCTTCCTTAGAGGTTTTTAAGGTCAGGCTTGAGAAAGCCCTGGCTGGGATGATTTAGTTGGGGTTGGTCCTGCTTTGAGCAGAGGGTTGGACTAGATGACCTCTTGAGGTCTCTTCCAACACTAATCTTCTATGATTCTAAGTAAGATGGAAAAGCAAAGATTGGTTAGAGATAGTCAATATGGTTTCAGAAGGTCTTATTAGCCTTGTACTGTTTAATGGGATTTCTGCTGAGGCAGATTAAGAAAGATGAAGATATGAATTCTTATGGTAAGTATTTAAAGGTATCTTACCACAATAGGGATTTACTACTGGCCAAATCTGGAAGGCCATACTCAGAACTAACTTCTGTTCTCAGTCACTTAATTGTAAAGCCAACAGGGTACTTCTAGATTTACACACGCATGACTGAAAGCAGAATTTGGCCTTCTGGTTTTACTCACAGGCAAAACTCTCATTGTCTTCAATGGCAAGACTTAGTGAGGATTTGGCATAAGGCAACTTCACACCTTTGCAAAAAATGTGGTAAAGATCTGCTCTCAATTAGTCCAGGTTCACACTGGTGTACCTAAGAGCAGAATATTGCCCAAAGTTTTGCTTGCAGTCATCGAAAAAGTAAATACTAAATCAAGGTCAAATACCAGGAGACAAATAGCTACAATAATTGGGACCTTTTTTAAGATGTGGAAAATATAATAATTTGACACTAATTTCCAAAAAAGATTAAAGGATCGATATGACACATCAGCTTTTCATTGTTTAAAACAACAACAACTAAGAGAATGGCATGAAATGTAAGAGTTGTAACTTATGTAACAATCTGAAGGATGTGTATTGTAAAAAAATGACTCATTGGTTACATATCACTCAAAAATCGCCTCCGTACTCCACTGCTTCTAGGCTATTTTTGTGTTGAAGCAACAGAGAGCAAACTTAGCCTTACTGCAAGCTATTTGGCTTAGTTTTATACTCCAGTTACTATCCTCGTCACAAACACCAAGGATTTTATTCACATTCCTGTGGAGCAAAATTCTTAGTATCTGTGTGGGTTGGGACCAGTGGAGATGTGTACAGTTATATATGGAAAGTATTCTGTGTGAAATACTGGTATGTACATTAGGGTAGAACAGAGAGAGTACATTGCCTGGTCTCCACATTCAGAGGAAGGATAGATGCTACTGGATTTTCTTTACTGGAAGTAGAGAAACTAAAATGTTATTGATCTTTTGCTTTTGATGGTGTTTGGTGGGTCTGCTAGACACTACCAGGGAGTAAACAAGAACAATCAAGAAGGCTAATGAACATTGCACAGAAGGTAAATAATTTCTTTGTATGAGTCTTTACTCCAGAGGCTGTACTCTTTTCAGGTGAGCACTGTCAGAGAGATTCACAGGTCAAAAGAAGAGGTGCTGGAATATATTGATAAGTTAAACAGCAGCAAGTCAACAAAACTGGGTGGGTGGTGCACACCAGAGTGTTCTGAAGGAATTTAAGAATGAAGTGACTGAGCTGCTCACAAATTAAAAAAGCATTTTTTCATTAAAGCCAGCTACTTTTCTGGGGGATAGCAAATGTTATGCCTATCTTTAAAAGGTAAATTGGTTGAAACAATAATTTAAGAAGATAAATGATAAAACACAAGACAAATGATAGCATTTCGTGTTGACCCTTTTATTAACTATTCCACAAATAATTTGGTCTCTAACCAGTCCATATGTTAACTGTTCAAATTTGTTACATTTCATGCAGACTCATTGCTCCCGTGTGATATTGTCCTCACAGAATGCTTTGTAACAGCTTCTCACAGGGTCATCTATTAAGTGCTATTACTTACACTTCTTCTGTAACAGGATATAAATGGGCAGACATGCGTGCATGGAGTCCCACTGACTTCAATTAATCTCTGTGCAGGAGTAAGCGCCTGACTGCATGGATCCAACAGCAAGACTTGGATCCATATTTATACAACACTAAAGGTACACATGGCATCTTCCACCTCTACAGACAACTGCATCCCTAGGGAATTTACAATCCAGGTCAAATAAGCAAGTTTATGATACAGACTATTAAAGAACGTAGCTGCATCTAACAGCCTTTTCACAGAATGATTTAAAACATTTATAAAGGTTGCCATAAATGATGTGAAAGTCTATTACACTGGGACTCTACTCAGTACTTTTAAAGTAATACCCAAATGGCAGAAACACCGCGAAGGGTTAACACCCAAGAAGAACATTATACTCTCTCAGCCTTTTTGGCAGCTGCCTTTTTTTCAAGTAGGCAGCGATAATTAACTGACTCAGTTTGCTGCAAGTGGGAGACACAAAGAAAGAACCTCAACAAAAATTGAGAAAAAACTTTAGATGAAGATTTGGTTTCTGAATGATGGAATTGATACAAAGTAGGTCATCTCATCTCAGATCCATATCAAGAATAGCTTTTAGATTTTCCTATATGTGAAGAGAGACTGTAATTTTTACTCTACAGTCAGAAACTAGAAAACCTCTTTAGAATAAGAGAAATGGCTTACAAAGCTTTCAGTGTGTTAAGCAGTGACACTTCAGGCAGCAGAATGATATCCCAGGAGGAAAATAGTTATGTGAAGGCAAGCGGCAACTACTGCTAAGTCTTTTTATATATATCTATATCTATCTGCATTGGGTTTATAGATCATTACACAGGAGTGAGGGATTAGCATAAGCAGAGCTGCACAAAACACAGATTTTTTTTATTAGTATCTGATGTAAAATAATGTTGGCAACTTCTCTAGGTTTTAAACTGGAAAAGCCACAAGGCAAAAATGTTAGGGTAAAATATTCCTTAATAGAGAGAGGTAAAATATATTTTAAATAGGAGATGAACTGGTCACCTAAGGTTCATGTTTTAACCAAGAAAATTATTGTATATTCAGAACAAACATATGAGGATGTGCCACCCCATCAAGAGGTAGGAGGATCAGATGAAGAGGCTGCAAGGCTCTCCTTGGAATGAATAAGGCCTGGCTGGCATCCAACGTCATTTCCAGGTCTTAAGTGTAGGATTCACTAACTTGCTTTAATCACACTAAATGAAGACACTTTGTTAGGATCATGCTGTTACTTTCTCCTGCTCATTCTGACAGGGATGCTGAGGAGGGGAGCTTCTAGCAAGGTAATGAGTTGCAGCTCCATTTTCCTTTCTGCCCTGCTTCCTAGCGAACCAAGTTGACAATAATGCTGTCATGTACGTTCAGCTCAGATAGGAAAAAAGGAAAAACCCTTAGTGGTGGCAACAAAAGGGAGTTGTAACCTGTGGAAGTCAGTTGTGGTTACAACCTCCGTCTCACAAAATGGCCTCCTTCAGCAACAGCTGGCTGTTTTTCTAAACCATAAAGGACCTACTGACGGAGGGGATACATAATGGGAAAGGCTTTGGGATAAAAGATGCAAGCCCAGAAATGAGGGAGTTGTGACCAATCAGTAAGGGTTTGTCTGCGCATAACAGTTGTATCACTTTAACTACACTGGTACAGTCAAAGCAGTACAACCCCCCTAGTATGCACGCAGTTGTATCAGTATGAAAGTGCTTGTACTAGTGTAGATGTTCCCATACAGGAAGGGAAATAACTAGTCTGGAATAAGCCACCTTTGTAACAGTGTTCACACTACAGCTTTCACTGGTATAAATATTCTAGAAAAAAAATCCCATCCCTAACTGAAGTAGTTATGCTGGTACAACTTTTAAATGTAGCCCAGGTCTTAGTAACATCTTCACTCTGGGTTAGTGCAAGGGATAGCCTTAGGCCCTGAATTTTAACATGTGTGTGTAGCCTCATTAAAGTCAAATAGGGCTACTATGCATTTTCTTGTATGTTTGCAAGATTAGAGCCTTAGCAAGAGAAACTGAGGTTTTGCTCACAAGGGACACCAGTTCTTTTCGCTTGCTTGCATTGTGTTGATCTATGTCTAGCTAATAAAAATTAGGATGCTTTCATAAGCTCATGCATTCTCACTGACACATTCACAATTACACCCAGACCAGAAGTGTGGGGGTGATACTGTAGTGATTATCCAACCCAGATGTATGAGTTTGGCAGCCTCCGCTCATCAATTCTCTAGTCATTAATACTGAATGTAAAGAAGTCAGCAGGTATTTCCAAGAAATGTGTCCCTTAACTGACACTCAGGAGGCCACCTGGAACAAAATGAGTCAGCTTCATAGTAGCCTTAAAACAATGGTGGAAAAATATTTCTTGATTGCTGTCTAGCCTGAGAAAATAGCAATGAAAAACAAATGTTTAGTATTTTGCTTACTGCATGAAATGACATGCTACAATTGGTAGATTCTTTTCTTTATTTGCATTGTGGGAATGGCTTTTACCTTTTTAGGTCCTGATCCTGTAACTGCCCCTCCATGGGTGGACCCCTGAGACTGCATGGTGTCCCTCCGACTTTAAGAGGGCTCCAGATTGACAGAGGGGTGTGCCTGCACAGCTTTAGTCCGTAACTCAGAGGACAGACTCTTAAAATAGTCTTTTAAAAGTCTGAAACCAATAGAATGCCATTTTAACTGTAAAATCAGTTTTAAATGATTTATTTTTGTTTCTCTGTCAGCTGTATGTCACTTGGCAGGAATACTGGTTGTATTTAAACTTTAAGTGTGATAGGGAAGAGAATCTTGGAAGAAAATAGAGTTTTACCTCAGCAAACCAGAGTGTAACATTTATTTACTTCTGCTACACAGAGAAACTCATTGGATTCCCCTCTTTTTCTCCCAGCTGTGCCTTCACATAGGATGCTGGTTTTGACCATTCCAGATAAATCATAAAAATGTTGCACAGATTAGCTCTAAACTCCAACTGTTAATATTTCACAGCTCACTGAATCAAAACTTCATAGGAACATTTGCTTTGTTGATATCCCCACCAACCCCTCTGAGCTTTAAAAAAAAAAATCAGACAGCCCTGATAATAAATATTTATAAGGTCAAATTGTACCTTCACATGGAAATTCTTGTGAAAGGATAAGCATAGGCCCAAGAAACTCCATGAAAGTCACCTTATGAAGTGTCTATCATATCTTCCCTTAAAGGAGAAAAGCGTTAGGAGGCCCCCAAAGGAAGCGAGAGGTGCAGCCTTCCAGCTTTGCAAATCCCCAAGACCCAGAGAGAAGAGGACTCTAGACCCACAAAGGGGCTCTCTTTGTGCTGCTCCTCCAGTCATTGTCCTGCCAAAGTTCCCCAACCATGGCAGCTGGAGAAGTGACTAGCAGGAGCTGATGATGTTTGCATTAACTAACATTAATGGGACTACTCATCTGCTTAAAATTAAGCATGTGCTTAAGTATGTTGATGACTTGGGACCATAATTGTTATTAAATGTAACCCTAGAATGCCAGGTTGTGCACTGCAGCAGGATTTTCAGTTCTCTGTTGTGTGTATTAAAGGTGACAGTAGTATTGAACTGGAATTGAATGTGTTGGCGAGAGCATTTGTGCATTGGTGTGATGGATTATTACAATGGCCGTGGGCTAATGATTAGCGATTGATATTGTGTTGGGCGTGACTGTTGCCTTCTTAACATATGATTTTGTAGAGTTTGCATTGTTCTGAGGAAATGTATTTGTGCAAGTGTAACTCTGAGTCAATAAAGTTATTTGCATGGGAACAGATGTATAATATCAGTTAGTATTTATCATATTAGACTTTAATCTTTATATTCAATGAAAAGAGATTTACTGGATGAAATACATCCCTGGTGTAACACAGCTTATACCAAGAGAGTTACAATACGGCAGAATTTGGACTATTGTGCCTCTTTAGCATTTGCTCTTTCTTCTCATCTTAGTCTTTTTTCTGCCCTTGCCCTTCTGTATATTTTGGCACATATTTTCTCTTTATTCTTTGTAATATTTATTAATGACTTCTCTTTCCTTCTGGGAAGGAATGCCGTTCAAGATAAAAATCATATTAAATTGAATACAAATATATAGAAAGGGAAATGTTTATATGGGGAGCCATACTCTGATTAAACCAACAGATCAATGAAGGAAGAGATTCCCTGAAAAGAAGGAGGTGGGTAACTAAAAGAAACTAACACTTCAGGCTGAACAAGGAAAACATATTCAACAACTGTGTGTGTGTAGAGGCAGTGCTAGCTACTTAATTATGTATTCATCCTTTCATGTTAGCAAATAACTTTTGATCTTGTTTATGTCTCTCAAATGCTGCGTAGGGGGTCCAGACCTCAGCGAAAGATACAAATACTTTTGTAAAATAGCTAGAGAGGAAACAGAGATAAACTTACTGCAAGGGCCTGAGGATGAGAAAACATAAGAACATAAGAATGGCCCTACTGGGTCAGACCAAAGGTCCATCTAGCCCAGTATCCTGTCTTCCGACAGTGGCCAATGCCAGGTGCCCCAGAGGGCATGAACAGAACAGGTAATCATCAAATGATCCATCCCCTGTCGCTCATTCCCAGCTTCTGGCAAATAGAAACTATGGATACCATTCCTGCCTAATAACCATTGATGGACCTATCCTCCATGAATTTATCTAGTTCTTTTTTGAACCCTGTTATGGTCTTGGCCTTCACAACATCCTCTGGCAAAGAGTTCCACAGATTGACTGTGCGTTGTGTGAAAAAATACTTCCTTTTGTTTGTTTTAAACCTGCTGCCTATTAATTTCATTTGCTGACCTCTAGTGCTTGTGTTATAAGAAGTAGTAAACAACACTTCCTTATCTACTTTCTCTACACCAGTCATGAATTTATAGACCTCAATCATATCTCCCCTTAGTCATCTCTTTTCCAAGCTGAAAAGTCCCAGTCTTATTATTAAAAAGACTGTCTTATTAATCTCTCCTCAGACAGAAGCCGTTCCATACCCCTAATAATTTTTGTTGCCCTTTTCTGTACCTTTTCCAATTCTAATATATCTTTTTTGAGATGCGGCGACCACATCTGCACACAGTATTCAAGATGTGGGTATACCATGGATTTATATAGAGGCAACATGATATTTTCTGTCCTATTATCTATCCCTTTCTTAATTATTCCCAGCATTCTGTTTGCTTTTTTGACTGCCGCTGCACATTAAGTGGATGTTTTCAGAGAACTATACACAATGACTCTTTCTTGAGTGGTATCAGCTAATTTAGACCCCATCATTTTATATATATAGTTGGGATTATGTTTTCCAATGTGCATTACTTTGCATTTATCAACATTAAATTTCATCTGCTATTTTGTTGCCCAGTCACCCAGTTTTGAGAGATCCTTTTGTAGCTCTTCGCAGTCTGCCTGGGTCTTAACTATCTTTAGTAATTTTGTATCATCTGCAAATTTTGCCACCTCACTGTTTACCCCTTTTTCCAGATCATTTATGAATATGTTGAATAGGACTGGTCCCAGAACATAATTATCCATAGGCTAATAAAAAGATTACTTCATACCTAGAAGGACAATAATGCAGAATGTCACACCTAGACACCAAAGAGATCTAATAGTCACAAGCCAGAGAGGATGAGAAGAGAAGAGCTTCAATGACAAAGACTAAACTCCCAGAGCAGCTTGAAAGAAAAAAAGCCAGTGACCCCAGGGACACACATTAGTTCCAAGAGCCTGATCTAGGGAGGTGCTTGAGCACCCTCTGTTCTCATTGACTTCAGTGAAATGGGCAGATGCTCAGCACCATGCTCAACGAGGCCCTACGAATGCAAAGATTTTATTCTTTGCTTAACTAATGTGTTACCATGTGATTTGACCACATCACTGAGGCCGATTCATTGTCCTTAAATTAGCTATTAGAACTCGTAAAAAAACAAACCAACACACTTTTTACTGAAAAAGTATATTGAATTAAACATTTCATTTTAAAATTTTTGTTCTAAATGTTTTGATTTTTCATGGGAAATTCTTTACATTCTAATAGACAAACCATTTTTTTTTAAATTTTAAATTTTGGGGTTTCCCCCTTTTTTGGGGGGGGGGACGGACAAGGGGGGTTTCAATGGAATCCAATAGGATGAATTATGTCTAGGGTTTGGGCTTGTTTCACTTTCCCTTTTTTATTACTCTAACTTTTCAGAACTTTATTGTTACAGTGTTTCATTTTTCCTTTCACCACTCAGTAACTTTTCTCAAGTGGAGGAAGCAGGGAGGAAGTGTACTGGTCTGTGAGGTGAAGCAAGAGACTGTCACCCAGACATATAGATATGGAAGCACCTATAGAAAGTTACAATTACCAGGGTCCCCATGTGGAAGATGCTTAGATATCTGGCATGCAGATATGCAAATACTGTGCTTTATTGTTTAAGATCTGTTTTTCTCTGAAATGCTTTTGTTCTAAATAAATAACGCTTTACTTGAAGATGGCTGCTTGGTCACTAGTTACCACAGTCATTGCTCCTCCAGGGAACAAAACTGTTGGCACTAAAGATAAGTCAGGCCTGTTGAGGTGACCATGGCTGACCACAGAGGGCTGCAGCCCAGAGAGTGGTCTGAGATCCTGACACCCCCAGAGAGAGGTGATGGTTTGAAGTCTGAGATCTAAGGGATTGTACTCGAAGAGACCGGGAGAGGTCAGAAGTGCAGTTAGCCCAGTAACTGGGCCAGAGTGTCTCTCCTCAGCCTGTACTTGTCTTCTATTGCTCCTATCCCCCACAGCTTGCGCCTATCAATCCCAGCCTATACCTTCCCCCCTCTTTTCCTATGTAGATGTAGAGGTACCCCTTAGCTCCTGGGATGGAGCATGCTCAGTCAGTCTGTGGGAATCATATCTGACCAGTCCAGTCAGCACATAGAAGCTGGGAGGGGATGAAGCAGAGTTAGAGCAGATGGAATCTTTGGAGAATAATGCTGCCAACTTCTAACAAACCTTGACTGACCATGTGTGAACTGTGATTTTCAGAGTCTTACAACTCAGCCAAATGTGGGTGAATTTTCCTGGGGATGGCAAAAGGCACATACAGGACACCAGGGTGACTCCCCTGCTAAATGTCAATTAACTGCTCCAAAGCTTGGAAGTGCTGGAGCTTTTTAATAAAAGAGGAGCTAAGATTCAAAACTTTGTAACACGAAGAAACATATTTTGCCTACCTCATTCACAGTAGTGATGAAGCATGTTAGCTGAAGCATACCCCCAAATGCAGCCTGATGCAGAGACCTGGCATAAAAAAATTCAGCCTGAAGAGTTTAAGTTTGATAAAGTTATAAGAAATTGAAAATTGAATCTTATATGGAAAGTATTAGCTAACCTTAACTATGAGCATCGCTGCCGGTAATACCTACAATAATATTGAAAATATATTGTGCTCTATTTTGGTAAAATAATAAAATCTTAATAAGATGAGACCTCACTGCAGCATTCCACTATTAAATCTTTGAGAGCTGGGAAGCAACTTAATATTTTTGTGTGAATATTTTTGTGTGAATATAGCAAAATTCAAATTAGCAAATATATTATGGATTACTTTTCACAGAGTACATGAAGCATGATAATTTGGACAACTATTTCTTGTGACTAAGGGCCTTATCCAAAACATCCATATGACTTCCACAGACATTGGATTAGGCCAAAAGTTTGCAGTATTCTAGTGAGGATAACTTCAATAAGAATAAATAATGCTAGCACCTGCTCTCATGGTAATAATGCATGTGTGACACTTTGGGGTTCAACCCAGATCAGTAAGGGGTTGTGGCACTGCCTGCCCTGTAACCCCAGATGTGTCTGTGCTGTGCAGCTTTGGCCCAGAGCCCTGATACCGGCAGTGTCCTCACACCAAAATAACCTCATCCTGGCGTCCACCGGCCTGGTTACTCCTTGCAAGGTGATACTAACAGCCCGAAGTTTGCCCACATCCATCGTCCCTGCAGTGTCCAGTCCCTCTCACTGGAGCACCGACAAAACCTTGCAAGTTGGCTGCTCCTTTAAAGAGACAGACCACAGCACCAGCCTGTTAGTCTGGCTGAGGATTTCACTCTTCAGTTTGAAAAACTGCACAGAGATGGTTGTGTAATAAAACAAGAGTAAGTTTATTTGACATCAAGTAGAAATAATTGGGACCGAAATGGCTACAAACAAACAAAAGTAAAAATATACTTCAAAGATTAAAACTTAACAAACTAGAGTCTTTTGTTCAAAGTCATTTTCTCATCCCAGTCCTTCTTTCAGCATGACTGGTCTGTCCTTAGCCAAGACACAGCCCAAAGCACTGCATTTCTTTGTCTCCTCAGGCGAACGATGCCAAAATGGCTTTATTTCTCTGCTTATATCTGCCAAAGTTCAATGACCTTGCTTCAGGAGGCAGGAAGGTTTCCTGGAGTTGCAGTTTCCATTCTTCCTGGAGAGTAAGAGGCCAGTCCCTCACATTGGTTTGCCTGATGGTTTTGTCTACCTTGCATGTAAGTGTGATTTCATTGTCTCTCTCTGTACTCAGTTTACACTGGAGCCACATTCAAGCAGGCAGAACTACAATCCTTTGTCTAAGACAGGGTGGCTTAAGCCCTGCCTGCCAAATACCTTTTAAGAACATATTTCCAGCACATATTTATAATTTTTCATATATCACCCATACATACACCACGCAATAATATTAATGACCAGTGTGCTGCCAGTTCACATATGATCCCTTACATGACACCTCAGCTACAGATTATGACAACAGTGAGTGGGGGTATACAGAGCTAGTCAGGCCAGCTGAGGCTCTCTGCTACATACTGAGAAAGCCTCCTGCCCTCTGGTATTGGGGTATGCTCTTGTAGTCACAGCATGCAACTCATTTTTGAAGCAATCTTAATTGTGCTCCACTTCAGATGCTCGTAGGTTATGCACAGGCTTGTATCACTCATTAGGATTTAAGACAAGTTGTATTTAAAAGTTGATTCAGCGAGAATAGTTCACATCAATTACAGAAAATAACCTAATGATTTTATATAACTGAGAAAGAATGTGTAGACAAAATTAAGGGCCCACATCAGTGATACTCATTTCTCAGTAGTTCAGGAGCCAAATTAGCGACCAACATTACCCAAAAGAGCCACAGTAGTGTGAATTCACTGTTTCATTTACTATAACACTGCTCTACAGCCAAAATGCTTCTGAAATAAATGTAGTCA
>NW_020664409.1:70409626-70475444 GCF_002925995.2 Terrapene triunguis | reverse complement strand
CTAAGTCTTTTTGAAGAGTATCTCTTCATGGTGTGTTGCAACCTGTTAGTTTGATAAAACTTGAAGGAAATATTGCACTAATCTATCTAAGGTAATTATATGGCTCTCATTACTGTAGTACCTGGGACTCTCACAATCTTTTTAATATATTTATCTTCACAGCAGTGAAGGGAGATAGGAAAATATTATTAGGAACTATAGGGGGACTGAAGCATAGAGAGGTTAAGTGATTTGTTGACGGTCACTCAGAAATCTGTGGTAGAGCAGGGACTTGAACCCAGGTCTAGGCTAGTGCTTTAATTACTTCCTCTCTAAACCTAACACTTGTTAGAGCTAAGCAAATGCATTAACCATTTTATGTGAATATTTGCTCAAATTTTAAAATACATTTTCTTGAGGTCCTTTATGGCTTTCTAGGAACATTTAAGTAATTGAATTTATACTCACGGGAATATTTGTGGACAGTCAGTTTGCAAATACTTGTAGGATCTGAATCTGAATTGTGCATTTGGTTTCAGGAGTATTAGCTGTCACCAGAGAATAGAAACAATGCCATGTGACCAAACTGGGCTAATCAACAGCTCAAAACATGAATACTTTTAGTAGCAAAATGCTCATGGTACAGTAGAAATGTTGCCTAAAGAATTAAATGAGAGAATTCACAAGAAAAAGGGCAATGACTAAATTATTTGCTCAGCTCTGCTACTTCATAGAATATCAGGGCTAGAAGGGACCTCAGGAAGTCATCTAGTTTAACCCCCTGCTCAAAGCAGGACCAACCCCTAGACAGATTTTTGCCCCAGATCCCTAAATGGCCCCTTCAAGGATTGAATTCATAACCCTGGGTTTAGCAGGCCAATGCTCAAACCACTAAACTATGTCTCTCCCTGCCCCCTCTTACCACCTGCTTTGAGGCTCAGGGAGGCTGAAGGAAATATGTGGATACAAAGATTGTTTTATGCATGAGAAAGAGTTTGTTAGTATTATCCTAAAGCAAGGGTCGCATAATGAAGATTGTTGTGTAAAGTTAGGCAAGGTTAGGAGTGCTTCCTTAGTTGCCTGTGCATGGATGTACAGGGAGCACCTGTACTGCATACTGTCCTTAAAGCTGAGTTTTAACTTGAAGTTTTATTTTTGTTTATATGAAACAGAGTTGTTTAACCAGCCTTTTTATTACCTTGTTTCCTATTTGCAGTTTTTTACCCTTTGTTAGTTTAAATAAAAGAAATCAAGGTAGACTGCTCACTTTGGCCCTGATCCAGCAAAGCACTTACCACGCATGGTTAACTTTCATAGATTGTGTGTAGTGTAGTTGTAGCCATGTTGGTCCCAGGACATTAGAGAGATAAGGTGATGTCCTTTGTTGGTCCAACTTCTGTTGGTGAGAGAGACACGCTTTCGAGCCATACAGAGCTCTCCTTCATATCTAGGTAGTGTACTTCAGGTGTCACAGATAAATGCAAGGTGGAACAGACTGTTTAATGTGAGTAGTCAGCACATATTCTAAAGCAGAGGTTCTGAAACTGGCGGAGGGGACCGGGAGAATGTATCCTGGGGGTGTGTGAGAAGCTTTATGAGAAAAAAAACTTACTATGCACATTTTACCAACAGCAATGAATAACTAGCAAAGCTGATTCCTCTAGACATACCAGGTCCTCAGATGGTGCTGTGCATTTGACTCTAGATGGCACTGTGCATTTTGACGGATTTCTGTTAAGCTTGCATAGCATTATACAAAGTCGTTGCCATATGTATGTTAATCTGTTTGCTATGACACGGTGTGCACATTTAATTGTAAGCATTGACCACCATCACAGTTTCACTTTTTGCTCTTATTACAATGGAGTGATGGCTCTATTTGAATCAATGCCTTACTGTTTTTAATATCTAGTGAGAGTTGCATGTTGACTTTACCGATATATGTACTTGTGTGGCGGGGGAGGGGCGACCCATAAACTATTACATATGCAAAGAAGGGGGTGCGATCAAATAAGTTTGAGAACCACTGTTCTAAGGGACCATTCAAGATGAAGTGGCCCGTTAAGACCATTGCAGCCATTGGACAAAAAGCAGGGGTTAGTGGGATGCACATTGTTGTAATAAGCCATACATCCAGTGTCTCTGTTCAATCCATGATTTTTAGTGTCTAGCAGAGTTATGAATTTAGCTCCCAGGGTTGTCTTTTGAAAGTGTTGTGCAAATTTCCTTTGAGGATGAGGACTGATAGGTCAGATGTAGAGTGATCTCCATGTGAGAAATGTTCACCCACAGGCGACAGGGTGTTTTTGTCTTTTATCGTTTTCCTGTGTAAGTTCATTTTGAGATGATAATGATTGTCTGGTGTCACCCACATAGTTTTTATTGGAGTATTTAGTGCACTGGATGAGATAGAAATTGTGATAGAAATGTGTAGCATCCATGGATCCTGAAAGGTGTGTTGTGGGGGATGTTGATCATTGTAGCAATGGAGATATGTCTGTGGGTCTTGGGGGGGAGGGTTCAGGAAAGATTTCTCTCAGGATGGGGTCCCCATTGAGTATGGGTTGTAGTTGTTTGATGATATCCCATATAGGTTCCAGTGTGGGGTGGTAGGTGACAAGTAAGGGTGTGCAGTCAGAGAGGGTTTTATTTCTGTATTGAAGCAGGTTCTCTTTGGGTATTTGGGTGGTCTGTTCCATGATGTGATCTACTTCTCTGGTGGAGTGTTCTTGTGTTGTGAAGGTGGGTTTGAGTGTGTTAAGGTGTATATCCCTGATTTTCTCCTTGGAGAATATTCTGTGGTATCTGAGTACCTGACTGTAGATAACAGATTTCTTGAAGTGTTTGGGGTGGTTACTGGATCTATGAAGGTGGGTGTGATGATCTGTGGGTTTCTTGCATATGGTTATCTGTCGGATTCCATTCTTAAGCTGATTGTGATGTCCAGGAAGTATTGATGCTAGTGTGGGAGTTCCAGAGAGAGTTTAATGAATGAGTGGAGGTTGTTGAAGTTGTAGTTGAAATCTACGAGGGAGTTTAAACTGTCTGTCCAGAGGATGAAAATATCATCACTGTATCTCAGGTATATCATTGGTTTTGGTTTGCAATTATATCTCAGGTATAACATTGGTTTCGCAATGTATTTGCAATTATATACCTGAGATACAGTGATGATATTTAACATCCTCCTGAGATATAGGTGGACTGGAAAGAGTATTATCAACACCGTATGATGAGACTGCACCATCTGTCTTTTCCACCAAATACAGAACAGAAATATTTATTGAACACCTTTGTCTTTTCTGCATTATTACAAGCAGCCCTTGGACTTACGACACAATTGGTTCCTGAAAATTGCGTTGTAAGTCGAAACATTGTAACTCGGAGCCGCAATCCACTCCATTGCAGGACTGAGCATCCTAAAGTTGAACCCAATTGTTGTAAGTCAAATCAGGGTGTCAATTCAGAAACGTTGTAAGTGCCATTCGTCATAAGTCGAACATCGTAAAGTCGAGGACTGCCTGTATTTCTAATTCTACCATTTCCATCTGGCAATGGACCAACAACATTGTCAGGATTCTATTTGTTCCTAATATATTTTTAAAAACTCCTTATTATGCTTAACTTTTGCTGGCCATAGATTTCTCTTTGGGTCCTTTGGCTTCCTTATCAATTTTCTACAATTCCTAACATCTGATTTATATTCATTACTGTCAACTTCCCCTTTCTTCCTTTTGTTGTATATTTTTCTTTATTTTTTTACAGCTGCCTTTACTTCCCCTCTAAACCAGTCTTGTTTTTTAACCAGCACAACCCTCTTCCTCAATTGTGGGATTATGGCTTTTGGGGCACCTAGTAAGGTGTTCTTAAATGATTCCCAATTATCATTGAATTTTTTCGGATTAAATTCTTCCTCCAAGATGATTTGGCTCATAGTTGTTTTCAGCTTTGTGAAAGCACCAAGTATATATATTACTGGTCTAGACTTTATTCTACTTGCATGATATAAATGTGATCAAGTCATGGTCACCTGTGCATAAACTACCATTAATTTTAATTCTGCAATTAGTTCCTTTTTATCTGTTAGGACAAGGTCTAATTCAGAATTCACCTGTGTTGGTTGCAATATTTTTTGAGTTGAGAGATTGCCATCTATAATATTGAGAAATTCCAAGGATTTTGGCATGAGATTTCCAGCATCTGTAACTCAAATTGAAGTCCTCCATGATCACAATTCCCCCCCACACACATTGTAGATAGACGCATAAGGAAGTTGTCATCCTGTTCTCTAGTGTGAGTTGGTGATCTGTAGCAGACACGAACTAGTACTCCATCTTGTGCTTTATCTGTTAGGACATTGACTCAGAAGCATTCAAGATAATTTTCTTCTGAGTTATTTGTGACTCGGAAACAGGTAATGCCATTTTTTGACATAGATTGCCACTCCCACTCCCCTTTTGCCCACTTGATCCTTCCTAAATAGGTTATAACCATTGATTGTAACATTCCAATTATGCAAATCATCCCATTAGGTTTCAGTACTACCAACTAGATTGAATTTATGCTCATAAATTAACAATTCTAATTCCTCCTATTTGTTACCCAGGCTCCTAGCATTGGTGTATAGACAATTCAGTAATTTCTTCTCTTCATATCCATGGGTTCCTTAA
This sequence comes from Terrapene triunguis, assembly GCF_002925995.2. Taxonomy (NCBI): domain Eukaryota; kingdom Metazoa; phylum Chordata; order Testudines; family Emydidae; genus Terrapene; species Terrapene triunguis. Next base: position 70,470,795 of record NW_020664409.1, on the reverse strand, counting down.
TTAATTTTGTTCTCAACATCTAGAGTTTGTGCTGAGTGCTCATATAGTCCCTCTTTTTAACCTTCCTTTTTGCCATTAGTTTAATGCCCTCTGACTACTCTAGCCAGCCTGTCCCCAGGAGATTGGTCCCTCATCTACTGCAGTGGAGGTCATTCAAACTATACAGCCCCCCCTTCCTTTAAGAAGTAGACCAATGGGCCACAAAACCAAAGCCCTACACCCTACACTACTTAGCTAACCAGTGGTTCACTTCCATAATCTTCTGTCTTCCTTTGTGCTTGGCACAGGAAAGATCTCAGAGAGGACCATTTGGATAGTCTTCTTCAGCATGCTTCCAAGTTCTCTGAAGTCATCTACTATCTGTGAGATATTCCATGATGCAGTGTCATTATTCATTGAATATCCCAATGTTCTTGTGTTATGAGATAGGCAGAACAGAAGCCCCCAGTCTATCTTCTCTACACCAATTATTATTTTATATACTTTTATCATGTCCCCTCTTATTCATCTTCTTTCTGAGATAAAGAATCCCAAACTTTTCAGTTTCTCTTCCTATAAGAGTGTAATGGGCTTCCCTGGGGTACAACCTGGAGCTGAATTACCGCTGAGCTCTCTGGCATACCAGTCTGGGCTCCCTTACTTACCGTGATGCTGTGACAAGCTGCAGACTGCTCCCGGTCCTGCACTCCCACAAACATTCTCACAGGCAGGGACACATCCAGCTGCACTTACGTAAAGGCTTCTCCTCAGCCACTCATGAACTAACAATAGAGAGGCTGCAACCAGCTTCCCTCTCAGCCCCACAGTCTAGGACCCCAGAGCTGAACTGTTTTGCCCTGATCAAAAGACTGATCAGTGTAAGTTTATTACCCAGTCTGCCCATCCCTCAATGTGGAGAGGACAATGCACCAGTTTTTGTCCCTGAGCAGATTCCCCAAGCACTTCAAGCAAAACCCAATTTATTAACTACAGAAAGATAGATTTTAAGTGATTATAAGTAGTGACTGTACAGATCAAAGCAGATAACCTACAAAATAAAACAAAACACAATCTAAGCTTTATAAACTAGATAGGATTTGAATCAAGCAGTGTCTCACCCTGTTAGCTAGTACAAGCAGGTTACTGCTTTTGCATACACAGGCAGGAATTCTTCTGTCCCACATGGGACCTCTCTTCCCCAGTTCAGTCTTTGTTCCTCAGGTGTTTTTAGGTGTTGTGTTGTAGCGGGAGTGAGGCCCAATAATGACGTTATTTCCCCTCTCTTATAGCTTCTTCCAGCTTTCTGGAAAGATCTTTTGCTATTACATGAGTCAAACAGTCTCCATTGAGTACGTGCTATCTCTGAGAGGTTTCCATTGTACACAGTTCCTGGGGTAATACTTGTGAGTGTCCGTATTCTCCTCAATGAACCATCAATGTTGTTTGCCCTTTTTATTGTTGTACCTGAAAGGCTGCTTGTGGGTGTTCCCAACCTCACAACATGTTACAGTGGCACATACATAGCAAAACTTCATAATGGCTCCATAATATTTTCTATGTTAGTCTCCATCCCATTCTTTATGGAGCCTAACATCTTGTTTTGCTTTTTTGAAAAGCATATTTCAGACTTCTGAAGAGAGGAAGGATGCTCCAGTGATTAAAGTGTTTGCCTGCGACTTGGGACATCTGGATTCAATTCCCTGTTATGCCACAAAATTCCTGTGTGACTTTAGGCAAGTTGCTTAGTCTCTGTCCCCATCTGAAAAATGGGAATAGAGCACTTCCCTACCTCACAGGGGCATTGAGAGAATAAATATATTCAAAAATCATGGAGTACTCATGTACTATGGTAATAGTGGCCATATTGGTACCTAAAATAGACAGAATTTCATGGGGAATCCAGTGAACCTACTGGGACTTCTTGTATGAATAAAGTCAAATCTGTGATTAATGCTAAGTCAATAAAGTATTTCACTTAGCCGTCTGTTGGGAGGAAAAATAATACGTAAGTATAGTATTTCTTTTGTTTTTTACAGTGCAAACACTTGTAATAAAAAATAAATATAAAGTGAGCACTGTACACTTTGTATTCTGTGTTGTAATTGAAATCAATTTTTCTGAAAATGTAGAAAACATCCAAAAATATTTAAATAAATGATATTCTATTAATGTTTAACAGTGAGATTAATCACGATTAATTTTTTTAATCGCTTGACAGCTCTAATATTATTAATTTGCTTCTGGTACTTCCCACAATGTACTAGGTGCCTTCCAATTGTCAAATAAACACTGTTCTGAAAAGCATACATTTTAGGGTAATAAAAGAGAAGATAACTGCAAACTATTTGCTAGAAAAGCTCAATTCAATCACCAGGGAAAAATTAGGTTGCAGTTGTGTGAATGGGGGCTCAAAATAGACTTAGAAGATGCTAGAAGATTATATAAATGAGTCATAGGCTGGAAAATACAGTATAAATGTGTCGAGTGACCTACTCTACCAAGTGAAGTTACTGAAGTTAAAATGCTTGTTTCATCCAAGAAACAATTAAGTAGTGCCAATGGGAGTGTGATCTGGAGTACTGAAAGAGAATGAGCTTAGATGACCAGAATGCCCTTTTAATATTCTCCTTTAATTTGTTGTTATGTTCTTACAACTTTGGTCTGTAAGGAAGAATTCGAAATAAAGGATCTGATGCTCTGCTGGAGGTCAGCCTTTACTTTTCTGGTTACTCAGCATCATTAGCTTTAATAGCTTATAGCAGACTACAGTGGAGTCATTGCAGATTTACACTGATGTTACTGTGATCAGAATCTAGCCAGTTGCCACATATAAACAATATATTTTTAAAAAGTCAAACACAGCACTATTCCGAAGGAAGGTGAGAGTTAGTCAGTTTCCAGTTAACACTTAAAAGTAAAGTGCAGTATGAACTGACAGAGCCTAAGCAAAATTAATAAGTTAAACACCCCTGCATAGCTCCCTAAATTCTTCCTAAAGATATATTTAGAGATACAAAACTGTAAAGCTGGAAATCAAAATTTGATATGCAGGATAATTTAATTAGCTTCAGTGTTTTAGATTCTATAATATTTTAAATATTTTGTGCCTTTTATTTATATATAAATTCAAATCATATTATAGGGGATAATTCAAGCTAGTGACATTCAATTTAAGAGACCACAATAGAGAGAGATAGTACGGTACAGGCATCTTTCCACTGTTGGGATTTTGTGATTCCCAAATGAGTCAGATGCCGGGCAGAATCAAGGGTCTTTGATTCGATTCAATTCAATTCGATTCAATTCAATTTGATTCAATTCAACAAGGCTTTATTCAATGTGCACAAAGGGAGAGCCCCTGGTACAAAAAATCAGCCAGAGTCCCTCCCGCAAGGAGCCCCTCCCTGTTATTTTATAGCACATGGCAGTTACATAACACAAACCTCTAACCAATCATATTTAACCTTTCCATATATGGATTTGTTCATTACATGCTTATACTTCTCCACTCCACATGTTGAGCTCACTCCCCTCCCCCTGGCCTTCTCTAGAATGTTCCTAGGGTGGTAAGCCACAGAATGATTCTTTATGCATAAGTACCTTGTAAATCACATTTTGTTTAAAATGAACACAAGCATTCCCTTCACCATTTTAGTCATATCGGTCTGTCTTGATTTTTATAGTGGTAACCATCACTCTGTTTGTGGAGACAGACTCCTGGAAGCAACAGGTGAATTTTGTAGCATGGAAAGACAGACCAAGAATGAAGAAAAAATACTGTAGGATATTCCAGCGCATTATTTGAGAAATAGGATGAGCTCACATAATTACAGACTGTATCATAATGCATGCACATCAAGGGGAAGAGTAAAGTAGTGTATATTACCTCAACTGTGTCATTTCCTGACTTTTGAGTGCTTCACTTTGCAATCATAACACTTTTTAATGTACTTTTTTCTGTATAGGATATGTAACTATCACAGTGAAATAAGAAAGAAAATGGCATACACCAAAAAGGGGGCTAAAAATAGAAAGCATTTTTGTTGCTTTCTTCTGATTTTTCATTTCAAGTATCTAGTGTCAATGGAGTAAATCACTCCCTAGTAAAAAAAAAATCATAATTAAGAAATTAGGAAAATATTCCAGAAAATAAAATAGATAAATGGGGTCAAGAGAGGTGAACTAGAATTAAATTCAATCGATATTGTGGATACGCTGGATTCTTACATGCCTGTTACAGTGGTGGGGTGATGCATTGAAATCTATGGAATAGCCTGATCCATTTCTATTTGTGGTGTCTGTTGAACTGTTCTAGAATGAACTGACAGAAAATGGAATCACATAATCCTCTCCTAAGAGAGGGAGTATTTTGTATTCCCTTTTACAAGTTCAAAGATATAGCCAGCCAGCAGGTTGCCCTAAGGAGACAGCCAATCACGGAGCAGCAGAGGAGTTTCACAGAGAAATAGAACAGGTACATACACAATACTCTAAATTTAACAAGCATCCCGCTGAGGAAAGGTTGAGAGACTAACATGAGTCACCTTGAAAGAACTGTCATGAAGAAGAGGACAGGAGAACAGAGACTCCAGGCAAGAATTTGAAAATTTAGAAAATTGCCTCACTGTGCCATTTTGGAAGAGAGATGTCCTTGGACATGAGCCTTCTGGAAATAACTCTTCACTGATGGAAATAATATTTTCTGGAGCTATCATATTCTGACTATTTCTCATTTTTGCCCTATCTTGTATTACTTAACTCTGCCAAGCATTTTAGGTTGCTGACCATGTGAAAGCCTCTCAACTATAACAGAGTTGTATTTGCATTCACCATGATGTTGGACCACCTAATCCTCAGTGAACCTGAGTTTTTCAACACTGGTACTTTTGTTTCAGGTTTGGCTGAAGGAAATCACCTCTGTTGACTGAGTGACTAGGTGTTATTACTATCAGAACTAGAGGCTCTATGACAGGCTAATACTGCTGTCTTTTCCTAAGTGGGACGCCTGATGTTGAAAGAGAAGTTACTGCTGTAACTTTGATCTATTTTATTAACACTCAGGATGCTGCATATATGTACACATACTTTTATTATAAGCAGGACTGGTAGCACCACATAGCAGTAACGTTGCCTGACACTTCCCATTCAGACCCTATTTTCAATTGTCTATATCTTTGCCACAGTGTAGCCAGTTGAGCTGAAATTTTCCAAGCAGGAGTCTGTCCTCAGGATAAATGTTTCTGGAAATTTTCAGCCAAAGCAGTTCAACCATTTCCAAGAATGAAACTAGGAAAAAATAGGTTGTTTTGCCCATGTTAAATTCTGGTGCCTATTTTTCTTTTGAAAGCCCTAGAATCCCCATGCTTTGAAGCACGGACCTGAAATTTGACAGGGGATGGCCTTTGTGTCAGAGATGTGTCTTTAGCCATCTTGGAGAAAATCCACCCAAATTATAAGCCTCTGAAACATAGAAGTTTGCACATGCTCAGTAGAGACTTTGAGTTTAGCAGCTAAATTGCCCGGAGATGCTGTCCGTACTGGGCTGAGCAGGCTTTTCCCTGCAGTTGTAAGTCTGAGCTGCTGCAGGCCATGTTGGTTCTGGGTGCGGGCACCAGAATCGAGAGCAAGGAACCTGCCTCTCCTGTGCTCCTAATGATCATCCTGTTGGGTCCTAGCTGGAGGAAGATATCTAATTCAAATGCAGAGTGGGCAGGAGCCAGACCTGTGGAGGTGTGAGAGCGGGGTGGGAGACTGGGACAGGAGGGAGAGAAGAAGAATATTGGGACTTAAGGGGGTAATTGGAACTTAGACTGTGAGACAGGGCAGAGACTGAGAGTGGGAGCCAGGGAAGACTGAGACTGGCTGGGCAAGAAGACTGGGACTAAGAATAGTGGGGTGAGCGGAAAGAGGTGAGATGAGAGGGGAGACAGATCTGACCAGGAGCAAGGGGAGAAGTGGCACAGGCTGGGCAAAGAGAGTGGGACAAGAAGCCAGGGAAATGGGGGAAGTATGGAGATTGGATTAGAAGCCCAGGATGGGAAACTGGGACTGGGAGCCACTGGGGATGGGGAATGTGGGTGAGAGGCTGACTGGAGTCCAATGTGGGTCAAAGACACAGATTGGATGAGGTGCTAGAGGAGGAGGGGAACTGGGGCTAACTGGGAAAGATATTGGGAGGATACGAGGATGGGGAACCCAAAGGGGTGAGACTAGGCCTTGCTGGGAAAGGAGACTGGGGTCAGGAAGAGAAATCTGAGGACTGGAGCCTGGGTAGGTGAAAAGAATGTGATTGGGACAAGGAGATGGGCTGGAGAAGAGACAAGACTGAGAGGTTGGAGGGGACTGGGTAGAAAAGATCACAGTGGAGCAGAGGTGACTGTGCCCACTAGAGCACACTCAATGTTCATTGTGGCAGAGAGCGTAAGAGTGACTTCAGAACCTGGTGGTTAGGGTAGTCGCCTGGGATGGAGGACACTTGAGTTCCCATCACTACACAGAGTGGAACAGCTTCAATAGGAGAGATTGGGAGACTCCCCCCCGCCATCCCAGAATATTCTATAGCCTGGGTTAGGCTGCTCCCTGGCTTGTGGAAAAAGGGTTCAATTACCTCCTCTAAAGTGGGGATTTGAACCCGGGTCTCCCACATTCTAGATGAGTGGGGTAATCACTGGGCTTTGGGATAACATTGTCACTTTGTGCTGCCTCTGCTAGGGAAAAGTGGGTGAAAAGCAGCCATACCCTTCCCTGTCCCTCAGGAAATACCCCCCCTGAGTAGGAGCCCTCCTCAGCTGGTGTAAAGTTGGTGTGTCCCTGCCTGTAGTGTCCCCTAGTACAGGAAGTGGACCAGGGAAAGGACGAGCATAGCTACAGCATCCCTATACCCAGGGTACTCCATGGTGGCACAGTGTCCATAGGAGCAATGATAGCTGGGGCATAAGTCAGAGCAGGCCTTAGCAGTGATGCAAGCTGTCCACCCTTGGTCTCTGTACTGCGCTCAGCACAGATGCAGGGATAAATTCCCCCCTAACCACACCAAATTGTCTAGAAATGGAGATGCTGCTTGTGAGCTGCAAGAAACAGCTCAGCAGGCCTCACAGATGTCAGGTTGTACTAAACCATAGGGTTGTGGCACACAATGCATCCCAGTTCACTAGAAAGGCCCCTAGCAGGGGAGTTAAAGGAGGCATGTGGAGGAGCACCTTCTAACATGTTTTTGATCTGAGCCCCTTCTCACTGCTGGGCTCCCTATGGTAACACTAATTACATTTTCTCTTTAATAGCATTAACTTTAAAGAAAAACTTTAAATAAAATCATTTTCAGCACTGCGGATAAACTGGCCCTCTCCCTCCCACTGGTTTCATTGCCTTGCTGTTGCTGCTGCCTCAATTTACAGACTTCCTGGAGCAACACAAGCTAATTTATTCCCATAGTAGATTTTTATATATAGATTGGGCTTTTAAAAGCCTTTGTGCCAAGCTCAGCTGGATCCCACAATGGTGAAAGTAGTGAGAACAAGTTCGCCCCTGTGTTCAAAAGCAAGGGTGCATCTTCCCCTACCTACTCTCCCTTTCCACACAGTGATGCCAGTGGGATTTCACCAGCCTTAAAGACATCAAAGAGCATTTGTATAGTCAATGAAATGAGAGTGATTTTATTTTCCCTTCTAATGAGTAAAGTGAAGTGGACAACTGGAGCCAAACTCAGGAATCTGACCTTCACAAACCTCCAAAATATTTGGCTACTCCATTTATACAGCGAAATGCTAAAGGAAGTTTATCATGATGATATTTCATATAATCATAATTCCAATTGATATATCATACCTGTTATTTGCTCTCAGAACATTCAAAAAACTTCAGTTAATCCCCACAGGATCCCTGGGGAATGGATAATTATTACTGATCCTATTTTACATACAGGTAAACGGAGGCATGGAGTATCACAGCAAGCCAGTGCCAAGAAGTAGCACCCAGAAGTCCTGATTCCCAGGTCCTTGATAGAATCATATAGAAATTTAGGGCTAGTCCATCCCCCACCCACATTGAAGCAGGACTGAGTATACCTAGACTAGTCTTGACAGGTGATTGTCTAAGGGCTTGGCTACACTTGCAAGTTAGAGCGCATTAAAGCAGCTCCGGGAGCCCTAACTCCTGATGTGTCCACATTGGCAAGGTACGTAGAGCTCCTGGACTCTGCAGCTGGAGCGCTCCTGGTAATCCACCTCCACGAGAAGCATAAAGCTTACTGCGCCCTGTCTGAAATGCTCTGGCATCAGTGTGGACAAGGTGTTGCATTACTACACTGTGATTGGCCTCCGGAAACGTCCCATAATCCTCTGAAGTCAAGTGGCCACTCTTCTCATTGTTTTGAAAGCTCCGTTTCTGACAGCGGCATGCTTATCTGCTCTGGGACAAAACAAGCCATTTGTGTGGAATGCTGCTGTTGTGAGTGTGTGTGTGAGAGAGGGGGGTCTGCTGCTGTCTGAACTTACAAGACAGCATGCTAACAAGCTCTCAGCCCCCCAAAACATACTGTCTCTCCCCCCACATACACACAACACACTCCCTGTCACACTCCACCCCCCCATTTGAAAAGCACGTTGCAGCCACTTGCACACTGGGATAGCTACCACAATGCACTGCTCTTTGTGGCATTGCAAGAGCTGCTAATGTGGCCATGCCAGTGCGCTTGCAGCTGACGGTGTAAACACACAGCAGCGTTTTCCCTGCTGCGGTCTCCGAAGGCTGGTTTAACTCCCGGTGCTCTACATCTGCAAGTGTAGCCATGCTCTAAGCTATTCTTAAAATCTTCTAGTGACAGGAATTCCACAGCTTCCCTAGGTAACTTATTGCGGTACTTAAACATTAAAAAGTTTTTTCCTAATATCTAAACTAAATCTCATTTGCTCCAGATGAAGCCCATTACTTCTTGTCCTACCTTCAGGGGACATGCAGAACAACTGAGAGTCATCCCCTTTATAACAGTCCTTGACCTATCTGAAGACTATCAGGTCCCCCCTCAGTCTTCTTTTCTCAAGACTAAATATGCCCAGTTTTTTAACCTTTCCTCATAGGTCAGGTTTTCTAAACCTTTTATCATTATTGTTGCTCTCCTCTGGAAGCTCTCCAATTTGTCCACATCTTTCCTGAAGTGTGGTGCCCAAAACTGGACACATTTCTCCAGCGGAGGCCTCACCAGTGCCAAGTGGAACAATTACCTCCTGTGTCTTATATAGGACACTCCTGTTAATACAATCCGGAATATCTGCTCTTTTTGCAACTGCATCACATTGTTAGCTTCTCTCCAATTTCTTGGACAAGCTGTACTGCAGCAGCATTCCACAGGTTGGCTGACAGAGAATTCTCTTCAGAGCATTGTAACTTTTCCCCAAAACACTGCCATAGTTATGACTCAAAGCTTTCCTTCCCCAGAGAGTTCTGAGCATCACCTCTTAAAAGGTCTCCTTTCAACTTGCTTGTCCTCTAAGGTGTATTTTGTCTAGTGCTTTGATTCAAACTATTTCCAAGTACTTTGCAGAGTTAAATAATACAATTAAGGAATAAGAACTTATGCTGTCAAATGATCTTGTGAACCAGGTGCTGTGTGTGAAGGCTACAAATTGCTTACCATTCTCTACAACACTGATTCCAGCTGCAAAGTCTCAAAGATAATCAATGTGAGACTCAGCCAGTTGGGGGTGGGAGTGGGAAACCAAGTTAGGAATGAATGAACCCAAGGGGATTTTGGTTCTTGTTTCAAGCTATAAAGATTGATGCCTCCTGAACACAATGTGATGTGGGGATTGTTGTGTTCACAGCATACTCACACAGAAGTTAGATAACAAGCATCAATGCTCTTGCTGGAAGCAAGTGTAATATGACTTTATTTCTTGGAATTCAGAATAACACACAAGAACCCAAAGAGAGAGAGAGAGAGAGAGAAAACAGGCTGCTCCCTAAGGCAGCAAGGCATAACTCATCCCACCTTGCTTTAAGCTGGCTCTTTCCAGACTGATTCTGATTGCATCTTTGACACAGAGCCCCTTAGCCTGCAAACAGGACCAGGAATGCTCCTTCCACCCCCTGCTCTTAAATGATAGCATGCAATCCTCAATATATCACCAGAATGACAATAATATTGCAATGCCAGCAAGTCTTTACATTGTACCGATTGTCATTAACTGTAGTAGGCCTTGGGCTCACCAGTCCTCTCCAGTCTATCCAAAATGCTGCTGATTAAAAAATCTTCCTTCTGGCTATCTGGTTCCCATCTTCAAGTCTGGTGACTAGCTTCCTTGCCCCACTTTCTACATCAAGCTAACATTTCTCATTGTTACCTGCGAAGTTTTGCCTCTGCTTGCAAGTCTGGTATCTTCTTTCTCCCTCACACTGCTCTAGTGAAGCCTCTTTACTAAATGGCCCAGTGATAGGGTGTACCTGGCCCTTTGAGGCACCCTGCTCGAGGCCCCTCAGTCCTATTATGCCTTGCCCCAGGAAAGAGCAGTAGAAACTGGGTCCCCCGGGCTTTCCTAGAAAGGCTGACCAGAAGCTTCAAATCAGAGACCAGCAAACTCAGATAAAAGGAGCTGCAGGAGGACCTGAGCAGGTCAGTTCCTGGCTGGGATCAGAGAAGCAATAAAGGGTGCTTCTTTCTGGTCATAGACACTTGAGGGAGAACTAGAAGATAGGTTTTGGTGGAATTTGCATTTAGCAAGGAGGAAGAGGATCTGAGAACTTCAGCCTTGAAGTGAGGGTGAAGAGAGAGGGACTCTGTGGGAAAAGGCCCAGAGAACAGCAGCAGCGAATTGGAGGCAAAGTATGTGGTGTCTGTTTATAGGGTCCCTGGGTTGGGACCTGGAGTAGACTGCAGGCTCAGGTTCCCCCATCAGACATTAGCAGAGTGGCCTAAGCCCTGAGAAGGGGGCATATTTCCTTTAGGAGCCCCAGTGAAGGGGCTGGATTTAAAGAGCCCAGAGATGGGGCTGAAGACCCAGGTGAGGGCAAATAGTTTGTTGGACTTTTGCTACCCCAGAAGGGATTCCCCTATTGTTGATTGTGTGACTTGGCCGGAGGACTGAGCCAGTAAAGACCTGCCTACTGAGGTCAGAAACTGACAGGGGGCACCAGGAGTGGGGAAAAGAGGGTTGCTGCATCCCACCCAGCCGACGGGAGGCACTCATGACTGGTGAGTGCCCCATCACAGACCCTTTCATAGCTTTCTCTCTGTCTTGGTATTGTACCTAGCATAAGGAACAGAATGGCAGACTGCACAACACCCCACCAGCTAATGTATCAAACAGCCTTCCTGTTCTCCTTCAGAACTATCCTCAAAACACACTTCTTCTTCCATCAAGCTCTGCAAGATCCATCACTATCACCTTGAAGTAAAGCTGACACTGAAGTGATAATGTTCTTCATGTGGCTGAAATGTCTTACCCGTGGATTGTAAATGTCTGAGAGCAGAGACTATATTTCTTATGTGTCTACACAGCAGCAAGCACACTTTCAGCACTCAATAATTGACCCCTTTGCTAGGAAAGGGTTGCTTTGTGGTTAAGAGCGTGGAATGGCACTCAGGAGAACTTGATTCAGTTCCTGGCTCTGCCATAGACTTCCTGCATGACCTAGGGAAGTCACTTAATCTCTGTGCCTCAAGTTCCCCATCTGTACTATGGGGTAGTAATTTCCCCCTATCTCACAGTGCTGTTGTGAGAGTAAATTCATGCATGTTTGTGAAGTGCTCAGGCACTAGGATGATGCGGGGGGGAGAGGGGGGAACTATTAAAGTACCTAGATAGATATTTGAATGGTTTTGGGATTGAAACAGGTGGGTATTTTGCTTGCTCATACTATTATCCTCTTTTTATCACAGTCTTTCAAGGGCTGTTCTACAGTTTAATGTGATGAATATTCAAAATCAGTCAGGAAAGCAGAGTTTCATTAAATTGTCTGACATGCTTATTGTAATTACACTTCACCAAGTACTCAGTCACATCTGAGTTATTTCTCCAATGTACAGTGTTAAGATAGCCAGCACTATTGCTGCTCCAACTTTACAACAAATGTTGATACCTCGGCATAACACATTTGCAGAAAACAGCAGCTAAAATATAAAATCTTGACTAAGTACTGTATAGTTCTTTGGCTTTCCTATACAAATAATTAAGAAACTGATGGCTATATACAATTTAAAAAGAACCCTTGGAAGCAGTCTTTTGATTTTGTGATCAGTGCTCCATCCCATTTTGCAAGAGAACTGGTTTCAATTCCTCGGCCCTCTTTCTCTTCCCACAAGATCTGCAAGGGACTGCAGAATTGGTTCTTCATATACAGCTCCCTCTGGAGAACTTTAGAACTGCACGGGTGGGATAATGAAAGCCACATGTAGGACTCCCAGGCAGTGATGTGGTTGGAGGGGGTCCATTAGGACAGTTTTGTTCAGATTCAGCCACCAAGCTGGTGGGAGGATTGAGGTGGTTTCCATGCTTGTGTTGAAGCTCACATTTCTCTCTGGATACTGTTAAATCATCCCTGCTCAAGATCACTTTTATCCATGGGGCTCATAAAAATACTTCTGAAGAACAAATGGTTTGGCCTTGGGATTACACAGCAGTGCTCCATGCACCAGATAATTTCAAAATAAGTTTTCCCTTAACTAGACTCTATAAAGTCCATAACTCTCTCCTCTCCATTTCAAATGGCTCAAGTGGAACAAAGTGCTTGTCTGTCAATATACTTGCCATATTTTTCAGGAGGGTTTAATTATACTTGGTTAATTAAATGAGTGTTTAAGTACACTTTCTGGCAAGAGTTAATTGTGTTATTGCCTCTCTCCTATGAGAAAGTGGTTGAATAGGAAAACAAATTGATAAACTCCTTCACCCTTCTTCTTTACCACCACATATACCTCTACTACGAGGGGAAAAGTAGATCTTTGATAAAACACTGGTGGCTCATCACTGCCAGAAGGAAGGTCACTATGGATCTGTCTACGCTGCATTGTAAACTCGGGTTTGTGGGACCCAGGATTGTGGACTCAGTGTTTCCAAGCCCATGCTTGAGCATCCAAACTGCATTGTAATCCTGTGTTTACAGTTGCTGGACCTGGGTCTCAGAGCCATGCTAATGCATCCATATTGCACCATGCAGACCTTCTGACTCAGGTCTGTAGCATGGGCTGTGTCCACACTGCAAAATGAGAGGGCTTGGACTTGAGTCACAGCAGGACTGGGCTCTGACCAATCCTCTAGCAGGGTCCAAGGACCCAAGTTCTGAGAGCTTGGTGACATGAGTCAGACTGGCTTGTGTGTGGATGGAAGCGGGGGCTTGAGCTCAAACCTGAGTCAGATCCCGTACTTAGTGTGCAGCGTAGACACACCCTTGAATGAAGTGCCTTGATGGTGATTGTAGCAGGGAGGAATTGAGTAGTATTCTTTTAAATAGTTTGGGAGCCCTCTGGTGGGCTTCCCTGTCTTCTAGTGCAGAACCCAGCAGTACCCAGCAGACCACCAGTGTATATACATAGCTAAGCCTTGTATGTTTGTATATAGTTAATAAACATGGTTATTTGGAACCTAGCTGTGTCTGTGGTTTCTACCATTGTGTAGAAAGCAAAGACACAGCAGTGATGGAAACCAGAACAAAGCAGTGATCATAGAGTTTTGGAAACCTGTGGAGGATCAACTGCATGTCCTAAATGAAAAATCCCTGTCTTGTAAAGTCACGTGCAGAGTTGCTGATGCTATTGTGATGAATGGTGATGTGTGGTTACACAAATGAGATCAGGATTGGACCTTGAAAATATTGCACGTGACGAAAATCACATTGCAATTTATTTTCTTTCATTGAAATAGCAGCGATCCAACCTGCAGAGCCAGTGTTAGTGACTACCAAAGTGCAAATACAGCGGTAAACCCACATGGCTAAAAACAGAAGCCATGATCGCTTGTACTGCTGCAAAATGAAACAGATGAATTTCACAAAGCTTTGTCTACAACTTCTTGTTGGCTACAGGGAAATGTTTGGAACACTCAGTTTGGATCTACAATAGGTGGCTAAATATGTAAATGTTATTTAGTATGCAATCTAAAATAAAAATAAGAGTTAATTTCTTAGAGACAAGTTAGTTGCCTTAAAATAGAACTTAAAACTTTTTTTGAACAAAGGCAGTAGATTCCCCTCCCCTCCCCCAATCATCCAGTTGTCTGATCTCAAGATGTGCAGTTTGTGCCCTTCAAGACCAATCCTTACTTTAAGCTTTATTGCTTGGTGTTGCCATGGCTACAGACCAGGAACTGAAATTGCTGTGTAATACACTTTATTTCCAGCTATAATTGTGCTGAGAGTCTAACAGTTAGTTTCCAGTAATGAAAGGAGACAAGCTCTAAGGTGGACTTGACAGAAGCCTCTAACGCTACAGGTGGTAAAACACTACTGGTTTATTTTTATTTTTTATTTTTTGAACTGCTTGTTGTTGACTTAGAAGCTGCATTAGTATAGCCAATGTAATTGCAGATGTATCCAAAAGTGGAGTAAATCACTTTCGCTATTAATGGCATCCTTTCATGGAATTAAATGGCAGTAACTTGGGGGAGGGGGGACAGAGCCAAAAATCTTTAAATTATATACTGACCCATATTCAATGGAATGATTCTGATCTCACTCCCACCAGTTTTACACTGACTCTATGACTATTGGCATTACTGCTGATTCTCACTGCTAAAAGTGAGATCAGAGTCAAGCCCACAATGAATATGGGGATTTTATATTCCGTGTTCTCTTATCACTTACAGCCACTATTGTTGTAATCCTTCTTGTAGGATCTTTGTTCTGCTGATGTCATTTCAAGCTCTGCAGAAGATTTCACAACAGTACCACCTTGTTCTCCTCTCAGAATTCAAAGTTAACCAGGGCCAGGCTGGAGTAAGTTATCTCCTTGGAATACTATTGTTGTAAGAAGTGGAGCTGGTGACTGTGACCCTCTTCCATTTTGAGTAAGAAATGAATCAATGCTCCATAGAGTGCTAGACAACACTGTGCTGTCTTTCAGATGAGATGAGACATTAATTAAAAAAAAAAACCTCACAGCATTTTTTGTACGAGTAGGTTTGGTGACCCAGGTGTCTTGAACAAATTCCAACTCAGCTGATTACACTCTGTCAGCCTAAATGTCTCTTGTCATTTCTGTTGAATAAGGTATTGAATGTTGTTGTGTTCCATCACAGTGCTAACTGCATTTCAGTGGTGAATGAAACAATGCTGGTGTATCACTTGCCTACCCTTACAGAGGTGTGGTGCAGCTTGATTAGTTAATGTTTGTAAAGCACTTGAAAAGCACAAGCCGAAAATATGTCTAGAAGTGCAAAGTAGTACACTGATTACCCAGATGTTAGGGAGAAGTGGGATGTTTTCCGGTAGTTAGTATTATATCAATCATTTACATTTGTTTTCAGTGAGAGCCTCCACATCAATTTCACCAAAATCATCGGATGTGCCCCACTGCAGGCATGGAGCAGATAATACACAGAATTCACTGGTCCAAATTTAAATGCAACCCATGTTCTCACCCAAGGGCACTGTTACAGTGGGGAAATCACTGCAAGTGAGGAAGGTTTTGCTAAGTGATTAGCAACAAAATGCTCAATAAGACCAGCTAAAAGTAAGTAAGCTTGACAACTAGGCAGCATTTGTAGCTACTGCATGAGACACCCTAGCTCAGGAAAGACTGGGGCTCTCTTGCTCCTGAGGCTAATGGTTTTCAGGCATATTGCAGAAGTGATCGGACCTCTGACACCATCTGTGTTTTTTAGGGCTGCCATCATTGCCTCTTAGGTCTGCAAGTTATTATTGCTTGTGCTTTGGTGGCCCTCATGGCATGAAACTCACTGCTCTTTGGCATTCATCTAAATTCATTCTTCCCCACTTTTAAATAACAGCTTTAAAACTGTTTTCAAAAGGTGTTATAGGCATGATCTTTCGTGGCTCTTTATGTATATATATCCCCCCTCTCTTTCTCCACTATTGCCCTTGCCAGATGTGCCTATTCCTTGATCAGGATGGTTTTATGATATGATTTTATTATTTATCCGTTTATATTTTGCATTGTATTTCACTGTAAAATGTGCCATGCCCTGACTGCCTCCTTGCGGGGCTCATTAGAATTGAAATTATTGTGCCAAATTCAGTGAAGTTACAGCAGGGATGAATGTGATCTATTGTCACTGGCCTGTCCTAATTTGGAGTGTGTTTGTTTGAAAAGTGATCACATACTACTTATGCTTAGCACCGGCTTAGATCCTTGCTGGAGAGAGAGTGCTCTGACTTTGGTCTTCTGGAAAGAGCTTTTAAGGAGGTTCACAACAGAACTGCTAGAAATACATCTTACTTACCCTGTGTTCTGAAACCCTAATGCCTGTCACTTTTGGTACCACCGCTGGATCTGCTCTTCCTCCATCTGTGCAGACATCTTTCCCCATTCTAACACTCTCTCAATGCTACAGTTAGGCCAGAGGTCTTCAATCTGTGAGGCACGCACCCCTAGGGAGGTGCAGAGTAATATTTGTGGGGGGCATGGCTGGAGACCAGACCAGCCCCCAAAAGGGTCCTTGCCTCGGACTGGGGGTCCCAACTGTGTCCCTGGCCTCGGCCCTCTTAACCCTGTCAAAATTCCCCCTTTCCGGAGCCATGGCCTGGCTCCTGGCTCCATGGGAGGGAGTGGATAGGCGTAAGAGGGGGGCATGAGGTAAAAAGTTTGGGGACCACTGCTTTAGGCTGTGAACAGAATTTTTTCCCCATAACTATTGAAATACAGGTTCACCATGGTAGCCCCTCATCTCCAAGCACAAGCATCTTACCTGATGTGCTTCTTGAGAGAGTTTTCCCAGACTATTTCTGAATATGCACTAATATAGTGTGCTCAGGTCTTTGTGTGTGTGACCCAAGGTGACTAGGGTAGCCCACACTGAAAATGCCAAGGGCTGGGCAGGCTGCAGAGAGGAGAGCAAATTCTCCCCAAATGGGTGATTAACATTATAGTTAGATTCAACAACCAGTCCCAAACCGTGCTTCTGATCCACCCCACTGGTTATCAAAAAGCTTTAAAAAAATCGCACAGCCCCCTTTATTGCATTCCAGTCTCTAGCTCCCAATCAGTAAATAGATCCAGTAAAGGGAAAAATTACTTAAAATTCTATTCACTTTACAAAATATTCTTCTGATCCTAAAGGACCAGTGACATTATCAGATCAATATTAGTTTGGATCATACCCAAAATACCATGCTGCTAGCCAATCTTTTAGTATCTAAAAACTAAAGGTTTTATTATAAATGAAAAGGAAAGAAAGAGAAGAGAGTTGTTAAATGGTCAAAGCAATCAGATACTTACACATCACTTCAGAGGTCATATATCAGGTTCTTAGCAACATTGGTGAGTTTCCTGGCTTGTAGAGTCCCTCTGGAACACATCCAAAGCTTGGATGGGTCTGTCAGTTCTTTGTTCAAAGCTTCAGTTTGTAGAGACGTTACTCTAGAGGTGAGAAGCAGGACTGAAGACCAAGTGGAAAAGATGCAGCTGCCTTTTTATATTCTCTGCAATGTGGCTTGTACATCCTGTGTCCCAAACACACTCTCACAGCACATGAGTATGGAAAAGTATTTCGAGTCCCCTATCCATAGATATGTCCCTACATAATTGGTTCTCACAGAGGTATGCAGAGGTCTTCCAGGGGGTACATCAACTCATCTAGATATTTGCCTAGTTTTACAACAGGCTACATGAAAAGCACTAGTGAAGTCAGTACAAACTAAAATGTCATACAGACAATGACTTATTTATACTGCTCTATACACTATACACAGAAATGTAAGTACAATATTTATATTCCAGTTGGTTTATTTTATAATTATATGGTAAAAATAAGAAAGTAAGCAATTTTTCAATAATAGTGTGCTGTGACACTTTTATATTTTTATGTCTGATTTTTGTAAGCAAGCAGTTTTTAAGTGAGGTGAAACTTGGAGGTACAGACAAATCAGGGGTTCAGTAATCTGGAAAGATTGAGAGCCACTGCCCTACATGTCCAGCAGACTCACAGGCATAGTCCCTGGCTTCTTTCAATGAGTTCTCTCACTATACAGCTGATTGCCTTTGATGGGCCATCAAGTGGGCTGAGTAGTGCTGATGTCAATCTGTCTGGGAGTGTCACCCAGATACACAGCTCAAGTTAAGATCTAAATATACCACACATTTATAATTCATGATACAAGGATGGTACATACATATAAACAAGATTGTCATATTTAGCAAATCATAACTTTTCCACTAATACCTTACATGGCATATCTGGTAAGATTCAATGTAATGTTGGTATCAATAATATTGTAAATAGTCCATACAGCATTACATGTGTGTAGGTCTCTCTCTCTCTCCTGCTTCTGAGTTCTGTTATATGCCACATGGTTTTTCACCTCATAGAAAGCAATGTGGACATTAGAGCAAAATTCAATGACTCTCCAGAAAAGCAGCGGGGTGAAAGTAGATAATCCAGCTGATGGACTAATGCCAGTCCTGATTTATAGTTGGTAAGCAGCATAGTACACTACAGAAGGTCCCCTGGATGGTTTAGCAGCACCTTGGCTATTGTGCACCTATGTATTACTATAACATCAAGGAAATAAGTGCGGGTTTTTTGGTTTATTTTTAATAGTCTCCATAACACCTAAAATAACAACTTGATTTTTGCAAGTGATTTGGTATTTAAAATCAATGACCAAAACTTTTTGTTTCATATGGTAATAGGCTAAATTCTACCCTCATTTACACAGGTAGAAGTCCAGAATAACTTACTGAAGCCATTGTCACCAAGATCAACACTAGTTTGTACAATGAAATTCTCCAATTTAATTGAAAAGAAAAAATCTTAATACCAAACAAAAAGGTTGGATCTTTTAGTGATAAAGATGCTGATAACAACTACCCCATGCCCTAGAATATCTGGATGTATCAAAGAAATGATAGAAATCAATGGAGGATCCCTGCCTTTCTAGTTTGCTTGTAGTAGTGGAATCAAATTAATTTGAAGCCTGGGGCTTAGTGGTGTCCTGCCAAGTTATGTTGAAAATAATAATTATTCTGATTTGTTTTTATGTTTTGAACTTTCTGTTTCAAAGCTACTTACTTCATGACAAAGGTCAAAGGAAAGTTAGTTGTATCACTTTCTACAGACAGTTTCTAATGCTGTAAAACACTATCTACTCTCTTGTAACTGTTCTTCTATTCAAAATATTAACACATTCCTGTGAGTTATATAAAGACCAGTTTTGATGCAGATCTCCTCTTTTATGTCAGCAGAAGGAGTATGATTGTTCTGGACAGTGACTTCTACTTCAAAGAAAAAGTTGCACACTGTTTTCTTTAAAAACATGACAAAGATCTCTATACCGTCCTCTGTAGGAAGGGCAACATTTTGCACTCAGAGCTGTATGGTGAGATTATGCTCATACTCCCTGAATGAAGGTGCCATTGATGTCACTGGAAGTTTGATTCACAGAGCTGAATGTGCCACGCAGATCTGAGAGCAGAACTTTGCCCAGACCTTGTATTTGTACAGATTGAACCAATGTACTACACAAATGCTCTTTTGCTCCAGATAGCACTGAAATGAGATGCCATGTACAAATTAAAATTTGACAATTATTGAATGTTTAAAAGTATTTTATAAGTAAGACGTTGGAAGCTGGGCCTGGTAGTTAGAACCACAGTCAGAAGCCCTGAGTCCTATTCCCAGCCCTCCGACTGACACATAATGTCACCAGTTCTCAGAGGTAGCCAGGCTACGTGCCATTCTTCACCTCTCCAATCCTGTGACCAGCAGGGGATGGTCCAGTCCATAGCTCAGGTTAGCACAGCCTCTGAGCTGCTCTAATTTGTGCGCAACTACTTATGGCCCAAAGGGGCCCTTATGGCAGCTGGGCATGACTTGATCACAGTGTTGCTCTGGCCACATGCTCAGTGTCCAGCAAGGCCTCTTACATTAGGGGCTGGAAGGTGGCTGGGGATGAAATAGAGTCAGATATGCCAGCTCTGTGTAGTGCCGAGATTCTGCCTGTCCCGAGGGAATTCTCCTATGGCTGGATCTGACTTCCCCTTAGCACCAGAGACTGTGCATCCAATTCAGCAACTCAGTCCCATATCACACTGTCTCCCTCTATCTCCCGCCTGGCCCTGCCCCAATAGTAGGCACCAATACATGGACTAATGATTACATGTTCTGCCCTCTCCAAAAACAGCTCACCCACATTATATCAAGTGCAAAAGCTAAACCAAACCCTTAATTTTAACACTCCTCTCACACAAGGTATCAGTAAATGTCTCCTCAGGAGCGCCACTCTACCCTTGCTCAGCTGCTAACAATAGCCATCCAGTTGTAGTGGAATGTTAAACTGTATTATACAGTTCTGCCACTAGTTGGCGCTGTGTAAAAAACCTTACTTAAAGCTAAATTTAGCCATACTTGGCAGAACATTAAAAGATCTTATGATGAACATGTCTGGCATGTATAGGCAAGCTTTGTAGCCAGTCCATATCTACTACAGGAGTACATGACACCAGTGCTGCTCCAACTCTCTGGATCCTGGCTCTCTCAAAGCCACACCATCCTGCACTGTCGCCACGGTCTAGCAAACTGCCTTGCCTTCTGCAGGCAATGAGCATCTTGACTGTTCTACATCTTCTCATGTCCCTATTTCTCTATGCAGTGTCTCCCTTAACAGACATCTGCAAAGGTGCCAAAGAACAAAACTCAAAGCAGCAAGGATCATGCCTGTACACCCCCGTATCTCCTCCCCAAATACTACAAAGCATATTGTTACCTACGGTCAGGGTGCTGAGTTTACTTCATGCACAGGCCTTGCAATCTAATACATTTCACGCTACTCGCTCTACTGTTTGTGTGACTGTTTTCACTCCTTTTCACTCACCAGTCCTCTGCAGAGTTATTGGCTATTGGCCTATCTCTAGCTGTTCTGAGGCTAGTCCCTGGTGGCCTCTGGGATTGTCCTTCAACTCTGCTACTGCTGTTAACCTCTATAAACCATTCCTATAACTCCACTCCACCAAACCCTTTTCTTCCTCAGCACCAGTTGCTGGTGTCACAAATTCAGCTATGTGGGTTTTTTTTCTCCACGAGCAGCACACTCCAAACCTCATGGCAGCATACCATCAGTAGCCTGTTCGATCATTTCTGGGGCATAGTGATGCAGACTCCTGAATCTGTCTGGCGAGGCCACATGTTTTCTAGGGGATCATCCTGTTAAATCAACAAATTCCAACCTTGGTTATAAATAGTGTCCACGCCATTGCTGCCTTTCACCGTATTATTTCACAGTGGCTGCAGATTATTGGAATGCTACGCTGTGGAATTTATGAAATCTGACAAGAAGTTGGATTTATTGCTTTGTTGGAAAGGGAGTGCATTCACCGTAGGCATGTCAATCAGATTATGCAACAATGAAAGGAGAATGGCAGCGTAAGTCTCTAGAAATTCAGTAGGCTTTTGACATGACAGCCTCAAGCTTCCCTGCTTACAAACAGTGTAATAAACTGAAGAAAGACCATGATAACGTCAATCACAAACAGGGAATTTGATATACTTTCAAAATGTCATTGGCAGCACATTGTAAAATTCAGATGGGCTTCAAATAATTGAATTGTTCTCTGACCATCAAAGCTGATTATGTGAATAAATGATTGCTGAGGAAAACAGTGTTTGCTTTTTCCTGATTTAAGAATTGCTTGACTGAATGATTGGGGACTGAGAATGTTCAACTTCCTTTGACTTATTGCTTCATTAAAAAAGATAGCCAGTGTACCAAAATTCTGACCTTTTAAAAGCAAAATGGTACAGTGGTACTGACTGCACATATTGTCTGTGTCACCCAGAGAACAAAAGAGGCAATGGGCTGGGTCCCCAAACCTGATTGGTGCTGCGACCCCATGTGCTACGTTGCAATACCTGAAGCCAGGAGCCTGGCCCTGTTCTGTGGGACAGGAGCTGGGCCACCATTGTGACCCCAAAACCTCTGTGCAGCCCTGTGTATTGTAAAAGCAATATTGCACTGGGAAATGAGTATTTTAGTTTGACACCTTTTCTAATGTACTGTTAATGAGAGAGCCATCCAGGGGCTATAAAGTCAACCTGGAAAGCTGTAACATATTTTTTCTATACACAGAGTGCAGCCATTTACTTTCACTCTAAATTATTTACAAAATTTAGATTAAGGAAAATGATAAGAAAGAACGAAAGTAATGTCTCCAGAAGAGAGAACGGTGTGTCTCCTATGTAACAGGTTACTGAAAGCGAGAGAACAAAATGCTCTATATACAGATTTCTTAGCCATGTAAATATGATACTCATAACACAAAGGCATGACAGTTTCATACTTGTATAAACTGCAGCAATGACATATGTCAAAAAAATACATGCAAGTTAGAATTTTACATGCCCTTTTAGTTTAAAAGCTTGGATGCAAACATGTTGTCTATTGAACATCAAAATCATGGAGATTTTACAACAGTTCATTTTATTCCTTCAGTCTTCCCCTTGAAGACTGAGACCACTTCACTGACTATAACACTCCGATAACGCACCTGGCCCATGGAATGGAAATTGTGAGAGAGGATGTGAACCTGGGTTTCCCACAAACATCGCCCTTTCCCTTCCACAAGAAAGGCTTGCCTGCTACTGGCTGCTCTTTTTATTGAAGTCCTTTCCCCAAAACCCAACTTAGCCACAATAGGTCAAACCTGCTTTTCATGGGTGTCCAATTCTGGTCTGCTTTGTGGCTGGCAATGGATTCTCAAACACTAGCTTCAATTACTTTATTTTTTTCTAGTAGTTTAAAAATGCTCCTTGATAGAATTCAACTTTATTGGCAATAATTGAGGAATACAAAACTTCAAGAGGGGCCTGTTCCTTAGTCCTGAGAAAGTTAGAAGCTGAAATGGCAAGAAAGAGGCAACCTCCATGGGATGGTTAAATATTTTTTTTCTATGATTTTCAACAAGAAAAATAAATCTGAAAAATATTGCTTTACCCTCTTACATTTAATCAATAAAAATGCTATCAGTTGGCAAATTAAGTCTCATCAGTTTCCTCATCCTTTATGGAAACCATGGAAATTAGTTTAATAGAGAATGGAATTTATTTTTAAAATTGACCTATGGAATGCTATAGATACGAGAGTGTTCTGAATTAAATTCTATAGAATAGTTTTTAAAAAATACCTACAGAAAGGTGAACATTTTCTATTAGATATTACAGGATTTGTTCCATAAAGGTTAAGGCTCTGCTCCCAACTATGTCTCATAAGAACAAGAACATAAGAAAGGCCGTACCGGGTCAGACCAAAGGTCCATCTAGCCCAGTATCCTGTCTACCGACAGTGGCCAATGCCAGGTGCCCCAGAGGGAGTGAACCTAACAGGTAATGATCAAGTGATCTCTCTCCTGCCATCCATCTCCACCCTCTGACAGACAGAGGCTAGGGACACCATTCCTTACCGATCCTGGCTAATAGCCATTAATGGACTTAACCACCATGAATTTATCCAGTTCTCTTTTACACTCTGTTATAGTCCTAGCCTTCACAACCTCCTCAGGTAAGGAGTTCCACAAGTTGACTGTGCGCTGCGTGAAGAAGAACTTCCTTTTATTTGTTTTAAACCTGCTGCCTATTAATTTCATTTGATGACCCCTAGTTCTTGTATTATGGGAATAAGTAAATAACTTTTCCTTATCCACTTTCTCCACATCACTCATGATTTTATATACCTCTATCATATCCCCCCTTAGTCTCCTCTTTTCCAAGCTGAAGAGTCCTAGCCTCTTTAATCTCTCCTCATATGGGACCCGTTCCAAACCCTTAGTCATTTTAGTTGCCCTTTTCTGAACCTTTTCTAGTGCCAGTATATCTTTTTTGAGATGAGGAGATCACATCTGTACGCAGTATTCGAGATGAGGGCGTACCATCTTACTTCTCAGCTCTTGTTTCTTCCTTAAGTTTTGATCAGTCCTCTCTTCCTAAAGTTCCCTCTGTCTACTCCTCCCTCATCTGACCCCGTGCCCTAATCTTAACGGCAACTCACCATTGTGCACCAGCTACTTACTGCGTGTTGTTCCCTGAACATCAACAGTGAGAATCAGAGCCAGTGTTTCCTATGAACCATGTACACGCCTAGATACTACAGTGACAGACATTTTAGAAATGCTCTATAGATAGTTATGGCTACATTATTCATTCATAATTTTAAAATGATGGCTGTCAGGTAATGAGAGGAAGTATGGCCCCATGGTTAAGATAGTAGCATGGGACTCAAGAGACCAAGGTTCAGTTCCCTATTCTGCCACAGACACTTGTGTGACTTCAGGCATGTCACTCAGCCTCTGTGCCTGAGTTCCCTACCTCACAGGGTTGCTGTGTGGCTAAATACAGTAATAGATGGTGAGGTGCTCAGATATTACAGCAATAGGGGCCTGTGATGGGGCTTAACCCCCATCACTGGCAAGGGAAAGAACCCCAATTAGTCATGCTCTGCACATACGGGATAATTAATTAATTGTTTGTGGGCCAGAGGAGGCAGAGCTAGGCCTTATAAGTAGACCGAGGAAGCTCAGAGGAGATAGGTCTCTCTGGTGGAGAGAAGCCCTGGGATAGGGTTTGACCAGACAGGTAACAACTCTATAGGCAGAAAACTGAACACCCTTGCCCGCCCCCTGCCATGCCCCTTCCATGAGGCCACACCCTTTCTCTCCACCTCCCCCCCTCCCTCTGTCACTCACTCATCTCCACCCTTACTCACTCATTTTCACCAGGCTGCAGCAGGGGGGGTTGAGGGTGCAAGAAGGGGTGAGGGCTCCAGGTGGGGGGGTGAGCTCTGGTGTGGGGCTGGGGGTTTGGGGTTCAGGAGGGAGGTCCAGGCTGGAGTTGAGGGTTTGGATGTGGAAGGGGGCTCCAAGCTATGGGAAGGAGTTAGGGCATGGGAGGGGGCTCCGGGTTGGGGCACAGGAGGAGGCTTGGAGTGTGGGCTCTGGGCAGCACTTACTTCAGACAGCTTCTGGAAGTGGCAATATCTCCCTCTGTCTCCTAGGCAGAGGTGCGGCCAAGCGGCTCTGTACTCTGCCCCTACCTGCAGGCACTGTGGTTCCTGGCCAATGGGAGCTACAGAGCCAGCACTTGAGGCGGGACAGTGCACAGAGCCCGCCGTGGCCACCCCTACACGTACGAGCCAGAGGGAAATGCTGGCAGCTTTCCGGGAGCTGCGCGGAGCAAGGCAGTTACACAGCCTGCCCCGCTGTGGGCGGCTAACCGTAGTTTTGACGGCCTGGTGAGCGGTGCTGACCAGAGCCGCCAGGGTCCCTTTTCGACTGGGCGTTCCAGTCGAAAACCAGATGCCTGGCAACCCTAAGTTAGACTCCTGCAGTGGACGCCCTGAGGTAGAGCCAACACGGGCACTACACTGAAGCCTAAGTGGGACAGAAGGGCCATTAGTTTGAAGATTTGTTTGGACTTGCTCCTGCTACCCCAAAAGAGTGTAAACTTTTATTTAGAGTTTAGACCTGGCCAGAGGGCCAAGACACTGAACACTTAGAAGGGGAGTCAAGAGAAGATGTAGGCTGAGAAAGGGCAGTTTCAGGTCTGAGGGAGAGCCCAATAGAGAGGTGTCAGAGATGAGGATGCCCTCATGCAATCCTGCAGGCATGATGGGGTGCCCTACAAGTGAGGCTATGTCCATACAGGGCCATCTAAGTACCTATACAGTGTATGTCGAATTTAGGAAACTGGCAGTAATAATTCTAGTTCCTTTATGTCTGTTCATTTGCCAAGGAAACCAATTGTCCAATTTTTATTTTACTGAAGGTAAATTATTTAAATGAACATACGGGATTTCTGCTGCATTAATAGCTTGTCCCACAAGTCTGATAATATTTGTTCTGCATAAATTACTGTCATGGTTTCAGAATGAACTGCATCTCAGATCCCTTTGCAATCCCTCTTGACTGCACCCCTCAGGGGACAGGCTTTGCTTACTTGATCTCTCTTGAGGGTGGAAATACTCTTAGACTGGTTCTCTGAGTTGCTGCCCTCTTTTTCCAATGTTGTTAACATGAGCGGCCCATGTATGTATCTGGCACTGGCAAAAAGTTACCTTCCGGGAGCCT
Organism: Terrapene triunguis; assembly: GCF_002925995.2. NCBI lineage: Eukaryota > Metazoa > Chordata > Testudines > Emydidae > Terrapene > Terrapene triunguis. Next base: position 70,444,601 of record NW_020664409.1, on the reverse strand, counting down.
GTGACCAGCAAGTGATTCAAAACAGCTTCTTCAAAACAAATGAGTTAAAACAACAAAAGGCCATTGTCAAGGCTGTATCCCCACTTTGAACTTTAGGGTACAAATGTAGGGGCCTGCATGAAAACTTCTAAGCTTATCTACCAGCTTAGCTTTGGTCCGCTGCCACCATCACAAGAATTCCCTCCCTGGGAAGCCTTGAGAAACCTTTCACCAATTCCCTGGTGAACACAGATCCAAACCCCCTTGGATCTTAAAACAAGGAGAAATTAACCATCCCCCCCTCCTTCCTCCCACCCTCCTTTTACCAACTCCTGGTGAATGCAGATCCAAACCCCCTTGGATCTTAAAACAAGGAGAACTCAATCTGGTTCTTAAAAAAGAAGGCTTTTAATTAAAGAAAAAGGTAAAAATCATCTCTGTAAAATCAGTATGGAGAATAACTTTACAGGGTAATCAAACTTAAAGAGCTCAGAGGACCCCCCTCTGTCTTAGGTTCAAAGTACAGCAAACAAAGATACACACTCTGGTAAAAAGGTACATTTACAAGTTGAGAAAACAAAGTAAATCTAAGACGCCTTGCCTGTCTTTTTACTTACAAGTTTGAAATAGGAGAGACTTGTTTAGAAAGATGGGGAGAACCTGGATTGATGTCTGGTCCCTCTCAGTCCCAAGAGTGAACCACCCTAAAACAAAGAGCACACACAAAAGCCTTTCCCCCCCCCCCCAAGATTTGAAAGTATCTTGCCCCCTTATTGATCCTTCGGGTCAGGTGTCAGTCAGGTTACCCGAGCTTCTTAACCCTTTACAGGTAAAAGGAGTTGGAGTCTCTATACACAGGAGAGCTGTTTCCCTTCCCTTTATAGTTATGACAGCCATTGTGACGGGTTGGATCACAGAAACCCCCTTGGGAGCTGCCACACGATGTGCCAAGACTACCCCTGCTTCTGTTTTCCCTGCCAGCTCAGGACTCCAGCACCCCATCTTGCTGAATTAGACACTCCAGTCTGGCTCCAACACAGACCCAGGGTCTGAATCACTTGTCCCAAAACTGCAAGTTTACCCAAAAACAGCTCACAGGAGTGTGCTTGTCTTTAGCACTCAGATGCCCAACTCCCAATGGGGTCTAAACCCAAATAAATCCGTTTTACCCTGCATAAAGCTTATGCAGGGCAAACTCATAAATTGTTTGCCCTCTATAACACAGATAGAGAGATATGCACAGCTGTTTGCTCCCCCAGGTATTAATACATACTCTGAGTAAATTACTAAATAAAAAGTGATTTTATTAAATACAGACAGTAGGATTTAAGTGGTTCCAAGTAGTAACAGACAGAACAAAGTAAGTCACAAGCAAAATAAAATAAAATGCGCAAATCTATGCCTAATCAAACTAAATACAGATAATTTCCTCACCAGTTCCAGAATGCTCCCTTTTACAGGCTAATCTCCCTTTAGCCTGGGTCCAGCAATCTCTCACACCCCTGTAGTTACTGTCTTTTGTTTCAGTTTCCTTCAAGCATCCTGGGGGGGGTGGAGAGACTCCTTCTTTAGCCAGCTGAAGACAAAATGGAGGTGTCTCCCCCAGGGTTAAGTAGACTCTCTCTTGTGGGAGGAGACCCCCCTCCTCCCTCCTATGCAAAGTCCAGCTCCAAGATGGAGTTTTGGAGTCACCTGGGCAAGTCACATGTCCCTGCATGACTCAGTCTTTACAGGCTGAAGCCATTGCCCACACGGAATCTTGCATGTCTCCAGGAAGACTTCTTATGTGGATTGAAGCATTCCAGGATGCATTGTTCCCCAAGTGTTTCCTGATCAGGTACTTAACCTGGCGAATTCCTTCCTAAAGAAGCTGACCAAATGCCTCCCAAAGCTTACTTAGAAACCAAGCAAGCATACAGCCCATATTCTTAACCTCAAGTAGAAAATGATATATATATGTACAAATAGGATGAATAGATACAGTAGACCATAACCTTTACGGAGATATGTTACCTGGCACAGGCAGCACCAAACATATTCCAGTTATGTCATACATACATTTATAAGCACCCCCTCCCCATAAAGCCTTATGGGGTACACTGTCACAGCCATTTCTTTCACCTAGCTTCCCAGATCTATGCCACAGGACCTGCATCTCAGTACATCTGCTCTCCAGGAACAGCCCGTCCTTCTGTAGAGGAAGAGTTATTAACTGTTTGGTATCTTAGGCACTTGGCCTTGGCAACCCAGCTGTGTAACTCTGCCTGGCACCTGGAAATACAGTAAAGCCTGCCAAAAGTGACCACTCATGAGCGTTAGCAAAAGTGGTCACTTGTAAGAGGTGGTCTCTCTTCAAAGGTTTGCTATAAAATGGCATTGCCACCCTTACTTCTGTGCTGCTTTTGGCAGCAGTGCTGCCTTCGGAGCTGGGTGCCTGGCCCTCAGCTGCCGCTCTCTAGCTGCCCAGCTCTGAAGGCAGTGCCACTACCAGTAGCAGCAAAGAAGTAAGGGTGGCAATACCATACCATTTCACTCTTACTTCTCTGCTGCTGCTGCTGGCAGCAGCTCTGCTTTCAGAGCTGGGTGACCGGAGAGTAGCAGTTGCTGGCTGGGCGCCCAGCTCTGAAGGTAGTGCCACTGCCACCACCACCAGCAGCCCAGAAGTAAGGAAGATCAGTTTCTCCGACAGGTTTGTTTTTCTGGATGGGAGTGAGAATATTTGGTCACTGGCAGCAAATGACAGGTTGTTGCTCTTCACAGTTTCTTCATGATTAAATTATAGGGGAAAATGTTCTGTGGCCTCTGCAAGTAGTTGCTCATGACAAGTGGTCTCTTTTCAAAGGTGGTCACTAAGGCAGGTTTTACTGTAGCATCTTCTCAATCAGTGGCCCAGCCAATGTTCTCTTACTACTTGAAGTTGTTCACGCTGGGGTGTCTTATTTCTGGCCATTGTTTTGTTTCCTGCTTGCTCTTCCATAACAGCCTCTTTTGCTTTATAACATGCTGTCAAACAGAATATTACCAAGCAGACAAACTGAGGTACAGATAATATTCATACAAAAATACAGGTATCTCCCTCATTCTCCACAGTGCTTACAGGGCTATGATAGATGAAAGCATTCCGTGGTTAACACCCTACACACTGATGCCTATAAACAAATTACTAGTATCATACTTTGCTGCAACACTGATATATTGGTGAAGCCTTCCAAAAATCAGAGCAAGAACATTATTAATCAGCTAGTTTCTTCCTTCTTCATTAACAGAGCCATGTAAGACTTTGTCTACATTTGCAGGGTACATGTAGGCACACACCACAATGAAAAGGAGGCACACTGTGGTGGGTATCCCCGCATGGCAGTGGGGAAAGCCTATGGCAGGGGGGATGTAGTGGGGAGAGGCTCCAACATCAGGGAACTGCTGGAGTCTTTCCCTGCTGCCTTCCCCTTGTCAAAGGATTTCCTCACTGCCAGAATCTTTACGTGCTGCAGAGAGACTCCAACAGTGGGGAGTTGCTGCTAAAAATAGCAGTGTAGACAGGGGAAGCAATGCTTGGGTGTATAGAGAGCTATGTACGGTAGATACCCTAAGGTTCTTTACTCTACTCATCTAAACAGTGCCTCACCATCTACACTGCTATGTATACCTATGGGGGGAGGGGATGCAGACTGCTACGTATGTGCTCCATATGCCACCATGAGTGTGGACATAGCTTAAATCACACTCAGAAGTTGGGAATAGATTAGCTAGATTCAAACAGAGGGTATGATAATTAAATATACATTACATACACTTCAATCACGTAATCAGACGCTACAGCAGAAAGAGCACCCATGATACAAAAGACTCATGCTTAGCCATACATTTGTGTCCAGTAAAACTAAAGGATAAGTGCCATCATTTTCCCCCCATAAATTTCAACTGTAAAATTGCTAGATACCTGCCAAACCAGTAATCATTCCTGCTCCATTTTTTACTGTAGCCTTTATTACTTGATCAATTAACATGCTCATTAGCAACCCTCACAACCGTCCAGTTCAACCCCAAGTAAATGTATATTCTCTTCTCTGCTATGCTGCCTAAAAAAATTTGACAATGGTTAGGCAACTATATGCTGTCACCAATGCTTTTCACGCTGACCAGTTTTGTCTCTTTGTTTCCTTGTGTCTCCCTTGTCTTTGTATGTATCTGTTTTCTGTCTCCTATCATATTTAGGCTGTAAATTCCTCTGGGCAGGGACTGTCTTTTTATTATGTTGTACAGTTCCTCGTATAGTTGGGTGCCAATTTCTGATTGGGGTCCCTAGACACTACCACGATACAAACAAAAATAAAAAATTACAGTATGTAATGGTAAAGATTAAATGTGTTGACTCAATGGTATTTTCACTCCATTTATGAAGGTCAGCACAAAGCAATCCTAAACCTGGCAGATTCAGACCCAGGAGTATCTCTTCTGCAAGGGGCTCCTCAACTGGCCTTGACCCACTAGAGCAATTCCTACACTGCCCCTCTACTGACATGGACTGTGAATAGGGGCAAGAAACACCTGCATGCATTGCATTCAGCCTGGCTGCCTAAAGGCTGCTCTTACTTGTGCCAAAGCACAAAAGGTACCTTTCCACTCAGACCTGGTCCCACACCCAGCTGTTTGGAATGCTTCTACTGTATAGAAGTAACCTTTATCAAAAGCACGGCTTGGAAAAAATTGTAATTTTAATAAAATCAACTAAGTTCTCACTGAAACCCTGTATCCAAGGGATGAGACTTTTGACTAACTTGTCACTTTCACTCCATAGTTGCAAAGGTGAAGGTGATGTCTTATTTCCAAGAAATACAATCCAAAGATTTTTAAAGAGTCTGACATTTGGATAACAATGAGGTTCAAAATGAAAATAATGAGAGTGGTCATAAATGAGTATTTGGTAAAAAGGTTTTGCTTACTGGACTTTAATGAATGCAAAGATATGCAAAACTATCAGGGCAATGACTCCAGATGAGACAAATTAGAATAAATTAAAATATTGCTCAATAATACAATTAACCTTTCAAAATTGCAAAAGAAATACAGTAATAATAATGTGCTGGCATTAGCTTGATAAAATATTATATTATTAAAAAGAAAGGGCCAAAATTTTACACTTAATTAGACTGGTGTAAATCCAGTGCAAGTCAGCTGACTTCAGTGGAGTTCCAGATGCACACCAGTGTTGGAGCAAAATTGGCCCACTCACTATAAAGCCATTTCCTCAGCTGGTGCAAGTCAGCATAGTGTCAATGAAGTTCTACTGCTGATACACGTTAGCTGAGGATCTGACCCAGAGTTTTATATTTATCATTTGTCTCACAACCAGACAGATTTAATTTTCTAAGGTGGCAAATGCTGTGGGTAGCAAAAGCACCTGTTTGCTGAGCCCCAATCCGCCCTCCTTACATGAACTAGTACCTAACTCAGGAAAGTAGTCCTATACAAGTAATGCTGTATGTTATATGGGACTGTTGTGTCTGTGACTAAGGAACTAATCAAGATAAGGGGGCCAAAATGGGGTCTTTTGAGATCTTTTCACCTCTAAGGATTCTAAAGCACTTTACAAACCATGGCTGGGCTTTTCAAAGAAGCCTGAGGGAGCTGGGTGCCTCGGAAAGGAACCAAGGAACCCTGCTCCCTAAGGATATGTCTACACTGCAAAATAAAAAGAATCCTGCACCAGGAAGTCTCAGAGCATGGGTTAACTGAGTCAAGATCGTGCTGCCGGGCTAAAACAGTAGTATAGACGTTCCTACTTGGGCTGGAGCCTGGGCTCTGAGACCCTCCCCCCTCGCTGGGTTTCAGAGCCCCACCTCCAGCTTGAGTGGGAATGTCTATACTGCTACTGTCTACACTACATTGGGAATGTCTACCCCTCCCATCACCGGCTTCCCCCTTCCCCATTCCTTCTCTTCTCCTTCCAAACCTCTTGCTCCTGCAATCCTCTTCCCCATTCGTCACCTCTCTGCATTTGAGTCAGACAGCCTTGGGTGACAGCAGAGGGAGCATTGAGAACACAAGAGAGACACAATCTCCCTGTTCTCAGTTTCAGTGCCCAGCACTACAGCAGCCCTTGGCTGCCAGGAGCAGCAATTGCAGGGAACGTTATGCTCTGCCCCTGCAGCCCAGGATGGAGCATGCTCAGTCCAGACGGAATGCTGGAAGAATTTAGCTACCAAACTTTAACAAGTCTCTATGGAGATTTTTCAAAGGCTTGTAACTTAAGATAGCTTTTCACAGGGATAGCAAATGACACATTGCTGACAACAATGCAACTCCATCTGCCAAATTTGATATCCCTGCTCTGGCATATGGAGTGCTAGGGCTTCTCAATGAAACAGCTGTAAGATTTTTTTTTAATATAGGCAAAATTATGTATTTCCCCCTAGTCTCATCTCAGAATGACTGAATCACTTAAAAAAAAATCAGCCAGAGGTAGGCATCCAGCATGTAAAGTTTCAGCCCAAGTGGTTAAAGTTTGGCATAGTTATAAGCAATTTAAAACAGGGTCTTATAATGGGAAGTGTTAGGAAATCTTTATTATAGTCAGTGCTACAGGGTCCTCTAATGATACACACAGCACAATTTCACTGTCCCCAGGATGGCAACCAATCAGCATACAGTGCACTGGTATGTGTTGCTCCCCTAGACACTTGAGGCTGCATAATAAAAGACTCTTAAATAAGTATTGTTTATTAAAAGCAAGCAGTGACACAGTCAGTCCAGTCTGCTTCCCTGCTGCAGAGATCCACTCAAGCTCACCATTCATCCCTGTGTTCTTTATTACGCCCAGGCCTTGGTCAATGAGTTACTTGGCCCTCCCCAGGAACGGTGTTTTAACACTGAACGTTTGTGCCTCTGTCATTCCTTTCATGTTGTGCCAGAGAGGAAAGGAGGGATTTTGACTAAAGATGGATGCACTTCATCCAGCAACTGAGCTTTGAACAAAATGCATCAGAAAGTTGAGAAGATGGGTACAACACCTCCAAATATATTTCAGTGTAACAGCAAAAGACACCATCTGACCAAGCTGCAAATCTCCACATGACAGCATTGTGCAGGAGAACAAGCCCAGGAGACTGACAACACAATCACATTCACAGAGGGGACCAGACTGGACTGATTTTTTTTTTTAATCAAATGCTTGAGGATTATTGTAGTCTAAAGAAAAATATCACCTTTCAGTACAGTTGATCAACATTTGCAAACAAAACCAAGATTAAACAATAAATAAATACCAGCACCTTAAGTCGCCTCAAAAACCTGCCTATGAAAGTCAAATGGAGGTACTAATTTGTTATTCACCAGATGTACCCTGATTAGCACTGTTGTTTTGTCAAAAAAAAATTTCAAGTAATCATGGATGACACATTGCAAATTGTGATGAAATTATGGGTTGGTGACTCAGCTGTGATTTTTTGTTTGTTTGTTTGCCACCTGTCTCACACACCGGGGCCAAGAATGATCACAGGGGATCTGTCTTTTCATCCTCTTTGTAAGGCAAAAACAACAACAACAACAACAAAGGAGAGACTCTTCCTCTTGTGATGCAGCTCTGTGTGGTGTATTGGAAAAATGTAGTAAAATTGTGATCTATCACTTTAAATTCTCTGGGTTTTTTCCTGATCCTGCATGCAGGTGGGATGGCTCTGTTGTGAAGTGTGTAATCTGGGTTTAGCAGTGGTCAATTAGCAGACAGGCAGCCTAAAGTGAGGTGGGGCGAGTTGTGCCTCTGTTTTAGGGAGCAGCCTTTGTCTCTCTCTGTTTTAAGGTTCTTGTGTGTTATCACTTTAAATTCTAAGAACTAAAGTAGTTATGTTGCAACCTTCCAGCAAGACTCTTTATGCTTTTAGCTAACTTTGTTGTGTTTACACCATAAACATAACACAGAGAGGTGCGGAAAGTCCTTTCCCTCTCACTGGGTGCAGAGAGCAAGAGTGGTGGATTCTTCATCTCAGTATGCAGGGTGGAGGGCAACATAAGCAGGAGTGGCTGGTCTCTTCTCTCCCCTGCAAGGCTTTGTGACAATGGGAGGAAGCTGTGGGTTTGTGAGAATGGGAGGAAGCTGTGGGTCACGCAAAAAAGAAAAAATAGGGAGTCATGGAATCTGTGACAAAACAACAGCCCCGCCTATGATCAGCTCCAGAAGGAATGGGGGAGGTCAACAAAAACTAGGATGGTTTCACAGAAAGATGCAGGCCTGAGAGAGCCCCCCAAGGAGTGAAGGGGAGTAGGTTTACTCACACTTAACACACTGTATAATATGTATTAGTAGGCAGTGGTGTGGAAACTAGGACGCCTGAGTTCTGGTCACAGCTCATAAATCAAACCACTTAATCTCTCTCTGTTTCAGTTTCCTCCTCTGTAAAAAATAAGGCTGTGATACATACCTATCTCACAGGGGTATTGTGAGGATTAGGTAGTTAATGTTTGCACATAGCTTTAAAGATGTGAAGCAATGTATAAGGGCTAATTCCTGATATTATTGGCTAATCAAAAAGACAGAGCTATTTGCTTTTTTCTCTCCAAACCTGCAAAACTGTACGTTATTCCTGTTTAAATCTTCTCTTTGGCCCATATGCAAAGTCTAACTTCAGCTCAGACACACTCCCAAGGCAGAGGTTTCTCTCATAGACACCTGACTGCACACAGTCACTCAGAGATGCAGTTCCAGCTTCCTAGCATGACTTCCTTCTTGCAGGGCCGGCTCCAGGCACCAGCTTAACAAGCAGGTGCTTGAGGCGGCCAAGGGAGAGGGGCGGCATGTGCAGCAATTTGGGGGCGGCAGGTCCCTCACTCCCTCTAGGAGTGAAGGACCTGCCGCCGAACTGCCGCCACCGATTGCGGCTTTCCTCCCCCCCCCCAATTGCCGCCGCCAGTCGCGATTGCGATCACGGCTTTTTTTTTTTTTGCTTGCGGCGGCAGAAATGCTGGAGCCGGCCCTGCCTTCTTGGCTGTGGAATTCTTATGACAGGGGTCGGCAACCTTTCAGAAGTGGTGTGCCGAGTCTTCATTTATTCACTCTAATTTAAGGTTTCGCGTGCCAGTCATACATTTTACCGTTTTTAGAAGGTCTCTTTCTATAAGTCTTTAATATATCACAAACTATTGTTGTATGTAAAGTAAATAAGGTTTTTAAAATGTTTAAGAAGCTTCATTTAAAATTAAATTAAAATGCAAAGCCCCCCGGACCGGTGGCCAGGACCCAGGCAGTATGAGTGCCACTGAAAATCAGCTCGCGTGCCACCTTTGGCACGCGTGCCGTAGGGTGCCTTATGATAATCTGTGGTAGGTTCGTTCTTAGCAATAGGGTCAGTGGTCAGACAGACCTAGAGATCATTCCTGCCCTCATTCAATTCAAACTGGTCCACCAGGGCAAGATTGTGGTTAAACTGTTAATGACTGACAGAAGGAATGGTGAAGAGTGTTCTTCCCTAGATTAGGCTCAGAACAGCTGATGCAGGCTGATATCAGGCTCAAGACAAAGAGAAAGCCTCAGGGGATGACTGCTGAGGATCAGGAGTTTGATGAGCCCTTCACTTCAGCTCAGTTGAGAACTCTCCAGCACGCTCATGGCTAGCTTTTGAAGAGAGTGAGACAGTGGCCTTATGATAATGTAATGATTACTGTAGACAGCACCTCCATGGATAGGTGGTGCTGTATCTTTATCTTAATGGTAAGTTGTCTTGTTTTCTTGTAACATCTGACTGGGGAGAGGGATTGCACGCTTCGTCTTGCTTGTGTGTGCTGCAGTTGTTTGCAGGGTTCCAATAAATCCTTTGGTTTCTAAAACTGAATATTATGCTATTCATTTGGACCATCATCACATGAAGGGCTGGAGCCTCCTCCTAGGATCCTCTAGCATTTGACATAACAAGTTAATTGAATTTGTTCTCTTCTGACCTTCAGGACAAAGGACTTTTACCAATTATAAAAATGTGTGGTCATTAAAAAAACTGAAATACAATAGGGCCTCTGAGAGTAGACAGAAAAATGTAAGTAATCCATTAAAGGAGGAAGACTTTTACACTGAATTAATCTTGACAAGCGTAAATATGTATACAATAAGAAATATGGTTTGGCTGGATTTTCTTTTATTCTCTTTCTTACTAAAGATACTCATGTCATTATTAACAGTCTACACCCCAGTCTAGCTGCTAGAGCCCTGCCCCAATGTGATCTACTTGAACCGTGTCTTCTTGGTCTTTCTATGTCTTTTCCCATCTCCTTTTCTTATTTCCTGTTATCTTGACTTCTCTTCCTGTATTCTTAATCTCATGCTGCGGAACATGGACATTACCATTAGGATCTTAGCCTGCTTCCACTAATCAAAATAGTTTACCACCAAAGCCTATTTTGTTAATGGATATTCCATTAGAGCGGAGAAGCCAACTTTCTTAAGGCCTCCCGCAGATCCAGCATAGGACTTCAGTTCTTTCTGTACCAATATTGATCAGGTTCATAATTCAATGACCATCACTGGTACACTGTATGCCATGGTGACCCAAGAATGGTGTATTAGCCAGGCGAGAACATTCAGGAGCCACTGTATGAGATAGTCAAGGATAAAAGATGATCAGAGAACCCTGCAGGGCCATCAAGAGAATTGTTTACTGTTTGAGCATTATTATCTATCAGAGATGTATGGAACCTAGCTGGGCCCATCGTTCTCCTTAGGGGGACCATTAAAATAGAACTTGTGCATGTTCTGTTGCAATTTATAACCTGTATAAACATCAGCAGCTTTTCCAAGTTTTCCAAGTACAGTTCATATTTGAATGGTGCTCTTGAAGTTACCACAACAACACTGGTGAATTGAACAAAGCAGCGTCATCCCATCATGTCTTTTGTACTGGAGTCCCAGTCACCACTCAGGATTTATGACTAGAATGTGGCATTTAAGCATAACCCTGCACTGGGGGTGATGTAAAATCAGCCTGCCCCGTGGGAGCAGCAGGAGGCGTTTTGCTCTACATCCTGTTCCTACACCCCTTGTGGGGTGCAGCTTATTCCTCCCTGTGCTCCTTGATCCAGTGCAGAGGTGGAGCAGAGTCATGGCCCTACCTCCGGGGAGTTCAGAGTCTGTAATTCTGCCTGATCCTTGAGTGGGCCATGCAGGGTGTGGGGGAGGAAATCTCCTCACGTTCCCATGCAATATGCAATTGTATAAGAGCTAAGCCCTTAATGAACCAAATGAGACTATTGGTACGCAAGCTTGAAAATCTCTCTGATGGCCCTGAAAGAAAAAATCACTGAAAAGAATAAAAACGATAGTACTGTTTTTTCTGATACAGACACTATGACCTCAACCGTCAGGGACATTAACAAAGGGGGAATGATGGGGGTTGGCCATTGCATTGACAATAACAAGATTGCAAAGCTGGAATTCTACCATTTGAGAGAAGAAAGTATTTCCATGGTAACTGCAAATACATTATTCAATGAGAGAGGGAGAGAAATGAGGTTTCTTAAAGGGGGCGATTCCAATGAGAATTGTTGAGTCTGTCTCCTAAATGGAAGTACACCTTAAACACGGAGAAGCAGGAATAATGTCTGTGTGGAACACAGTAAAAGTGTTGATTGGTGTGTGTTTAAATATTTTTTCTAAGTCTAAACTTTGGCATTGAAAACCCTATATCTGGAGCATGTAATCATGAGCTAGACTAGACTGTCTAGGCCTTTTCGTCATCCACTAAAAGCTCTTGATGTAAGAAAACAATGAATATTTTTCAGTATTTTGTGTCTTTTGTGTCTTTAATGTATTTGTGGAGAATTTCACTCCTTGTGTTTTTTTTTTTTTTTCACCTCGGTATCGTTCATGCTAGTTCTCTGCAATAGCCTTCATGGCAGCTGATTGTGTTCTATTCTACTGGCATCTAGGTTCTTATGCCAAGCCTGTAATCATGTTATTGGATCATTGTCCATAGAGGAATTAAGCAACTTGGCTGGCCCCGGTCCATCAGATCTCCATTTCTCTCCCAAACTGTTATGAAGTGCTGTGCACTTTTATTTCGAGGGGGCAGGTTAAACACATGCCCCTTGCACCTGGAACAGAAACAATTGAGGATTTGCAGTGGTCCGTGAATTCACCAGATTTGGACTGGCCCTGAGGAAGCTCCATCTCCTGCACAGATAAGCTTTCCCCCAGCACTGTGCCATTCTGGTAGGTTCTCAGCTGGAGAACCAGAGGACAAGTAACTGGATATATTAAGCGGGATAAATATAAGTAGCTGAATAGTCCAATACATCACAACAACAACAACTCACATTCGTTGTAGTCTCCTGAATTCCAAAGGATCACAAAACAATTAGGAGTTGTACAGGCCATCAGCACAAGCAGCGTTTCACTGCTCTTCACTCCGCCCCACCCTCACAGCTTCTGGAGAAGTTGTAGGGCCTCCTCATTAGTCCCTCCACAGGCTTCCCATAGTAGCTGGAGGGAGAAGATGCAGACAGCTGAAGTCCTCCCCTCTGCAGCCAGGGGGAGTGAAGATGGTAATTGCCAATGTTCCTCACATGGCTGAGAGCTCTTGTTATACTACGCACAGTCGTGCAAGGAGCAACATGTGGGAAGCACTGATACTCTCAGCTTCACCCTCTGCACCTATGGTGGGCTCCTGAAGTGCCCATCTTCTTTTGGTCATTAGCATTCACAAGATGCCTCATAGAACACAGGTCCCAGGTGGAGATGTGACTGAAAGAAGGAATCAGGGTGGGACCCATCCTCACTCCCCGGGGCTGTGGGAAACCTGGTAGCCTCTCTTTATTTTACACCTCTGCTGGGGCAGCAGTCCCAACTCTTTTCTCCTCCTTGTGATTCCTTTGCACTGGAATGAAGGCTGGGAAGGTACAGCCCTTACTACTGACCAGGTAAGTGAGAAATGCTGAATTTACATATGCAGCCACTCATCACTATAATTTGAGGGAAATGTCACAATAACTGGAATGTATCTTCAGTTGAAGTGAATGAAAGTCCCTTTAATTACAATAAAGCAATTTGGGACTTTCTTTCCATTTCTCCTCTCACTTTGCTGTGCAGGTTCATTATAAAGACATTCCTGTTAAAACAACTCTGTGCACAGGCAACTTTGTTCTTTTTTATGGTTACCGGTGTGACTCTTTTAGTCTGGTAGATCAGTCATTGTCATTGACTGAAGGATAATAAAATATCATCTCTTCCACTTCATCTGCAAAGAGTTTTACCTTAATGGACTATAGGGGTGCTGGATGTCTGTTCAGTTTTTGCTAACCCATTCCCTCCCCCCCCACCACCAATTTGTATTTCAAGGCTATATAACCTGGAGATAAGATCTCCCAACTGTAAACTGAGGCAGCACTGTATTATGGAATCTGTAGAGAGACAGACTGGAATAATAGGTTGAATGCTTAGATGCCCCCAACTGGAAAAAAATAAAGGTGAGGGCGAGCTGAATCTTGGTGTGCCTTAGAAGGAGGAAAGGTGGTGAAAACACTGATCGCTAGTCCACACTTATGCTCCCACTATTGCTAATGCATGGGGTTAGTGAGACTGGAAATAGGCTAGCCTACTGGCCAGAGCCCCTGGATGGGCATTCAAGGGATCTAGGTTCAATTTCCACTTCTTCTACAGGCCTGCTGGGTGAGCTTGGGCAACTAATCCCCCCCCCCCCCTGCCTCAGTTTCCTCATCTATAAAATGGGATCATGATTTTACCTCCTATATAAGAGCTAGGTTTTATTATTACTAGTGCAATTGTGGGAATTCTTCCTAAATGGCCCACGTCAAAGCAGTCATATGTTGATGCAGTACAGCTGGAGGTTCTATTCATTTGAAAGGACATTCCATTTTGTTTTCCACAATGCTTTTTGTGACAATAAAAATAGCAGACCATGCACAGGCTGATACCTGAGTGACTATTGATACATATAAGATAGGAACATTGTACCAAAGATAAAGAAACAACATCACATAGTGGGCCAAATTCACTCATGGTGTAAGTAAGCAAAAGGAATTCAGCTGAAGTCAATAGACTTGTGCCCCTTGATGCAAGGGCTGAATTTGGCCCACTATGTGATGTTGTCACATATCAGTGTCAACATTTTACCTTTCATTTTAGTGTATATTTAGTAAACTGACTGTATCAGGAACCTAGATTTTTGTTACCTAGCAACATTGTGTGAGGGGTTATAACCAATGTCACGAACACTAAAAAAAAAAAGAGGAAAAGAGAGAGGAGATTCCAAGGCTGTGAGTTTTAAAGATGCAAATTCAATGCCATAGCTGGTGAAAATTAGAGGAGCTACAACAATTTACACTGCTGAAGATCAGCCTCTACATGCTGTGATAGATATTTCAATACAGGGCATCTTTCCTCTGACCAGCCATCACAGGGTTACCATCATTCCAATCTACCAGTCAAACCTCAGGTTTTGCCTCTGTTGCAATACGTCCATCTCTTTGGCCTGCAAACAGAACTCTTCCTGCTTGTCAGATCCCCTAACTCTGTCCCAGAGGACTCTGTGCTAAGCTTCAGTGCCTTGCACCATCTGCCAACTTGCCCATTGCATTAAGTAGAGTGAGATGCACTCACTCCTTGTGTTCGGCTAGAATGCTCAGACAGGTATTTGGAAGGGTCCAGGCCCCACTGCACATATCATTATCCTCATTTTCCAGGCAGAAACACTAAGGCATGGAGACATTCAGTGAGCTTCTTGGGCCGGTAGGAGTGGGTGCACTGTGTTCTACTGGAGTATGCATGAGAGTGGGAGGCAGGAGACCTGGCTGCTAACTCTAGTTCTGTAATGACTTGAGATAGTCACTTAACCTATCTAGGCTTCAGTTTTCTCATCTGTAAAATGGGGATAATGATATTTGCCTTCTTCATAGGAGCATGAGCTAATAGCCAGGGATGCAGCCCCATGTGCGGAGTGTCCCTAGCCTCTGATTCTCAGAAGCTGGGAGTGGACGAGAGGCAATCACTGAGTGATCGCCTATTCTGTTCATTCCCTCTGAAGCACCTGGCACTGGCCACTGTCAGAATTCAGGATTTTGGGCTAGACGGACCATTGGTCTGACCTGGTATGGCCGTTCTTATGAGTGTTGTAAGGCCTAACTACATAATCCTTGTAATATGCTATGTCTCTGTGCTCCTTCCTCCTTCTATTTAGCCTGGGAATGGGCACCACCAACGTAACCAGCTGCTCCTCCTTCTTAAGCACACATTTTCCACAAAATTCATAGGAAGACTTCAAACAGCAAAAGCAAAACAATTTGTAACAAATATTTTGACCAGCTCTAGTGGCCGCTCAAACCACCTTAGAAACCATTGGCAGCTGGCAGTGTGCAACACAACCACAGAGATTATGAGACAAAAGAAAGTGCTAATGTGGCCTTTTTAAAGATCATTCATCCCTTATTCCCATCAAACACCCATGACATTAGTCCTAGCTTGTCATCTTCCTACTGTTTTATTTTTTACCGAATATAGTAACATAGGGGGTGCGTGCGTGCCTGCATATATTATTTAGTGAAGTCAATTAAAAAGATGATGAGAAGGATGACAATGAGATAGAAGAAGTCTTCTAAAGGCCTTTTACAGACTGTTCAGTGTTCATGCATAAAAAGGTGCAGAGCCAAGAAACAACAACATTCACGCTTTATTCCTTCTTCCACATCTACTGTGCTCCCTCAACAAGCGCTTCCTGAAAGTAGCATTCTCTACATTCCTATACACAATCGTACTATACCCCAGGCCCCCTCCACCATTGGGAAGCTATTCATCATAACACATACCACAGTTATCACCAACAATTCATATACCTGGAGACTGCTACTGCCTGAGCTGCCCCCTGCTGCTTTCTCCCTGGAGCATGTATAACTATATTATGCAACTTCGTCTGTGCCTGATCCATAAAGGTTGTGAGGCTATTATGAGATTGTGTATAGGGGTCTATTACAGGAGTGGGTGGGTGAGGTTCTATGGCCTGCAATGTGCAGGAGGTCAGACTAGACGAGCAAGATGATCCCTTCTGGCCTTAGAGTCTATGAGTCCCAGCTAGAAAGCCTAGTGCATGCTTCAGTCTTGTGCTTTCAGCTCTAGAAGCTGCTGGTTCAAGCCTCAGTCTTGGCCATCGCACATACACCAGAGCAGAGTAAGTTCTTCCTGAGAGATTTCAAGACCTGCTCTTCCTAGAGGATACTCAGAGTCAGCTATTTCTGCAACTTGAACCCTTGCTGAAAGTGGAAGAAGAAATTCTTTGATTCTTCTGCTGCATAGTCTCCCTTTGGTACAACTGTAAGAAATGATAATTATCATCTCCCTGTCAGACTGGCATACTAGCCTACTTCTACCATATATGTAGTACTGGGAAACTTCTGATTTATTTTTATGAAGGAATGTGTGTGACCATAGGCATTGACTCTGTGGGTGCTCCAGCCCTCGAACACTCGCGGAAAAAAATTAGTGGGTGCTTAGCACCCACTGGCAGCCATCTCCCATCCACCGCCGATCAACTCTTCCCCCTCCCTCCCAGTGCCTACCGCCCAACGCGATCAGCTGTTCCACGGCATGCAGAAGGCGCC
The DNA here is from genome assembly GCF_002925995.2 of Terrapene triunguis. Lineage (NCBI taxonomy): Eukaryota > Metazoa > Chordata > Testudines > Emydidae > Terrapene > Terrapene triunguis. The sequence continues at coordinate 70,428,035 of NW_020664409.1, read as the reverse complement.
AGGGAGGAGGGGGAGGAGCGGGGATGGGGGTGTGCTCGGGGAAAAGGGGAGTACTGGGCGGGAAGAGGGTGGAGTAGGGGCAGGAAGAGGCGTGGCGGGGGCTTGGGAGAAGGGGTGGGGTAGGGGTGAGGGCGGGAAGAGGCGGGCAGGGGTGGCAGCTTGGGGGAAGGGTCAGGTGGAGGTGGGGCCTAGGACAGAACAGGGGTTGAGCACCCTTGGGGCCTGGAGGAAGCCAGCGCCTGTGTGTGTGACTCAGTTTCCCTTCTTATCTTGTATGGTTAACCACTGGGTGTGAAGGGGTTAACTTCTTTCTTGAAACAAGATAGGAGAGGTAATATCAAAATATATTGTCTCTCTCATGTACTGGGACCAATGCCACTACAACAATATTGCAAACAATTCTTCAAACGAGACAACCAATGCAGTGACCAAGAGGAAGTCACTAAGCATGAATGAACTATTAGGAACTAACATCACCAGGGGAGTAATTGATGCAAATCTCTTGCTAGGTAAACCCATCTGCAGAATCGCCACCCCCTGAAGGGGATTGCATATACTGGTTTTGACCAGGTTCAAGAGGCACAACAGACAAAGAACGGAGAATTGTATAAAGTGGCCAGGGATACAGAGGAGGGGTCACTCTCACTGGATCCAAAACCTGACATGAGACTATAACCAAGAGTGACAGGCCCTGCTGGAAAGGTTTGAAGGACTCTGAAATCTATCAGGGTATCCATGTGGAAGGTGGGTGACACTTGGTCAGACTGGCATGCATATGAATATCAGCTTTTGTTTTCAAGATACAGTTTCTCTGTTGCTTTTGTTCTAAATAAATATGTTGCTTTATGCAGGCTGGCTAGCCACCCGTAAACCCACATGAGGCCCTGAGAGTTAGCAGAACTGCAGGTGCTGGACTAAACTGAGATGTAATATGGTCACAGTCAACTGCAAGAGGAAATTGTAGCCTAAATACCTGGTCTGGAGGGAGAGGAACGCAAGTTCCCACCTGAAGAAAGGTGACAGCTAGAGCCCTGATTCACACAGTTAAGAAAGTAATGATTCAGAGACTAGGGTTTCTGCAGTGGAAGGATGCACTAGTAGTCTGGATGATACAATAAACTGTATCATAACCTGCCTGAGCACCAAGTGGAGAATTAGTTTAAAAACACATAATGGCGTCATTATAAAAGACAATGCATTACTCCTTCGAAAATCAAGAATAAGGAAACCAACAATAAACCTTGAAACTTTCATGTGATAGGTTAAAATTTTGCAACTGCTTCTTGTCATAAAATATCTTCCTTGCTGGAGCTCAAGTTACAACACAACTTCAGTCTCATATTCTGTGCCTCAAATTATTAAGTTTCAGAGTGGTAGCCGTGTTAGTCTGTATCAGCAAAAATAACAAGGAGTCCTTGTGGCACCTTAGAGACTAACAACTTTATTTGGGCATAAGCTTTCGTGGGCAAAACCCACTTCATCAGATGCATGGAGTGGAAAATACAGTAGGAATACATATATATACAGAGAACAGGAAAAGACGGGGGTTGCCATACCAACTCTAACGAGACAAATCAATTAAGGTGGGGTATTATCAGCAAGAGAAAAAAAACGTTTGTAGTGATAATCAGTATGGCCCATTTCAAACAGTTGACAAGAAGGTGTGAGTAACAGTAGGGGGGAAAATTAGCATGGGGAAATAGTTTGTGTAATGACCCATCCACTCCCAGTCTTTATTAAAGCCTAATTTAATGGTGTCCAATTTGCGAATTAATTCCAGTTCTGCAGTTTCTTGTTGGAGTCTGTTTTTGAAGTTTTTGTTGTTGTTGAAGAATTGTGACTTTTAGGTCTGTAATTGAGTGTCCAGAGAGGTTGAAGTGTTCTCCAACTGGTTTTTTAATGTTATAATTCTTGAGGTCTGATTTGTGTCCATTTATTCTTTTGCATAGAGACTGTCCGGTTTGGCCAATGTATATGGCAGAGGGGCATTGCTGGCACATGATGGCATATATCACATTGGTAGATGTGCAGGTGAACAAGCCCCTGATGGTGTGGCTGATGTGATTAGGTCCTATGATAGTGTCCCTGTACAGAGTTGGCAACGGGCTTTGTTGCAAGGATAGGTTCCTGGGTTAGGTAGTTAGACACCTAAATTAATTTCCAATGAGACTTGACTCCTAAGAGCTTACATCACCTTTGAAAATGGATTTGATTTAGGCTCCTAAATCACATAGGAGCTTTTGAAAATATTACCCCAAGTCAGCTTTTGCCATGTTCTTTTTTAAGATTCTGTGGGTTCAGTGTCATGCTCCTGGTTTGCTGTCACTACAATATGGGGATCTCAGCTCTAATACCAATGTAAATTGCTTCTCCTTTACCATCAACCTTGTCTGGGTTTAAAATAATTGTTTTTAATGTATAATATCTCTAGTTTCAATTATGATGCTAGGACTGGCCTATTATAAACCCTAATACATCTTATCAAGTGTCAATGGCCTTTCAAAGGCAGCTGAGAGTCTGTGATGTGTTTCACAGCAAAGGGCAGGAAAAGAAAAAGCCATTCTAAAATAAATACATTTAAGTTGAGGGGCCATACTGTAACTGTAGCAGTGGCTTCACACTTAGACATCGACTTTCACACTATCTGCAGAGCTGCATAAAGCTCTCGCAGAATGATGCAAGTATTGATTAGCTTTCTACAATACTGTAGTTTATCTAAACTGCTGTTAGTGTTATTTGGCACTTAATTACAGGAGTCTGTTAGAGAAACTTAAAACTATCTGGAGAGATCAAACCTGAATAGAACTGGGGTGTAACAGCAAGAAATGTTTAATCTGACACACATATTTTCAGGGCTCAAACTTTGAGGGGTGGGATGAGAAAGTGTCTCTAAATTATTTTCTGATACCCTGAACCCAGGCCAGCTAAGTGCCAAAGTGGCCCTGGCATGAACTTAGAACGTATGACTTTACGGCAACTGAAAGGTGGGAGGGACCCAGAGCTTGGGCGCCAGCCTTAGCCCAGAAGTCTACACAGCATTGAAACAGCCCCACAACCGGAGCCCTGTGAGCCTGAGTTGACTGGCACAAGCCAGCTGTGGGGTTTTCTTTGCTGTAACACTTCATATTTCACACACAGTCAAATTTCAGCTGCTGTCAATCAGTATTGATAGACCAAGGCTGATTTACCCCAGCCTAAGATCTGGCCCACCGTTTTTACTACCAATGAATATTTTTTTCAAATCAATCCAAGTTCAAGTTCAAGTACAGCTTGGGAGCCTGCCAGCCAACCCTTTTCTAGGGTGCTTAATAAATGAGTAAGGCAATCTCCACAGTGGAGATGACAGCATCACTTTTCCAGAAACAATTTCAGTTTGTCTCTAATAATTCTTCACTAGAACTGATGATGCTGTACACTTTTAAAAGGATCCATTTTCTAGAAAGACCAGGCCACTTTGTGGTCTTATTCAAGATCCCTCTTTCATAGCTGTCTGGTAGGCTTGTAAGCTGTATATTCTACATAGGGCAATGTAGCATCCAGGAATTGGGTAGTATCCCTTTAAATAGTTTGTGAGTCCTATAGGAGGCCTCCCTGCCGTCTATGTTTCTGAAGCCACCAGATCCGTGCCAGAGCATCAGTGTGCATATATAGCTAGGCCTTGCATGTTCTATATTATTAAACACTGTTATTTGAACCCCACTGTGCCTATTAGGTTTGTTTTGTAAAGAGCAAAGGACACAACAGGTTGCAACTCAGCTTGCAAAGTTCAGATCCGGATCCTACTATCACCAGGTGCAGATGGGAGCAGGTGTCTCATCGGCTGTTCCAGTTCCTGCCCATCGCTAGTTATAATATTTAATAAAATGCTTGAAGCACAAGTAGCGGCTGCACAGTTTTGTTTGTTTGTTTTACAAAGCTGAGACTTGAGAGTCTACCAGACCCTTAGACTATGGGGCTGGAATATGAACCATTTCCTTGATCCTTTCCTAACCTCCATTTATTGGAGTAGTCTTCTTGCAACATTCCCATTAAAATGCTATTACAAAACATTGCACACCCACTTAAGCAATCAGTAGCCTTGTGCATCACTGATTTTAAATTACCTAAGGCTGTGGTTCTCACCCAGGGGTACACGTGCCCCTGGTGTTATACAGAGGTCTTCCAGGGGGTACATCAACTCATCTAGATATTTGGCTGCTTTTACAACAGGCTACATAAAAAGCACTAGCAAAGTCAGTTTAAACTAAAATTTCATATAGACAATGACTTGTTTAAATTGCTCTATATACTATACTCTGAAATGTAAGTACAATATTTAATTTCCAAGTTATTTATTTTATAATTATACGGTAAAAATGTGAAAGTAAGCAACTTTTCAGTAATACTTGTATTTTCATGTCTGATTTTGTAAGCAAGTAATTTTTAAATGAGGTGAAACTTTGGGGTATGCAAGACAAATAAGACTCCTGAAAGGGGTACAGTAGTCTGGAAAGGTTGAGAGCCACTGACCTATGGTACTAGGCTTTAAAGAAAAACTGTAGTATGATGGAAAGTCTGTGCTAGCCACTAGATCCAATCCATACAAGTCCAAATCACTCATAAACTGTTTTTTAAAATATAAAATATACTAAATAATGATTAACAGCCAGAAACGCAGCTGCCAGCTTCTCAGGTGCCTGACAAAGGCAGCTGCCATTTTTGTGAAGTATTCCCTCACCTTATCTTTGAAGTAACGTTTTGTTGTTACTGGGCTGTCAGAGTCACATTCATTTAACTTTTCAGTTTTGGGTGGTGCCCCACCCATGTCAGACTGGACCATAATGGGAGCGGTGTCGTTTAATCTCCGGCACGGCTCTGGCTGCTGAGGAGATAGAGCACCAATTCGGGGAATTGCATAAACAGGAAACGATCTCATTTTATTAAATGATGCAAAAGTCATGGAGCTTATCAAGTAACCAGTGTAGCCTGATATTTTTCAACAAGGGAGTTTCTTGGTAAGACAATCTCATTTTAGCATGAGTAACTTAACATTCACATTGGTCATTTTGTAGCTTTTTGCATTACTAGAACAAGGAATGGGAGCTTCACATTAAAATTCAGCCACTTGCAGAGGACCAGCACAAGAACAATCAGACAGGAAGGAGAATGCAGAGATGGCTGTAGTGCTCCCTCAAACCTGGGCCCAGCCTATGCCTGAGCTAAAAGCTACTTAAGTTCTCAAAATTAGATTTAAGTGGTCTTAAGTAGTGCATATAGACCTTGAATTGGCCCTCTGCACAGGAATGGATTCCCCCATTTGGAAATGAATCACTTGTCATAGTGTCATATGTTGCTGATGGCCTTTTATACCTAGTCAAGTCAGGAGCATCTCTACCTGCCTTTTGACAGCTACTTGAGGGCAATTGATGGCTAGAAATCTTGCCATAAGAGGATACAGAGGAAACTGGTTATCCAACATTGAAGTCAATGGGTGTGCATTAGTGTCACTGAGATAAGAATCTGGCCATTGTCTCTGAATCTTTATCTTGGGTTCTCTCATTAACCCATTTAAGAAACACTTTAGACTATCAAAGAGTTTGAGAAAGGGCCTCACTGATGGCATGGAGTTAAATGAAAAATCATAAGAGATGCTGTACCTAGGTTTCTAAATGAAGACCAAGAACTTTAATGCTATTTTAACATCTCTTTCATATTTAGTAATGCTTATTTTTTTTAAATTGTGATGCTGTCCTCAGGGAGCCCAGAACCATAAGCCACTGTGTTACGACTCTGCCTCAGCAAGAATGAGCAGTCCCGGAGATTAGACTGTGTGACAGCTCCCTGCCACACCAGTCTGCCTGCCTTACTAGTAAACTCCTTGAAACTCCTCCAGTCTAAACCTTTCCTTCCAGGTAACATCCAGTGAACCCCAGTTCCCCGGACGTGTCTTTCTGCAGTGTCCAGTCCCTCTCACTGGACACACACAGAAACTAACCAAGTCCCCTGGCTCCAAAGAGACAGAATGCAGAGCAGCTGGCTGGTTCAGCTGGGGAAGCACACCTTATTTTAACTATATCAGTACTTAGATGGTTATTAGTAAAACTAAGAATACGTTTATTAATAAAGAGCAGAGATTTAAGTGATACTAAGTACGAGAAAAAGACAGGTAGGGCTACAAACAAAACAAAAATATCAGACTTTCTATTGCCTAAAACTTAATTCTAGCAAGCTACATCTTTGTCTAAAACAGAATCTCACTTACATCATGCTGTCAGCAACTCCAGTCCTTCAGGTAGGAGGATCCACCTTTCACAGAATCAGAAGGTGCTGTTCCCTTTGTCCCCAAAGTGATGGGAAACTAAAGGGTTCTCTTTCTTCCCTTTTATAGTCCAGAAAAATCTTTGAAATGTATTCTCTGAGAAGTAAACCCAGACAAAGTTTCTCGGCTCTGCTGCGCATCCTTCAGGGTGCGGATACCAAGCCCCTTCTTCATCCAAATTGCTTTTTTGATTCGCTTAATCACTTTGTTTACCTTATATGTAGATGTACTTTCATTTAAATAAAGCCAGGCAGATTAGTAACTCAACATTCTTTTATCTAGAGCAGTTTTATTTATCCACTGCCTCTAAAACAAACATATTTCCAGCACACACACATAACTCTCTATACACAACCCATACATACATCACATAATGATATTCATGATCAGCGTGCTACCTGTATTTATATGATACCTCACAAGACACTGTTTGGCTAAATAGTCTGACAAGAGTGTATTGATTGTGCTCTTTGCTGATTTGGCATAAAGAAGCACTTAGGGTCATAAAAACCTTCTAAACTATTTTGTCAAGACATTTTTAACAGCCCCCTTTGATAATTGCATTACATTAAACCACTATAATGATATGTAAAGTACACTAGTTTGGACATTTTTGCAGTAGAAGTGTGCTAGCACTATATATAATCTCCTGTGTCTCTGAGACAGACTTGCCTTGCCTGGCAGAGAAATGCATTTTCAACTCTATTTTTGTAATAACAGGTTTGTTGCCTTCCACTGGTTAATTATATTAATTACATGTGAATATTTTCCACTGTTATCTTCTGTTTACCTATTGAGTGTCCAACTGCTGCAATGTAGAGCCAACCAAAATGTCATTTGGGCCCCAATCCTGAACCCTACGGGCCTTAGAATTCACAGTTGAGTGCCATGTGGCATGAAAGATAAAACTGAAATAGCACTGTGCTGTGATACTGTAACTTGAGGAACAGATGGCATGATACTGAGATTATCCAATCTTAATTATCCACATTTCGTTTGTGAGCTGAATGAATAGTGGATGGTGTAGCTCCGATATGATGCACTGAATATAGTAATAAAATAGTGAAGACTCTTTACATTTATAAAACAAATACAACATCCAATTGCCAGAATCTGTGCTTCGGAGAATGCCTCCAAATTGCTTATCAGTGATACACAGCACCTGGTTCACAAGATCGTCTGACAGCACAAGTTCTTATACCTTAATTATATTATTTAACTCTGCAAAGTACTTGGAAATAGTTTGTGTGAAAGGCACTAGACAAAATACAGCTTAAACGCCAAGCAAGTTGAAAGGAGACCTTTTAAGAGGTGATGCTCAGAACTCTCTGGGGAAGGAAAGCTTTGAGTCATAACAATGGCAGTGTTTTGGGGAAAAGTTACAATGCTCTGAAGGGAATTCTCTATCAGCCAACCTGTAGAATGCTGCTGCGGTGCAGCTTGTCCAAAAAATTGGAGAGGAATTCTCCAGCTTGAAAACACAGGGCATGTGTCTTGGGACGAGCGCCAGCAGAGAGGGAATAATTTCAATGGACAATGCAGACATGTAAGCAAATTCACGGTAAAGCCTCAGACCCATTGCTAGGTCTATATTCCTGATATAAATCAACAGGCTTCTGACACAATCCCACATGACAGTCTCATAAGCAAACTAAGGAAATATGGTCTAGATGATATTACTAAAAAGTGGGTGCACAACTTGTTGTAAGACCAAACTTAAAGAGTAGTCATCAATGGTTTGCTATCAAACTGTGAGGACGTATCAAGTGGGGTCCTGCAGGGGTCCGTCTTGGGTCCAGTACTATTTAATATTTTCATTAATGACTAGGATGATGGAGTGGAGAGTATGCCTATAAAACTTGCAGATTACACTGAGCTGGGAGGGGTTGTAAGAGCTTTGGAGGACAAGCTCAGAATTCAAAATGATCTTGATAAATTGGAGAATTGGTCTGAAATCAGTAAGATGAAATTAAATAAAGAGAAGTGGAAGGTACTACACTTAGGAAGGAAAGTTCAAATGCATGAATACAAAATGGGGAATAACTGGCTTGGCAATACTAGCTCAGTACTGCTGAAAAGGATCCGGGGATTATAGTGGATCACAAACTGATTATGAGGCAACAATGTGATGCAGTTGTGAAAAAGGCTAATATTATTTGGGGATGTATTAACAGGAGTGTCAGATGTGAGACACAGGTTCTGCTCTGCTCAGCACTGGTGAGGCCTCAACTGGAGTATTTTATCCAGTTCTGGGCTCCACACTATAGGAAAGATGTGAACAAACTGGAGAGATTCCAGAAGATAGCAACAAAAATGATAAAAGGTTTAGAAAACCTGACCTATGAGGAAAGGTTAAAAAACTGGGCATGTTTAGTCTTGAAAAAAGAAGACTGAGGTGGGACCGGAAAATAGTCTTCAAATATGTTAATGGCTGTTATAAACAGGACTATGATCAACTGTTCTTTCTGTCCACTGAAGGTAGGAAAAGAAGTAATTGGTTTAATCTGCAGCAATGGACAGTTAGTTTAGAGATTAAGAAAAACTTCCTAATTTTAAGGTTAGTTAAATTCTGGAATAGGCTTTCAAGGGAGGGTATGGAATCTCCATCACTGGAGTTTTTAAAGAACAGGTTGGACAAACACCTGTCAGGGCTGATCTGGGTTTACTTGCTTCTGCCTCATTTTAGGGGGCTGAACTAGATGACCTCTTGAGGTCCCTTCTAGCCCTACATTTCTATGATTATTGCAGAACTAAAAAATATATTAGTGCAGGCCTCCATGTTTTCTCTGCCATATAACCTAAAATGTGTATACTGTACTATGTTTGCAGTGTTGTTGTAGCTGTGTTGGTCCCAGGATATTAGAGACACAAGGTGGGTGAGATAATATCTTTTATTGGACTGACTTCTGTTGGTAAAAGAGACAAGCTTTCAAGATCTCAAGATCTTCTTCAGGTCTGGGAAAGGTAATCAGAAAGGCTTAAATACAAGATGGAAGAGATTGTTTAGTTTAAGTAGTTAACATAGGGTATGTCTACACTACGAGGGTAGTTCGATTTTACTTAAATCGAATATGTGTAATCGATATTGCAAAGTCGAACGTGTGTGTCCACACCAAGGAGAGTAATTCGACTTTGTGAGTCCACACTAACGGGGCGAGCGTCGATATTGGAAGCGGTGCACTGTGGGCAGCTATCCCACAGTTCCCGCAGTCCTCGCTGCCCATCGGAATTCTGGGTCGAGCCGCCAATGCCTTCTGGGTAAAAAAATGTGTCGTCATCCGTCCGTCACTAACGCCCTCCCTCCCTCCATGAAAGCGCCGGCGGGAAATCAGTTCGCGCACTTTTCTGGTCAGTGACAGCGCGGACGCCACAGCACTGCGATCATGGATCACGCTGCGACCATCGCTGCACTTGTGGCCGTTCTCAACACCTCGCAGCTTATCATACACCTTTCCCTGAGGCAGATGCAGAGTAATCAGGCGAGGAGGCTACGACACCGCCGTGATGGCCTGAAGTCGGAGAGTAGCACAGAGCTGTCAGAAACCACGAGCCCCAGCGCCCAGGACATCATGGTGGCAATGGGTCATGTGGATATTGTGGAACGGCGATTCTGGGCCCGGGAAACAAGCACGGACTGGTGGGACCGTATAGTGCTTCAGGTCTGGGATGAATCCCAGTGGCTGCGAAACTTTCGCATGCGGAAGGGGACTTTCCTCGAACTTTGTGAGTTGCTGTCCCCTGCCCTGAAGCGCCAGAATACCAGGATGAGAGCAGCCCTCACAGTTGAGAAGCGAGTGGCCATAGCCATCTGGAAGCTTGCAACGCCGGACAGCTACCGGTCAGTCGCGAACCACTTTGGTGTGGGCAAATCTACCGTGGGGGTTGTTGTCATGCAAGTAGCCAACGCAATCGTGAAGGTACTGCTCCCAAAGGTAGTGACCCTGGGAAACGCGCAGGTCATCATAGATGGCTTTGCCGCGATGGGATTCCCAAACTGCGGTGGGGCTATCGATGGGACTCACATCCCTATCCTGGGACCGGACCACCAGGCCAGCCAGTACATCAATAGAAAGGGCTACTTTTCAATGGTGCTGCAAGCACTGGTGGACCATCGGGGACGGTTTACAAACATCTACGTCGGATGGCCGGGCAAGGTTCATGACGCTCGCGTGTTCAGGAACTCTGGTCTGTTTAGACGGCTGCAGGAAGGTATTTACTTCCCAGACCACAAAATAACTCTTGGGGATGTGGAGATGCCTACAGTCATCCTCGGGGACCCAGCCTACCCGCTAATGCCCTGGCTCATGAAGCCCTATACTGGCGCCCTTGACACAGAAAAAGAACTGTTCAACTACCGGCTGAGCAAGTGCAGAATGGTGGTGGAGTGTGCTTTTGGCCGTCTCAAAGGGAGATGGAGAAGCTTACTCACTCGCTGTGATCTCAGTGAAACCAATATCCCCATTGTTATAGCAGCTTGCTGTGTGCTCCACAATCTGTGTGAGAGCAAGGGGGAGACCTTTATGTCGGGGTGGGAGCTAGAGGCAAATAGCCTGGCTGCTGATTACGTCCAGCCAGACAGCCGGGCGATTAGAAGATCCCAGCGGGACGCCCTGTGCATCCGGGAGGCTTTGAAAGCTAGGTTCCTGAGTGAGCAGGGCAACCTGTGACTTTTCAGTTTGTGGACAGAAAAGCTGAACCTGCCCCCGTTTCTTTACCCAGTTCATTTTCACTATACTCTCCAGTTACATACCCCCTTCACCCCATTCCCCTTTCCAAAAAATAAAATCATTTCTATTTTGTTAATGAACACCGTTGTCTGTATTGCTGTTTTCGCGGGAATGTTTTAAATCGGGGACGCAGACTGTGGCGGGGGGCGGGTTTAGTGTTCTGATGCAAATGATGCTTCTAAACTCCCGGAATGACAGGCTCCGCACTGGTGCACTGGTTATTTCAATGGAGCCTGCCAGCACTCCTGGGGGGGACTGCGTGTATGTGTCGGCTATGTGACTTTCTGGCAGGGGGGGTAGGGTTACATATCCCCTGCTGCGTGGATCTGTGAGCCAGGATAAGGACCACTGCATAAGATCTGTAACTGCCCTCCCCCGCCAAAAAGTCACAGAGCAACCCCCCCCCAGAACATGAAAACCACCTCCCAGACTGACCAGGGTAACCAGTGACTGCACTGTGTATGTGTCCTGATGCTGGACCTGACACCGCCTCTGTACCCTGCTAAAGGTCACTGTCCTGTCCAATTACCAAGCCCCTTCCCCCCCTCCAGACAGACTCTCCCTCAAAAGAACCTGACTGAAACAGTAATGAACAGAAACAAACATTTTATTGTGAACCACACATGAAACGTGGGGGGTGAAACTTGGACGGGGGCTTGTGTGAGGTGGGTAGGAAAGGACTTATGAAATTTTGGGGAATGTCAGCCTTCTAGTGCTAGAGCAGTCTGCAGGGGTTGACTGAAAGTTCTAACGGCCCTTGCCGCCCCTCCTTCTTTGGACTTTGGGTGAGGGTGGTGTGGGACTTGGTGGCGGGTGAGGGCGGTTAGAGATAGACTGCAGCGGGGCTCTGTCCTCCTGCCTCCGGTCTTGCAGAACATCCACAAGGCACCGGAGCGTGTCCGTTTGCTCCCTCATTAGTCCAAGCAGCTTTTCAGTAGCCTGTTGGTCCTCCTGACGCCACCTCTCCTCCCGTTCCATGACTGCTCGGTGCATTTGTGACAAGTTCTCCCTCCACTGTGTCTGCTGGGCTGCCTGGGCTCGGGAGCAGCCCATTAGTTCTGAGAACATGTCTTCACGCGTCTTCTTCTTCCTCCGCCTAATCTGCGCTAGCCTCTGGGAGTGTGCTGACAGGCTGGGTTGGGAGACAGTCGCAGATGTGTCTGTGTGAATTGTAAAAAGGGAGTGAATTCCTGAGACAGATAAATGAAATTGTACACAAAGAACCTAGTCTTTCTCTGTGAACAAGACCATGCACTGCACCTCTCACATGCGCACTCAGGACAAGGTCGAATTTTCGGCCGTCGCCTTCAGTGCCTGTGGACTTGCGGTGGTCTTGGAGTGATCTGAGAAGCGTGGCTGGAGACCTGAACTTCTGGAGCGGGCAATCATGGTAAGCCGTAGACTTGTGGCTGCTTAAAACTCCAGTAGTAGCACTGGCCTCCTTTCACATTGAAAGCAATGCCAGTCTCTGCTGCCAGCAATCAGGACAGCATCAACTCTGCCCCTGTCCCACCCCCTCGCGGCTGTCCCAGGGAAAGATCCCTGTATGCTGCCCCTCTCCCTCCACCGCGTGGCTGTAAAGCAGTCCCAATACTAACATTCCCCTCCCTAATTCAAAGCAGGGCATCATGAGCGACATCACCCTCCTGAGGATCTCGGACACCCAGAAGGAACGCATGCTGCGGGAAAGCATGCAGAAACCGGGGCCGTATGCCGCCATGCTATGTCGAGCCATGATCCCGGAGTACTTGATTGTGGCGTGGCGGGGACACGTGTGCTACCACGGAGGGCCCAGTAAGATCGCCCTACCCCGGAACCTGATAAACAGGCTGGAAATCTACCTCCACGAGACCTACGAGGAGTTCTCCTACGAGGATTTCTCATCAATCCCCGGCCATATTGACCGGATTTTCGCCTAGGTGCACTGGGACTATAGAGTGGAGCGTCTTGGGCCGCAAAATCATGAAGTACCGGACATTGTAAAATTTTTTTAAAATACTTGGGACTAAATTGTGAAGAGCCTAAGGCAGAGAAATCATGAGAAACCCTTTGTTACCATTGTAAATATTCCAGTTTTGTAGCAGATAATTTTTTACTTGTTTAAAGCACTTTGGTAAAAACACATTGTTAATAGTATGAATATTCCCGTTCTGTTCAAAATAAATGTTTACATGTTTACAGCACTTACTGCTTGATCCTTCCCCTGATTCTGTGTCCGGGGTAAGGGATGGGAACGGTTGGTAGGGGATCTCGGTAAGGGTGATGAAGAGCTCCTGGCTGTCGGGGAAATCAGCGGTGTCAGCGCTGTCGACTGCCTCGTCCTCCTCATCTCCTTCTTCATCTTCCCCGTCTGCTAACATGTCCGACGAGGAACCGGCCGCGGACAATATCCCATCCTCAGAGTCCACGGTCACGGGTGGGGTAGTGGTGGCGGCCGCACCCAGGATGGAATGCAGTGCCTGGTAGAAACGGGATGTGTGGGGCTGGGATCCGGAGCGTCCGTTAGCCTCTTTGGTTTTTTGGTAGCCTTGTCTCAGCTCCTTGATTTTCACGCGGCACTGCGTTGCATCCCGGCTGTAGCCTCTCTCTGCCATGGCTTTAGAGATCTTCTCGTAGATCTTAGCATTCCTTCTTTTGGAGCGCAGCTCTGAAAGCACGGACTCATCGCCCCACACAGCGATGAGATCCAAGACTTCCCGATCAGTCCATGCTGGGGCCCTCTTTCTATTAGATTGCACGGCCATCTCTGCTGGAGAGCTCTGCATCGTTGCCACTGCTGCTGAGCTAACCACGATGTCCAAACAGGAACTGAGATTCAAACTGCCCAGACAGGAAAATGAATTCAAATTTTCCCGGGGTGTGGCTGGTCAGAGCATCCGAGCTCGGACTGCTGTCCAGAGCGTCAACAGAGTGGTGCACTGTGGGATAGCTCCCGGAGCTATTAGCGTCGATTTCCATCCACACCTAGCCTAATTCGATATGGCCATTTTGAATTTAGCGCTACTCCTCTCGTTGGGGAGGATTACAGAAATCGATTTAAAGAGAGCTCTATGTCGAACTAAATGGCTTCGTGGTGTGGACGGGTGCAGGGTTAATTCGATATAACGGCGCTAAATTCGACATAAAAGCCTAGTGTAGACGAGGCCATATATTCTACGGGATCATTCAACCTGAAGTAGCCCATTAACACTCCTATAGTCACAGGACAAAAAAGGGGAGTTAGTGGGTTACAGATTATTCTAATAAACAATACATCCAGTGTCTTTATTAAGACCATGATTTTTAGTATCTAGCAAAGTTATGAATTTAAGCTCCCAGGCTCATCTTTTGAAGGTGTTGTGCAGATTACCTTTGAGGATGAGGACTGATATGGCTACTGTACTTGAGAAGCACTAAAACGTTTCATGTGCTGATAAACATACTGCCTCAGAGAATATATGCAGCAGAGAAAAATAAATCAATATATATCTTTAGCACTCAAAGTATGAGGGTCCTATTTGGAAAGAACAATATAAATTCCTCTTTGCTGGCTATGTGGTCTAGCTACAGTCCAAGTTAGAGTGGAGTAGAAGGCAAATTCAAAGCATTGGTGACCTAAGCATGCCCACTGACTTCAATGGAATTGAATGAACTGAATTGAAATCGACTATGCAAGCAGTGAATTTGGTCCAGTCTATTTCCTCAGGGACATAAGTTTCCAGACATAATGTCACTAACAGATCATCTGCTTTTAAGAATTGAAGGGGTTTCATATTTAACCAGCACCTTTTAGCCAAGAGAATCCCAGCTCACATTACATAGGTTACAAATAGCAACCCTGATCATCACCTATGGCATCTCAGGAGGGTAATGCACAGCTGACCTTTGTGCTCCCTTGATCCTAGGCCCATCCTATGCACGGCTGATCCCCTGGCATTGCTCCAACAGCCATCAGAAGCTGATGTGGCAGTCAGAGATCAGCGGGTTTTAGGAAAGTCCCCATCACATACTTTCCCCTTGGCCATGCTCCGTACCTTACCCTGGCAGCAGGGAGGAGAATGGCATAGGAGCTTCAGCAGATCCCCCTATGACCTGATCCTTTTTTTTTAATCTCAGATCTACTTAAGCTTGGTCAGGAGAAGCTTGAGATCCAAGACTGCGGTCTCCAGTGCCAGTCTGGATTACTGTGGTATTTCTCATGGAAAAATGTATACAGACTCTGCACATGGACTTCCTATTGGATTATAACCTATGGAATTGATTCTGAAAGAACTTTTTGCAACTCAGCAGCTCACCATCTCTACTATGAAACTCACCTAAGGACTTTATTCATATCTGTATGTACAATACTGTCTCTTTTTTCTTTTTTAATAAATCTTAATATGTTAATAAGAATGGGCTGTAAGCGTGTATTTAGGTAAAGTCTGAAACATTCATTGACCTGGTGGGTAATGTGTCCAATCTCTTGGGATTGGTAGAACTTTATATATGGTGAATAAGATTTTAAGTAATCCTCACCATATCTGACTTTGTGGAACTCTCTGGGTGGGAGCCTAAGGCTGGATTGCTTTAAGGGGACTGTGTTTTTGGTTTCTCGGTAACCAGTAAGGCGGCGGTCCTCAAACTGTGGGTTGAGACCCCAAAGTGGGTTGTGATGCCATTTTAATGGGTTTGCCAGGGCTGGTATTAGACTTGCTGGGACCTGGGGCTGAATCCTGAGCCCACTGCCTGGGGCTCAGGCTTCAATTTCAGCCCTGGGTGGCAGGGCTTAGGTTACAGGCCCCCCGCCTGTGGCTGAAGCCTTTGGGCTTCAGCTTTGGTCCCCCTGCCCGGGACAGTGGGGTTCAGGCTTTGGCTTTTGCCCTCCACCCGGGGCGGTGTGGCTTGGGCGTGCTCAGGCTTCAGTCCCCCCTCCTGGGGTTGTGCAGTAATTTTTGTTGTCACAAGGGGGTCGCGGTGCAATGAAGCTTGAGAACTGCTGCAGTAAGGTATTGTATATAAAAAAAAAATATGGAGCTATACCTATCTCATAGAGCTGGAAGGGACTCCAAAAGGTCATCAAGTCTAGCCCCCTGCCTTCACTAGCAGGACCAAGTTCTGATTTCCCCCCAGATTCTTAAGTGGACCCCTCAAGGATTGAGCTTACAACCCTAGATTTAGCAGGCCAATGCTTTAGCCACTGAGCTATCCCTCCCCTCTGTAGAAACTGTTTTGTTGCTGGCTTGGTGAATCTAATTATTAGAATAACCACCAGTTGGGGGATCATCTGCCCCATTCTTTGCAGTTTGCCCTGATTGAGCAATCTCAGTGTGGGCCCTCCGGGCAACAATGGTCAGAACAGCAAAAAGGTGGCATGGCTTTGCTTGAAGGTGGTAGTAACTCTGAAAGGCACCGAGTCTACATAAAGGCAAAGGCTCTTATGGTAATGGAGGAAATATCTATTTTTAATTCTAGACACGATGCTTTTTCTGCTTGTATATTTCATTAAAGAATGCTGACCACAAACATTCTTTATGCATCTGTTAGCAGGTGCCATTTCCCCTGTCTCTTGTCTGATGGCTACAATGTATTGATGGGCAGTAGCTTTCAAGAGCCAAATCGTTGTATACCATCAGTTCTATTGCATCATTATATTGTAAATGATGTGTCAGGCCATATTGTTTGTGGTGGAATGACACAGCATGACTAAATTACAAATGATCACTCCTTGGTAGGAATTTAAAGCAACATATATTATTGCCAGCTGGAGGAGCTACTATTGACTCAGATAGCTATTTTCACAGTGGGAAAACGAAAACAAAATAGCATGAAATAATAGGAGCGAAAGCGTGTAGCCTCCATCAACTGGCAAGGACCACCTGGTTTCTTGCATTCGGATGACTGGTAACCATTCATTTACATTTCTATTTTTGACAAAGTAAATGTGTTCTGTGTCGTGTAGGATAGGGGAGATTTATGCATCGGTTCCTTTTTATAACTCAAAAAACATTTTTCACAAATGAGCTGAAATGTACCAGATTCTACATATCACACAGAAGGGAAATGTAAAAAGAAAACTCATTGTGATGTCATAACTTGAAGCACAGATTACTGCCGTCAAACTGTTTGAAGTAGAAACTAACTAGAGAAAAGAAACCCACCAAAATTACACTCGTTTGTGTCTGCAATTCCTGGCATAGCCTTTGCTCCCCCAGTGGATTTTATGCTAGCACATAAGAGACACGAAAACTGCTGTTGGATGGATCAAGCTGCCAGTGTTAACAACAGAAGCTTCCAAACCTAGGAAACTTTTAAAGATGTAGAATGGATCAGAGGCAGTGATTATCTGCTCAGGAGCATGTGTGTTTGTGGTGGGAGTGGTCATATGAGCTAGTGGAGGTAAGTATAGTTTTCAACAGGTTACTGTGATTTGACCCAAAAGGAAAACCAATTCAGGCCTCAATCCTTTAAAGAGAGTGATGCTGGCAGACTCCTGTGGAGACCCATTGACCCACATGGCTCTTTTTGCAGGATCAAGGCCTAATTCATTAGGCAAAAAGAAGTGCTTTCACGCAGTATCCACAGTAAGCCATGTGAACTCCTTTAATGTAACACGAGACTCCTGTCTCCAAGGAAAAGAGTAAAACGTTGCAGTACGTGTCCAATTCCTGTCGCTTGGTTAATCTATGCAGAACATTTCAATTCACCGGTTACTCAGTTTGGTGACCTTCAGGAAAGACGGCAAGACCCATGTTTCCCTAGGGAGTGGGAGGCATGTTCAGAGGCTGAGGGATGCTGAGATAGGAAATGTTAGGGATAGTAGGAGTAGGATGTCCAGTGGTGTGCACACATACACAAGCTGTGTGTATATGCTGTTCTGGGAATAGGGGAGGGATCATTTGTGAGTTTTGGATCCAGTGAATTTTACTTGGTTTGATTTGTACAGTGCCCAAAGCATTGGCTGAGTCTTTTATAGATGTAAGCAAATGCACATATGCCTTCTAGTGCAGTCTCATTAATCTCCCTCTTTCAAAGCATCCCTCTGTTAAAGAATCATTGCAGAGAGCAGGGCGGCTCTAGGCACCAGCAAAGCAAGCATGTGCTTGGGGCAGCCCATTTGCAGGGGCGGCAGGGATCCAGCATGGGAGCTGAGAACTAACAGGGGGCCCTGGGAGCTGTAGTTTCTTGGTTAGCTCTCTGCCTATAGAGCCAGCCCTGGAGCAGGGAAAGAACTACATTTCCCAGCATTCCCTTGGCCACTACCAACAGGAAAGAGGGGGAGGGAGGGAGGAAGCTGAGACCTCATGCTGCAGCCTGCTGTGAATGGAGAGCTACCCTGTGAGTAGGGATACCATATTTTAACATTCAAAAAATAGGATACTCCACGGGGAGGGAGGGTAGCCCCACCCTGCCACCATCCACTCCC
>NW_020664409.1:70327004-70409526 GCF_002925995.2 Terrapene triunguis | reverse complement strand
CCCCTTCTCCAACCCCCCAGCCCCCTTACCATGCCACTCAGACCAGCGTGTCTGGCTTTGCGCAGCGCCAGACACGCTGCTGCATACATGCTGCCGTGCTCCCCTGCGGAGCCACAGCCCCTCCTCCCCCCCCTACTCCCAGCACCTGCCTTCCAGATTTGAACACCTCAAAATTCAGGAGTGCTCAAGCTCAGTTTGGGCAGCTGTTACTTCATTTCTCCCAAATCAAATATACTGATCCACTGTAACTTGCTGTAGAAAAAGTAGGATAAAATTGAGCAAGAAATGCTTCCCAGTGGTTATTAGGACTGGAATTGCTATTTTCAACAGCCATTGCCTTTTGGTTGTTTGTTTGTTTAAAAAGAAGACAGTGATACTGCATTGGCAAATTCCCCATAGAAAGAAAGAATGGAACAAAAGAATAATAAAGGCACCTCAACTTTTCCTCATTTATGTAGGACAGTCTTATAATATGCATCCAGATGTCCTCCAATCACACAAGCTGAAAATTGTTCCACTTTACTGCAGTTCTGTAACCATGCGGGAACCAGTCCTGTCTGTGTTCTGTGCACATCTAAAATTCCTGCTGAATGACCTGCCCTGGGAGCGAGTTACCAGTGACCCAGGGCCGCGGCGGAAGGAGGGTGCAGGTGGGGGGGGGGGGGAGCCCCCAGGGCTGGGGCAGCAGGGTGTGTGTGTGTGTGGGGGGGAGAGCCCAGAGCTGGGGCGGCAGGGAGGTGCGGGGGGGTGGGGTGAGAGCCCAGGGCTGTGGCAGCAGGGGTGTGCGGGTTGGGGGGGAGAGCCCAGGGCTGGGGCGGCAGGGGGGTGCGGGTGGTGGGGGAGAGCCCAGGGTTGGGGCGGCAGGGGGGTGCAGCGAGGAGCCCAGGGCTGGGACGGGGGGCAGCCAAAATTTTTTTTGCTTGGGGTGGCAAAAAACCTAGAGCCGGCCCTGGCAGAGAGATAGGAAAACAAGCCCTGATCCTGCAACTGGGTTTTTGCAGGTAGGCCCTTGTGCCCGTGGGGCACTCCATTGAAATCAATGGCTCAGCAGCGTGTGTGCTTCCACATATCTGAGTTGCTGTCAGTTAGCTCCAGAAAAACTGTTAAAGGACCACAACTTTTCCTCAGATGTGCTTTGTCTGTAGCTCCCATAGAGTTCAGTGGGAGTTATGTGCTGCTTTGACTACTGAATCTGTTCCTTAGGTAGGAATATCTTTAGTACTCTTGTAGTGTGAGCATATTGTGTCTAATTAAAAGCTCAGGAATATGTTACCAGAAAATAAGATTCACTGTGATCTACATGTTAAGGCTATGTAGAAACCTCTTTTCATAACCACATGATCTAAATATTTTAATACATTATGACTGATGAATAATTCTGTTTTAATGTCAGTCATGCAAGGTCATGTTACTAGAATACATTACAAAAAAAATGATTTAGAAGCTGAAAGAATGTTGCTGCTAATTATCTAGATGAGATGCATTTTTTAACTTGAAAATTATTATTCAGAAAAATAGAAATGCTGGCTAATGTATTATTCTTCCCTTCTCTTTCTCTAAACTTAGAACTGCATCAACAAGTACGTAAGCACAGTGCAGGATAGCATAGTGTAGATCTAGTTGTATGGGTATTGGGAACAAAGTTACATTTCCTATTATATCTAAAAAGCTATTTTGAGAAAGAAGCACATTGGTAGAACTATAAGAAGGGTCCATGGATTTTGTGGCCCTTTGTGCTCTGTTGTGAGGGAGTTAAAGTTGGGAGAACAACTGTTACAATATTAAACGTCTTGACATTAAGTTTAGATTCACAGAACAAATATCCTCATCAGTACAAAGAAGATTCCAAGTCATATGGCAAAAACAGGGATGTGTAGCTCAGGTGTTTGCTTGAAATGTGCTAAAAAGAACAGAAATCTTTATCCTAATTATTGTCTGAAACTATGGGGCATTGGGAAAAGGTTAAAAGGAAAATATGGTTGTACTGAGGAGGGATCGTCCTGTCCACCAAGAAATCTTTTTGTGGTATGATCTGAATATTGTCATGGGTTATAAAAACAACAGCATTTGCTGGGAGGTTCTTCATTACTCAGGTGTGTATTGTCCTGGGCCAGTAAAGCCAGGCTTGGTCTACGCTTAAACCTTATACCAGGGGTTGGTCAGGGCTGGGGAAAAAACCCACTCATACTTCCCAGCGACATAGCTATGCAGACAAAATCCCCAGTGCAGTAGAGTACTTTGGGTAGCATAACTAATGTTATTCGGAGAGGTGGTGTTCCTACACTGGCAGAAAAACAGTAAGTGTACACTGTGTCTACACTAGGGGGCTATGCCGGCACAGCTATGCTGACATCGCTGTACCAGCCTAGGCTCGGTAGTGTAGAAATAGTCCCAGTCTCACACATACAATGGTACAATATTGATGCAATTTTATGAGGAGTTCTCCATCAGTGCACTCTAACATCACATGCATTAGACTAACTTCCAGGAGTACTGGGTTCTTCAGTTACAATATGGTGGCCTCAAAAGGACAGACCTTCAAAGGGATGGCCATACTAAAAGTAAGGTAAGCAAAGCAAACATGGTACAAATGCATATTCAATATACTGCAAAACAGACCATTCTGTTCAAGAGGAAAGGAAGGTGATTGTGAGGAGGTTTGGGCTCCTACTGGATCTCGCTAATTAATAATGTTCTAAAGTAGCCATATTGGCTATAATTTTGTTCCTATTTGAAGTCAATGGGAGGAAGGACCAATATGTAGTTTTATGGTATGTTTCTATATAGTATTCTAGTAACCAGATCTTTGATTTCAAGGGCCTTTTTACCGAAGTAAGGACTGTTGGACTTAAATACAAAAATGCCCTGCTTGAAAGTTAAAAAATTGCATCTTCAGTAACATAATCCTTCCTAATGCAATACTTGGTTCTGTACTCACAGGAAAGAATGCTGCCAACTGAATCACCAGCACACACCCTACAGCTCTTATGGGCTCCTTGCAAAAGAGCAGTTGGCCTGGCCGTTGAATAGTTTGCTGTCCTCGGGCAAGCTGAAACCTTAAAGGGTTCAGGCATTCTCACAGGCAAACCAGCTTTGTTGCTTCCCTTTCCTGGTGGGACAGAGAAGATCATGATCTTTGCCAGGGTGAACTAATGGTCAGATCAGGGAAGTGGGATGTTTCTCATTCCAGTTCACAAGAGATGAGGCTTAGCAGAGCAGTGTGGTGAAGTCTGCATTCATTCATCCCTAGACAATAGAATCTCTATGGCAAACAGTTGTTAAGTGAACCAAAATATTCTCTGAGAACGTGCTGAGTTCACCTCAATGCATGTTAGCTGAAGACAGTTTCTGTGCTAATTTAATGTTGTTTATGTAGAACCCTGCTTTTCCTCATTATGTAGCTCATTGGAAAACATTCAAATTAATGTACTGAATCACAGGGGTGGGGAGGAAATCAAGTTCTTAATAATTTATGTATTAAATCCAGGGGTCGTCACTTGCACTTCAATGAGGACATCACTTGAACTCAAAAGCAGTGCTGTTTGAGTTACCCCATTTTCTTTGCCTTAATTAACCATCTTTAATTCATGAACTGGTTCTATTAAAATTACTGAATTTCTTCAATTATTATGTCAAACTCAGTAGACTCTCTCATTTTAATGAGCGTGAGCCAGATTGCCTGCTTTTAAAACATTTTAAAATCATATTTAAGCTAAACACTTTTTTAATGCAACGTTTCCAAATAGCCAAAAGTTATAATCAAAGATTTAAAACAAATAGTATTTTTTCTGAGTATACTTTTAACTCATAATCTACTGACTCATCACAACATGAGGATGACACAGTATAAAGCAAGGCCAACTATAGTTGATGTCAGGGTTTGTTCATGGGCTGTACAAGCTACAATAGCTGAAGAAATCAGAATACAAATAATCAAGCATGTAATGAGCAGGATCCACAGATTCAAGGACCAGAAAGGACTATTAGATCAGTGGCTCTCAACCTTTCAAGACTATTGTAACCCTTTCAGGAGACTGATTTGTCTTGCATACCCCCAAGTTTCACCTCGCTTAAAAACTACTTGCTTACAAAATCGGACATAAAAATACAAAAGTGTCACAGCACATTATTATTGAAAAATTGCTTACTTTCTCATTTTTACAATATAATTATAAAATAAATTAATTGGAATATAAATATTGTACTTATATTTCAGTGTATAGTGTATATATAGCAGTATAAACAAGTCATTGTATGAAATGTTAATTTGTAATGACTTCACTAGTGCTTTTTATGTAGCCTGTTGCAAAGCTAGGCAAATATCTAGATTAGTTGATGTACTCACTGAAAGACCTCCGCATACCCCCAGGGGTACATGTACCCCTGGTTGAGAACCACTGTGTTAGATCATCTAATCTGACCACCTGTATAACACAGGCCATAGAACTTCCCAAAAATAATTCCTAGAGCATCTCTTTTAGAAAAACATCCAATCTTGATTTTAAAATTGTCAGTGATTGAGAATCCTCCACGACCCACGGTAAGTTCTTCTAGTGGTTAATCACTCCCACCGTTAAAAATGTATGCTTTGTTTCCAGGCTGAATTTTTCTTGATTCAACTTCTAGCCTTTGGATGATGTTATACCTTTTTCTGCTAGCCTGAAGAAACCACTATTAAATATTTGTTTCCCATGCAGATACTTGTAGACTTAATTAAATCACCTCTTAACCTTCTCTTTGTTAAGCTAAATAGTTGAGCTCTTTGAATCTGTCACTAGAAGACATGCTTTGTAATCCTTTAATCATTCTCATGGCTCTTTTCTGAACCCTCTCCAATTTATCAACATCCTTCTTGAATTATGGGCACCAGAAATGGACACCGTATTCCAACAGCTGGTCACAACAGTGCCAAATACAGAGGTAAAATAAGCTCCCTACTCCTACTCAAGATTCCCCTGTTTATGCATCCCAGGATCACATATAATTTGAATGGTTAAGAACAGTAGTTTTTCCCACTGAGAAGAGTCAAAGTTAGAATATTAAAATATATTACTTTAATTATTTTATCAGCATTGTTATTTTTTGCTTCACAGTCCAAATTCTGAATTAGAGGTCCTGGGCAACACCTGATTGGGGAAGGATAAAAAAATCAAGTCAGGGACAGTTGAATGCCATCAACGTCAATGGACAAGAGAAATATAATTGGGTCTACCTGTGACTTACCCAAAGGGTAAAATAGTCCAACTCTGTTAATTTCTTTATTGAGGAAAATTAAGAGATTTACATTTTGAAATGTAGTTTCTGTTGAAGTCAACACTCCATACCATAGTTCCTCTCTCAGGGTTTGAGCCTGCTCCCATGCAATCAATGGGGTATTTTCCCATTGCTGCGAATGGTGCACGACCAAGCCTTTAGTTTCTTCCACACTGGTTGCCACCATTGCAGTTCCTTTCCTCTTTTACATTGTGAACTCCTGGACTGGACCTATAACAGAATATTCATGCATGTTTGACAACAGGTGCTGTTCCCCGTTATACGCAGCTGTCCCATTGGCATGCAAGGATGTAAAGTTTGCAGATATTTTGAAGGCAAGATTAAAAAAAAAGGGGGGGAAATTTACTACAGAAAAAAACCCAGAAATCTTGGGGAAAATTGAAGTATCTGCAGTAGTTACTGAGTTATCAAAACTAAACTTTATATATTTCTTTAAGAAAGAATTGTATTATGGATAATTTAGTTAGTACCTAAAGTACTGTGTTGTATATTTATGAAATAAATAAGTATAAATTCTTTAGTTATTATTCAAATAATGACAAATAAACCTAGTTATAGGGATGGAGCTGCAAGTGCACACTAAGGTACTTGTGTATTTTTTTGCCTTTTGACAAATAGGAAAAAATATAAAATGTTGAAAATAGAAAACATCAATATTGTTGTAAACAAAAAAGAAGATGATATCCTTTGGGCTCAGAAATAGTATGTCTATAAAATCATGACTGGTGTGGAGAAAGTAAATAAGGAAGTGTTATTTACTCCTTCTCATAACATGAGAACTGGGGTCACCAAATGAAATTAATAGGCAGCAGGTTTAAAACAAACAAAAGGAAGTATTTTTTCACACAACACACAGTCAACCTGTAGAATGCCTGGGTAGAGGATGTTGTGAAGGCCAAGACTATAACAGGGTTCAAAAAAGAATTAGATACGTTCCTGGAGGATAGGTCCATCAATGGCTATTAGCCAGGATGGGCAGGGATGGTGTCCCTAGCCTCTGTTTGCCAGAAGCTGGGAATGGATGACAGGGAATGGATCGCTTGATGATTACCCGTTCTATTTATTCCCTCTGGGGCACCTGGCATTGGCCACTGTCGGAAGACAGGATACTGGGCTAGATGGACCTTTGGTCTGACACAGTATGGCCGTTCTTATGTTCTTATGTAAATAGACCTGACCTGATATTAACATGCAGATACAGAAGAAACTCATATTTCTAGAGAAAAAGCTCCAAAGATGAGTGTCCTCATTATGTAGTTAGCAGAGCACAATATTAAGGCCCAACAATAAATCTGAGCATATATCCAAACTTTATAGTAACAACACCAGACTCTTTAATGGTGCATTATCATCATATATACAGTAAGTGTCACAGTTATAGACAAAACTAGCCTTCCCATGAATGAGTATAATATAATTTAAAGTTACTAATGTATTCTTGGAAATGCTAGCATAGCTCAAGGTTTTCCTTCCTCTTTTATTATTCATTCTGAGAGCAAATATTTCATATGACAATTTCTTTCCAAATTTTCCCCAAATTTCCAATTTATCCATACTGGCCTTGTGAAAAAAATGGGGGAAGGGCAGGGGGTGAGGGGGGGGGGGGAGGAAGGCCATTTTTTTCCCTGCAAGTTTCTGTGTTTTTTTCCAGATCCTCATATTGCTATTGGACAGGCTCAGCTAAGCGCCTGTCTACATGGATGGCGTAATCCTTAGTTTTTTGATGCAGATCAGGTAACACACAATATGCAAGCTGCACAAGTAGTGTGTGCATGGCACGGTGTGCCTTCTTTTAATGTCCAACATTGTATACACATGACGGTGGTTTGGTGTGTACTAAGGGCATGGAGTTCTCACAGGATATCCCATGCTCCTTTGCTTATTTGCTGAGCAGTGTGCATTCTGGGATTTTAACGAAGTGTAGTTGGTTTCTGTTGGGATTCAGGGTTGACCCACTTTGTTAAAATGAGTTTGCTCTCCTTGTTTGACACTGCCACAGCAACTGGACAACTGATTTCAACACCAATTTGGGGACAGAGCAAGAGAAGCCAGCCAACTCAACCACAGCTGAAAATGTTAGTGCAGAAAACAGCCACAATGCTTTGAAGTAAGTTTTACAACCAAATTGGCAAAAAATGGGACTTATAGTTCACACCAGTGCAGCTCCACCAGTGGAAGCTGTAGTGCAGACAGGACACCGGCATTTTCCTTAGCATGTCATCTAAACCTTGCTCTACCATTGATGTTGTGTAACCTTGTGCAAAACACCTCTGTGCCTCAATTTCCCCATCAGTAAAAAGGCGGATAATAATGTTGCCCACCTTAATGAAGCACCATGAGATGTTTGGATGAACACCACTAGATAAGTACTGTTCAGAATTTTTACACTTCAACCTTTGTTTTAATATAAATATACTTGTTGTTTCTTTGACTTGACAGGCTAGTCAGAGTCTGTCTCTGGAGGTCAGATTCCCCTGTTTTGCTAAAGATGGTTATTAGCATTCCATGTGATAATCTCAAAATGCAACACTGCAGAAAGTTAGCTAACATGTCTGGTAGATACTACGGGTACTAAGGCTTACTTCATAACAAGATCCCTCCTTTTCAAATGGCAGCTTTGACTTTAACTTTGATTTTATAGACTACGCACATCCACCCACCCATCCTAAGTTTCTTTCCTTAATGTTTTCTTCTACTTCATTTCCAAATAGTGCTAATGGAACTAATATTTCCAAAACCTAACGAGCCACTGTGTTTGACATTTTATTTGCTAGGAAATTTATTCAATCAGCATTGGAGTGACGTGCCTATTTTCAATTTAGCCTTGTGCCAAGTGGCTAATGTCTAGTATTGGCAGACTGGTAACCCAGAAAAGCATTATGACTTATTTAGTTGAATAAGATTCTAAAGTAGACAAAGCCAGGGGGAAGACGTCTGAAAAAGACATGGAGATAATTAGTTTTGCAAAGAAGAATGATGACTTGTAGGGGGATGGGTAGCTCAGTGGTTTGAGCATTGGCCTGCTCAACCCAGCGTTGTGAGTTCAATCCTTCAGGGGGCCACTTAGGGATCTGGGGCAAAATCAGTACTTGGTCCTGCTAATGAAGGCAGGAGGCTGGACTTAATGACCTTTCAAGGTCCCCTCCAGTTCTAGGAGATAGGATATCTCCTGTTATGTTATGTTATGTTTATGTATTATCTGCATATGTCCTAGCCAGAGGAAGACTAGAGACTATAGAATAAATAGTTGCTGGGGGCATGGATCAGCATTCAGGTTACACTCCCTGTCAGTACCTAGCCCAAGCCAGGGAAGCTAATGACCCAACCCGTGGACCAAATTTGGTGGTGAATTCTGGTCATGTGCCACCTGAGGCATGTTGCTCATATTGTAAGAAGAATACTTGCTAAATTAAGACCCTCATTTCACATATCCACACGGAGCCCTCATGATGAGCAACACGAATTGGTTTACAACTATTGAGAAGCAAACTTTTTAACTTCGACACCCTCCACATCTAACATTTGCTTATCTATTTTCCCCGCCGCCGTTATTTCCGTATACAGCTTTATGATATAAGGTAAGAGCTCTTTAGTCTGATATTATTTAGTACTGTTATGTGACCTGTTTATTGGTAGGCTAGCACAAGCAGACCTGATCCCCAGAATAATGACAGAATAATGATAATCAGTTGGCAAGAGCACACGGAACAAATGCCCAGTTATGCCGAAAAAGTGGGGCGTGCCCCCTAGGGAGGTGCAGAGGAATATTTGGGAGAGGGTGAGCGGTGACGCTGGGCAGCAGGGCTTGGGTTGTCAGTCCCAGCCCCGGGTGGCTCAGGCCAGCCCCGCGCAATGTCCCATTTTCTCTTAGGGAAATATGGTCACCCTAACTTTCAGTAAAATGTAATTAGTAGTTAATATATGTTTTATTTTTTCACAAAATGTAAACACTAAAGATTCTCTGTAAAAATGCAAATTCTGTGTTTTTCCATGGCAATGGATTTCTAGGATCTCTGATAATCACAGAGTTCCACAAAAGTTAATTAATTAGGGCTGTATCTATCCTATGGAAGTTCAACCTTAGCGCCTCACCTTGCTGATTGCATGGAACCAAATGGTGGCACTCTCTGCCCTGTGCTGATTGCTGCACAGGGGTTGCTGGCATAGCACATATACTTGCAGTTCTCCTCACCCTCCCTTGCATGTCAGAGTCACCAGTCCCACCTCCCTTAGATGGAGAGCTGCTGTGAGATGGAAGATGATAAACCAAGAATGCTCAACGTTCCCTTTACAGGATTTTAACCTGTGGTCTCTAGCACTTAACCCCCCCATGACCAGACCTCTCTAACAGCTGGCCCTTTGGCATATAAGCACAGGCAGAAATTCTCATGCAGAATCAAGAAAGCCAAGGAGCCTCTGTGCCTTTTTTACTGGCACAGGCTTTGTGCGAATGCATAGAATTCCATACAGAGCGCTGCGCCCATTGATTAAGTCCCACAATCCCCATGAGGTACTGCAGATATCACTGAAGCTGTCTCCCACTCTCAAACTCAGGCTAGGCACCACACAATTAAGTTTTCCTCCCATGTGCAAATGAGAATTAGAAGTTGTAATGATGAAAAAGGATGGAAGTGGAGAATGGATCTGGGTAGGTTAGTGTGGGGAAGAGGAAGGGGAGGTTTTGCTGGTGGAGAATTATGCATTGGTTGGGGGTGGGCGATAAGCTGTAGTAAGGATTAGTTTGGAGGCAAGCAGTCTGTTTTGGGAAGTAAATGGCAGCATGTTGGAGTGAAGAGCGGGAGTACAGTATGCACACTCTAGAAGAGCACTAAAGTCAAGGGGAAAGGTGAAGACCCTGAATAACTCCTCAATTACAATCAATATAATACTTCACGATATTAAAAAGACATTATACTTACAAATAGCATCTCTGAATGCCTAGCAGCACTTCATCTGTGTGTGAGGAGCTGAAACAACAACAACAACAAGAGTACATGTAGGTTTCTCTGCTGCTATTGGTATAACAAAGCTAAGAAAATGTTGTAAACTGGAAAAAAAAAATGATTTCAAGGCTGGAAGTTGTCCCTTTAAGTATAAACAGAATTTCCTATTTTATAGTAGCATCATTGTCTGGTTTCTTTCTTCTTGTCTTTTACACATATTGCTTCATCTGAAATTAAGTTCTCTGATTGTCTCAGTGGGTGGGCAATATTTGTAGTAATTATGCTACTTTGAAGGAAACCTATGAAAATTATTTGATGCCATTATATATCTCTTCACAACCATCCAAACACCATTAACAAAGAAACAAAAGTGCAATGCATTCAGAACATCAGTATAAATATCAAATTTCCCCCTGCAAGCACAGTCAAACAATTAGCAGGAATCTCCTGACTAAACAAATACATTTTGCACGTCTGGGTCAAAATAGGGCTTGGTGGTATGGAATGCAAGAGATGGGTATGCATGCCATTGAATGAAAAAATAGCCATCTTTAATGGTACGACCTACTCTGCTACAAAGAACATTTTAGAATTATTTTGACAGCCACTCCAGAGAAGAGAAGTCCTACTGCATGTAAAAACATAACTAAAAATAAGTGTTCCTAGTGGTAAGAGCTTTGAAATTGCTTCTGGAAAGTGAAAGACCATATGAGACTTGTATAGCTGCACCACCCATCTCTGATATTTTATTTTATTTCTCCACTGAATGTGTTGACATTAGTCTCGGCATCGAATTTACAATGCACCAGTGTGCTCCTGGCAACCCCCAGATAGTCATCTTCTATCTCTTTGTTGAAAGGGACCCTTTATGGGGTCTGACCTGACCTAAAGCACAGACTGTTGAATGTACTAAACTGGGGCTGTTGTTTCCCCATAATTAGATCGATTTGATTAAATTGGATAAAATGAGAGAGTTCTGTCTGTCTGTTTGGTCTTTGTTCGTACAGCGCCTAGCACAATGGGGTCCCAGTCTATAACTAGGACTTCTAGGTGCTAAGGTAATATCAATAATAAAGCTTCGAAATTCAACTCTGGCCCTGGATCAGAGGTCTTCTAAAGATCAGAGGTGTTTGGATCCAGGGTACTGCTTGGGTCCATTTCTGTAACATTACATAATAGACATATATTGGACTATAATATAATCTCACTGAAGTCAGTTAAAGACCAGGATGAAAACCTAGCCCCATTGAAGTCAATAGGAGTTTTAATATTTGATTTGTTTCAATGAAGATAGTAAGTGGTATTAGGGGTAATAATAGCCACTGGAATTACTTCCAACTCCTAGCAGCTGTGAGCATCATCATCACCAATAAAGGCATAACTTCCTGTGACCCTCACCTTGAGCACCAAAACCACCCTGTCTTTATTTCAGTGTTTAAGAGTCTAGGGTTATGTCTACACTACATGGCACAGCTGCGCCACTATAAGGTCTCCCATGTAGACACTCTGTGGCGGGGAGAGAGCTCTCCTGCCAACATAATTAAACCACCCCAAGACTATGTCATCAGGAAAGTGTCTCCTGCCGACATAGTGCTGTCCACACCGGTACTTTTGTCAGTGAAACGTATGTCAGTCAGGTGGCTATTTTTTACACCCCGACCGACAAAAGTTTTACCAACAAAAGTGGTAAAGTAGACAAAGCTTCAGTATTACAACAGTGTCAGAAGATTCAAACTTATCTGACACAGTTGCACAAATAAAGCTACCTGAATACTTTGGTTTGGTAGATAATCAGGCAACCACCTGTCAGAGATGGTCTCGGTATACATGAGCCTGCCTCAGTGGCTGGGGGATGGATTAGTTGACTTCTTGATGTTTCCTTACAACCCTATACAGTAACTCCTCACTTAAAGTCATCCTGCTTAACGTTGTTTCGTTGTTCCGTTACTGATCAATTAGGGAACATACTCATTTAAAGTTGTGCAATGCTCCACTCTTACGTTGTTTGGCTGCCTGCTTTCTCCCAGCGCCTCCCGCCCGCCGGCAGACCCTGAGGATCACCGCCTTCCTCCTCCTCCCCCTGCCTCCTGTCCACGGCAATCAGCTGGCTTGCGGTGTTTTGGAGGCAGGAGGGAGGGGGGAGGAGCGAGGACTCGGAGCGCCTCCCCCCTCCCTCCCCTGTCTCCCGAATGCAGCAATCAGCTGGCTTGCGGCATTTAGAAGGGAGGGGAGGAAGGGGGGAGGAGCCAGGATGCAGCGTGCGAAGTAAAGGGGGAGGAGGTGAGGGGAGGGAAGAAGAGGCAGGTCAAGGGTGGGGGCTTGGAGGAAGGAGTGGAGTGGGCGGGCTGAGGGTTGAGCCCCCCGCCCCTGGTGCTTGCAGAGTAGGGGAAGCTGCCCTGGAACCTAACCCCCCCATTTACATTAATTCTTATGGGGAAATTGGATTAGCTTAACATCGTTTCACTTAAAGTCGCATTTTTCAAGAACATAACTACAACGTTAAGTGAGGAGTTACTGTATTTCTATGATAACAAATAATTTCTGAGTTCTAATCTTGCTTCTCCCACTAACTTGCTACATTGTCTTGGGCAAATCACTTCTGTGTCTTCTCTTCCCCATCCATAAAATGAAAAAACAACAATACTTACATCCCTATCTCATAAGGAGGTTCTGAAATTTTATTTTTCACTAAATGTTTGTACAGTGCTTTGAAAATGTCAAGAGCTACATAAAACTGCTATGAGATATGCTGTAGTAAATGCACACAACTTCGATTTCAGCATCTTCTGTTATATTGGTTCTATATTTTATTAGCAATTTTTATGTAAGGGGACAATAGATTACTACATAATGCACTAGATGATGATTTGCATTTGGAGAAATATTATAAAATGATCTTTCCCAGCACAAGAGAACCAAAAGGTATTTAGAAAATGTTCTTACAATAAAAATGACTACTAATCAGTAGCAGGTGGAGCCAGGGGGAGGAAGGATAGGGGAGCTAGCACCTCCACAATGGAAATATTGCAGGAACTCCACCCCCGTGTAAACGTTCCCGCACCCAGGGGATGGGGTAGAGGGCCAAGACAGAAGTGGGACCTAGGGGGCCTGAGAACTGCTAAGAACCCCTGGGACTCTCCTTCCCAGCCTGGAGCCAACTGCTTCCCCTTTCCTCCCACCAAGTCTCAATACTCCCCCTCCTATCTCTCCATCCTTCCATTTAGGGAGCTTCTGCACCTTCCCCCCACCCCTGCCAGCTACTAAAAGTTGGCAAATATTCTTCTAAAATAATTCAAAAGATGGCTGCATGTAGTGGGGGTCCTCACACCTTGAGTGCACCCTGGTGGCCCAGTGGAGCACCACAATTATGTCTCTGGCTCAATTTCCACTAGTGGGCTTCCAGTCCAATAAGGCTTCTGTACATTGAACAGTGCCCCTTCAGGGGCCTCCTTTATTAACCCAAAGGTGGAACATTATACAAATAGGCCTCCACCCCACCATCTCTAGCTGGAGGGGGATGTGGAGGGAGCTGAGTTAACCTTAGTCCATCAACCCCACTTACGGCTAGGTCCCTTACCAGCTAGGCCATCTTGGTCTGAAACCCCCTTCGGGAGCCTGGGCCTCATGTCATCAGCTAGGGGAGAGTCTCTACCATTGGATCAAGGTCCCCCCAGAGGTCAAACCACAGCAACCCTTCCTTGGAGCAGTATGTAATTCCTCTGATCTGGGGCTTATGGACAAGGTTTCAGTGAGATTTGGTATTCATAGCTCCTCCCTTTCAGAGCTTCTCCCACCTAGGAGCATTCTTCCTTAGTTTCCTTTCCTAGTAAGCCCACCCACTAAGTGCTCCCTGAGAAGCCCTCCCCTTTGGATCTCTCGCTTTGTTTTCTGGGGTCTGTTCCTCTAGCCAAGAGCCTCTGTTCTCTAGCCCCCCTTGGGAATAGCTTCTTTTTATCATGCTCAAGTGCTTCCCTGAGTAAGTAACTCAGTGAGTTAATTAGTCCCAGGTGAGCCTGAGTTGCCTCAGTCATTCCCTCTTGTGGCGTTTGGCAGAGGTAGGCTGAGCCCCTCACCCCTTCAGAGGGCCAGCTACCCTCTGACACTGTGTTATCTTTTCAAAAGGTATGTCAAGTCTAAATCAATACATTCCATAACTGGCAGGGGACCATATGTAAGGGACAACTGGGCAAGAATTTAAACTACTATGAAATAAAATTGTAGAATTATTATAGGTAATTGTGAATTATCAATGCAGTAGAAAGTCAATAATAAAACAGGATTATTTGTAACAGATCTTTAATCTTTGGAATTCCCTGACGTCTTAGTCAGAATATCCTTGCACTAGTGGAAGAAGAAACAGGTATAATGGAGAGAACATAAATGTTTTATATGAAAACTTAACTCCATCATGTTCTCCATCATATCAAGGGAATTCCAAACATGGAGAATATCAGATTTAGGAGTTTGTCTGAATCTGGCAGCAGCTTTATCTTAAGAAAGGTCAAGTGACTATGTTGCTCATATCAGAGTTGAAAAATAAGATTCTAGTAAGGACTTGATTCAGCAAAGCAATTGACTTCAATAGTGCTATTCACATGCTTACATTCAGACTTGCTGCTTAAGCATCTTTCTGAAATGGGATCTATAAATCAAGGAAAAGCCTAATGATATATGGACTTTACATCTAGCTGTTCATTCATATATTCATTCTGAATAATCAAATTATGTTTTAATACTATGGAAACATAGACCTTGCTCTACTGAAATAAACAAATGGCCCAGTAAAGCATCATGTCTTTGACAGTGACCTATATCAGAAGTTTCACTGGAAAACAAAACAATACTGTTCCTTGCCAGTTGTGTAATAGTCTCCTGCATTGTCAAAAATGTTGCTTGGGATCACCTTTTGTGCTGAAGCAAGAAGATTTGTGGCTTCTATGTTCAGAGTACAGTGGTAGCAACCTATAATGGTGCAACAGACTGACTTGAGTTAAAATATACAAAATAACTAATCAACTCAAATGAACAATAGCTGCAGGAATATATTGTATTAGCAACTTGGTATACTAAGATGCAAATTTGTTTAAATTTTCAGAAAGTGCTTTTCATAAGAAAAAGTTTTGATTAAATTAACATTTTCTTTCTTTCCATCCAGGTTACCTAATAAGAGGAATTTTATCATGAAAAGGTTTGCGAATTCTAAGTATACTGAACACTTTAGTCATCAATTTTATCTTTTCTGATAGCTGTTTTTATAAATTAGCATAGTATTATTTAATTTCTGTTTAGAGCTGACTTCTTTGTGTATTGCACTCCATTACCCAAGGCTAATTTTAATGATTATATTTTTAATACTGAGTCAGACACTAATTTACATTTTGATTGTCTGTTGTGATATTGTGAGCTGTAAATTATTTTCATTATTTCCTCTGCAATAATATGACCTGGTAATTCAGGCAGTTTTTCCACTGCAGGGTCTTTTATTCAGAAATGTAATTGCGTGATCATTTACACTTACAACGAGAATGTCCAAAATCTTAAATGTTTAGTTGATTGCGCCTTGTCTTCATTAGAAAGTTCAGAGTTTCAAGCTGCATTGTATGAATCTGCAAATTAACATGGTGAGAAACATGTTCGGGTACTCTCTGCACTCTCCTTATCTTCGTCACAAGGGAATTTTTTAAAAATACATTAATTTCAGAAGCTCTGGGGTTTAGATGCACCATTCGTCGTAAAGTAGATGAGTGATTCAAGGCCTTAAGCAACAATGTGGATGTCTCGATTTGTGGGCCCTTATCCCACAAGCAGGCAGTAAATTGGCAGGCACCTGGGCTGCAGGACTGAAGCAGTCTGTCATCGATGATATAGCATGAAGGGTGTGTTGTGGGACCAGCCCATGCCTCTCTTGAACTGCCTGATGGGAGAATCATATCTTTCTAATGTCTTGATTATTCATTTTGGGGAGAATGATCTTGGGATTTGCACTGAAGTGAGTTTGCAAGACAGAATTTAGTGGATGTGCGTTGGATGGCTCAATTGTGGCCAGACACAAAAGTGATTTGGCCTGAAATGCTTGAAAGATGGGTATGACAGAGAGTTCTCAAGCCTGCTCATGTGGACTGGGCCTGCAGGAACGTTAACCAGGAGGTCTCCAGAATTTTGTGGCATGTAGTGATCACGCACATGGAAATCAGGTCTGCAGCCGTGGGGCCGCTTATTAAGCCCCCCCTCACAGCCAGAGGTCACTTTACAGGCACCCTGCCCCAGTTAGCCCCCTCTTGCAGGCCCCTGAAACTCTCCAGACAGTCTCTTTGTGGCTCACAGTACCCCTTTCGCGGGCTGGTTTAATATCAAGTAAAGTTCACACAGTCCTCAGAGTCCTTAATCACAAAATAATCCAAAAGGAGCAATGACATCCCTTTCATTGTTCCAGGACAGGACTGCACATTTTGGAACACATGCTTTTGGAGAAATCTGGGGCTGAGGTGAATGTGGCATCACATTATCAGTTGTTAACCAAGGCTGGTGGGGAACAGTGGACATCTGTGGTATTGCAGGCAGGCTCCTGGATCCAAAGCATTGGGCCAAGGCTGTCCAATAAAGAGACATAAACGGCATGCTTATTGCTGACTGTGGGCATCACAGGCAGAGAGCTACAGCAGCAAAGCTTGTTTCCAGGGCAGCATACCAGTTTTTTATCTCTGTGGACAGTGGGTTGGGAGCAGGTGTGGCGCAGCAAGTAAGCAACAAGTGAGCAGCAGCCAGCTTCCTCCCAGTGAAGCAGCCATTTCCTTCTCCCCTGGTGATACTACTGCAGTCCTCTCTGGCTGGATTCCTTCTGCAACCTTGGAGGTCTCCATATGCATATTTTCAAGGAATTCCTTGTGTGCATGGATATGCCTCAGCCTAGCCACCACCTCCTGCAGCTCTCCCTCTTCAAACGTAGCTCCAGTTCTTCAGCCACATCCAAAGCTCATTCTTACCAGTCCCCAGCCCTTTCTGGCTGGAGCTTAGCCCTCTGGCCCTGCTTCCTTCTACTCTTTGGGTATGTCTACACTACGAAATTAGGTCGATGTAATAGAAGTCAATTTTTTAGAAATCTATTTGATACAGTCAATTGTGTGTGTCTGCATTAAGTCGGCGGTGTGCGTCCACAGTACCGAGGCTAGCGTCGATTTTCGAAGCGTTGCACTGTGGTAGCTTTCCCACAGTTCCCTCAGTCTCTGCTGCCCATTGGAATTCTGGGTTGAGCTCCCAATGCCTGATGGGGCAAAAACATTGTCATGGGTGGTTCTGGGTATATGTCGTCAGGCCCCCTCCCTCCCTCCATGAAAGCAATGGCAAAAAATCGTTTGTCGCCTTTTTTCCTGGATTACCCGTGCAGACGACATACCATGGCAAGCATGGAGCCCGCTCAGCTCACTGTCACCATATGTCTCCTGGGTGCTGCTGGCAGACCCGGTACTGCTGTGCTACACAGCAGCATCCCCTTGCCTTTGCTTGTGGACGGCAGACGGTACAATACGACTGCTAGCCATCGTCGTCGTCCCGTGGGTGCTCCTGGCCGACCTCGGTTAGGTTGGTCGGGAGTGCCTGGGCAGACATGGGTGTTCCTGGCCGACCTCGGTGAGGTCAGTCAGGGGCGCCTGGACAAAAATGGGAATGACTCCAGGTCATTCTCTTCTTTAAGTTTCGTCTAATGGAGATTCAGTCCTGCCTGGAATATCATGCCAGTTGGAGGCTTCTGCCTCAGGCTGCTCTCCCAGTCGGCAGCACTGCGCGGTCACACCTACCCCAGCCCACCCCTTGCTCCCATGGCTCATGAAGCCTGGACAGTAGTAAGGAGCAGTTCAACTATAGGCTGAGCAAGTGCATAATGATGGTAGAATGTGCCTTTGGATGTTTAAAAGCTCACTGGAGCAGTTTACTGACTCGGTTAGATCTCAGCGAAACCAACATTTCCATCATTATTACTGCTTGCTATGTGCTCCACAATATCTGTGAGAATAAGGGGGAGACATTTATGGCGGGGTGGGAGGTTGAGGCAAATTGCCTGGCCGCTGATTATGCACAGCCAGACACCAGGGCTGTTAGAAGAGCACAGCAGGGTGCCCTGTGCATCAGAGAAGCTTTGAAAACCAGTTTAATGACTGGCCAGGCTATGGTGTGAAAGTTCTGTTTGTTTCTCCTTGATGAAAACCTGTCCCCTTGGTTCACTCTACTTCCCTGTAAGCCAACTGCCCTCCCCTCCCCCATTTGATCTCCGCTTGCAGAGGCAATAAAGTCATTGTTGTTTCAAATTCATGCATTCTTTATTAATTCATCACACAAATGGGAGGATAACTGCCAAGATAGCCCGGGAGGGATGGAGGAGGGGGGAAGCACAGGGTGGGGTAGTTGTAGGGGCACCCCCTAGAATGGCATGCAGCTCATCATAGAAGCGGCATGTCTGGGGCTCTGACCCAGAGCGGCCATTTGCCTCTCTGGTTCTTTGGTAGGCTTCACGCGGCACTGCTGTGGGTCCCTGTTATAACCTCTGTCCTTCATGCCCTTGGAGATTTTTTCAAATATTCCAGCATTTCGTCTTTTGGAACGGAGTTTGGATAGCATGGATTCGTCTCCCCATACAGCGATCAGATGCAGTACCTCCCGTTCGGTCCATGCCGGAGCTCTTTTGCGATTCTGGGACTCCAATGTCACCTGTGCTGATCAGCTCACTACACTGGCCAAACAGGAAATGAAATTCAAAAGTTTGCGGGGCTTTTCCTGTCTACCTGGCCAGTGCATCTGAGTTGAGAGTGCTGTCCAGAGCGGTCACAATGGAGCACTCTGGAAAAGCTCCCGGAGGCCAATACCGTCGAATTGCGTCCACACTACCCCAAATTCGACCCAGCAGGGTCGATTTCAGCGCTAATCCCCTCGTCGGGGAGGAGTACAGGAATCGATTTTAAGAGCCCTTTAAGTCGACAAAAATGGCTTCGTCATGTGGACGGGTGCAGGGTTAAATCGATCTAATGCTGCTAAATTTGACCTAAACTCGCAGTGTAGACCAGGGCTTAGTGTCTCCTGATTCCTGAGCTTCTCTCGGCCATATTGCCCTGTGCTGCCTTTTATCTTTTAACTCCCTGGTTAATAAAGCTTGTAATAAAGCTGGCTTAGCCCCACGCTCTCCAGCCCCAGGGCAAGCTACTCTGTTACAATAGCCTTGAACTTTGTGAAGAAAATTATTTATCAAACAAAGGGTCAATACCCGGTGGGGAGAATTCAGAGACTGCATAGATGAGAAACAGATACCAGGCAATGGAGCAAGGGTGCAGCCAAGCTATTTTCTGGTGTCTCCATGGCTGGTATCAGTGCAGATGAGAGGCTCAAAAGGACCATCTCCCAGAGGCAAAGATGAGTAAGAACTCAGGAAATGGCTGGTGGACTCTAGCCCAGCGTTTCTCAAATGTGGCCATCGTGGCCGCATGTGGCCACCAGGGACTTTTCTTGCAGCCATAGTCTCCTTGGCTGTGATTGGGGTGCGGGGGTGAGGAAAGAAGTGGCCCCTCCCCCTCCCTGGTGTTTCTGTATGAATAGTCTTGGTATTGGTTGCTGGGGCTTCCAGCAAGGGTTGGGCAACCGGTTTGTTCCCCACCTTCCTAGGGGTGGTGGGGCTCAAGATTTGGGCTTCAGCCCAGAGATGGCAGGGGAGACAGGCTCTGGCCACGAGGCTTCAGGCTTCAGCCCCAAGCTCTGGCCACGGGGCTTCAGGCTCCGGCCCCTCCATCTCCCTGGCCCCTGCTTCCTCCCCTGATCCGCCATCCAGGGCTTAATTTGTCACCAGACTTCCTGGGGCTGAGTAAGTCTGCTGTGAAAAGTGATATTTGTATGTTGGTTAATATCACTTTTCACAACAGACTTACTAGCTAGTAATAAATAAATTACAATGATTTGGATGGCTATATGTGCATATTTATTTATTTTTCCTAAAGCTAATTAAGCATTTTAGGGAAAAGTGTGAGAGCGGCCACCAGCAAGAGTTGTTGGCTTCACTCTGAGGCCACCAAATAATTTGTTCTGAGAACCCTTGCTCTAGCCTGTAGGAAGAAGGAACCATTCATGTACTTTTAATTCCCTTCATGGGGTCAGAGCGAGAGGATTTAGCAGTGGGCTGGTGCTTGGGGCGGCCCATGGAAGGGGGGGGCATGTCCAGGTCTTCGGCGGCAATTCGGCGGTGGGTCCCTCAGTCCCTCTCGGAGGGAAGGACCAGCCGTCAAATTGCCGCCAAAGAATGAAGCGACACGGTAGAGCAGCCACCGAAGTGCCACCAATCACAGCTTTTTTTTTTTCTTCTTCACCACTTGGGGTGGCAAAAAAGCTTGAGATTAGGATGTAGGAGACCAACCCTTAATATTATGTATATGGCATGAGGTCATTTAACACTGCACTGGACATAATAAAATGCCTGTTACTTTGGGAGTGGAAGGCTACTTGTGGAGTAAAGTGCTATTCAGTGCGAGTAAGGGTATCAGAATCTGCCCCTAAATAAAATAGTTATTTCTAGTTGAAACTATCTAGACAGGAGGACTCACCCCTGGAGACAGATGCTCTTGGCCAAATCATCTCTGTTCATCCTCACAGGGACTGGGGGCTGTTCTGTAGAGAGTCTAGCACAATGCTACTCCGATCTCTATTGAGGCCTCTAGGGAGTTTTATAGTACAAATAAAAATCATAGGCTGAAATTTTTGAAGCGGTGGGAAACTTGGAACCTTTTGGAGTTATAAAAGTGTAAGAAATAAGTAGTAATAAGTCATTTCTTTTGTGTGTAACTCTCCTGCTTCATTTCAGAAAAATCCATGGATATTTCTATACAAAACCTACTGGTGCTTGAGACCCTACGCCATATCAACCGTATGTTTCTCCAGCCCCAACTCCACCCCCACACTATTTGCATGATGGCAAAAATGGGTATGTTAAACTAAAAACAATGAAGTTCAGATGTTAAGGTCTGACATAAATCCACCCAAGGAAACACATGCAGAGTTAAGGGTGGAACGTCCCCTTTAATTCAATGTGCTGCATAGTGATGATCTGGTTGACATATCACATTTGCTGCAGAATCTGGGGTTGAGATTTCTCTGATTTTTAATTCCCCATCTTTCATTTCCCTTGCCAACTTTTGTGGCTTAATATGACTATATAATGAACATGAGGAAATTTTCAAGCTCCCTTGGGGTGCTGACATCTATTAGTAGTTAAGCAGATTTAAAGTGTTTACTGATGTGCCATCTGTAGATAACCAAAAACCCTGCACTACCTCCATATGTGAAACCAATTCACATGCATTTTAAACCAAAGCGGTGAGAGAAGGAATAAAATATGGAGGGAAAATGTTTCTGATAGGATAAATGAGAGACTGACTAAGATAATTCTGAATAGAAAATGTACTATATGAAACTTGACTGAACCAGTATCAGCTTCAAGCACCTGTAACTACAGGGGATCTTTGTTCTTGTGAAATAGTTGATTGCTTACAGGTTACTTCTGACCTTGTGCAAATAGCGTTTTCACTGTTGATACTCCCCACAAACACCTTTCCCTTCGTCTCCCCCTTGTAAAAGCTGACTGATGCTCTGACATCATTCCTGAACTTCTAGGAGCACCTGCTGGTCTGCAAGCTCTTGACTGAAGGGGCTATTTGAAGAGACACTGTGGGATACTGACAGGTAAAATGTCTCCATCCTTGTCTACGGCTGCTATAAATAGTGAATAAAGGTGTCAATAAGTGACAGCATGCGCATATGCCTCATGATACAACCACATTAACAACTGGGCGGGGGGAAGAATTCTTTGAATAAAATGTCAGCAAAGCCTGATGTGGAGTGGGAGATTTTTTATTTTATTTTATTTCTTTCAGTAAAGATAGAAAAAGACACCAGGGAGGAGATTAGGAAGGTCTGGCAGTACCAACGAGACAACACATTTAAAAGGCACATGTAGAAGGTTTGAGACACTGAGCTATGTGGCTTAAAACAGGATTGAAATTTAAAACAGAAAAAAATACTTTAAATTAATTAGAGCTCGCAAATGATTCTTTATTCCCCTCCACTCCCCCCAAAACAACAAGGGTGTTTCCAGCATCTAAAGTGATACAGGACACATTCCTGAGGTTAAGAGACCTTAAACATACTTCCTGGCATACATGCCCAAGAACGTGACAAACAAGATGCCAGTGTTCAAGAACAAATTGGAAACATTCAAAGCTCTTAGTCAAAATGTGGGATGCAACTGCTGCCTCCAGCCATTGTGTCCCAGATGTACTGTGTTACCATTGCCTCGCTTCAGTATAAAGGACAAATTCTGCCCTGATAAGTTTGAAATACATTGGTAGGGAAGCAGAGCAATAGCTGCTAAGTAAACAGCCCCTGAGCCATCCTGCCTGCACAGAGTCATATCATCCTAGAAATGTAGGGTGGGAAGGGACCTCGAGAAGTTATCCAGTCCAGCCCCCTGTGTTGAGGCAGGACCAAATAAACCTAGATCGTCCCTGACAGATGTTTGTCCAACCTGTTTTTAATACCTTTAATGCTGAGGTACAACCACAGCCTCCCCTGGAAGCCTATTCCAGAGTTAAACTACTCTTATAATTAGAAAGTTTTTCCTAATAGCTAACCTAAATCTCTCTTGCTGCAGATTAAGCCCATTAATTCTTGCTCTACCTTCAGTGGACATGGAGAATAGTTGATCACCATCCTCTCTATACACCACGGGACGCCTTGGTGAACATGCTCAGCAAGGCTCTTTTTTGCTGCTCCAAAAAGGAGCATCCTGTGTAGCTTGTTGCTGACAGCAGGGGAGCTGACCTCAGAACCATGATAGCTGAACACAACTTTCTGTGGCTAGGGAGTTCCACTAAGCCTCTTAGCAGGGCCCTCCACATCCTGCCTAGCACAGAGTGCTACCTCTGTAGCCTGCGCTTCATCTGTGTGGCTCAGCTAGTGGGCCTTTTCCTGTGGGCCTGATCCTGCAAAGATTTAGTAATAAAGCTGAGCAGGATTTTTTGTGCAAAACCTTCTTTTGCCAAAAAATGCAACTTCGGGTAGCTTTGCACAAATTGTTTCACTCAGAAGAAAAGGGGGGGGGGGGGGTCTAAATGGTATGTTTGGGCATTGCCAAAATGAAACGTTTCAACTTTTTGTTTTGGAAAAACATCCCATTTCAGAATTTCCCTCGAATTTTTTACGTAAAAAGAAATAAAATGTTTTAAAAAACCCTCAAAACTGAAATGAAACATTTTGTTTCAGGTTGACTGAAGTGTTTGGGGTTGACAATTTTGAGATATTTCATTTCTGGGTGACACAAAACCAATTTTTTTTCAATTTTTTGGACGTGCACTTGACCTGAATATTCAGTTATTCACACAGCCCTTTGGAAATGTTAGTCTTTATGTTTTGAAGCCAGTACCTAGGAATTATTGTATATATATGGGGTTTGATTTTTGCTTTTCTTAGACTATCTACATAAACTTGTATTAATACAATTTATTGTTGCAATTTGTCAGCTTTGAAATTGATATTTATTATTTTAAAAAAATGGATCTAAAATTAGTTATTGTAAATATGATCCCAAGGTACAATATAAGGATTCCTTCGCCAATATATAGTTTTGAGCCCCCCAACTAGTAACATTTTAAAATATATTTTTTCATTTCTTTCATGTTAGTTGGATAATGCATGTGGCTAATAAGTAAACTCTTGAAAGTACATGCCAAAGTGGGCTTTGATCTCACAAGGTGCCCAATGCCCCTAGCTTTCATTTAAAACTCTTCTACTGAAAATCCTTACTCATGGGACTACTCACACAAGTAAGGGTTTGCGGGATTATGCCCCTAGTCAATGGAAGTTGGGGACACTTAGCACCTTGTGGAATTAGACCCCAAGAACCCACAGTGATTATCACCAAGAGTCAACACTTCATCTTATTTCCTGGTTTTAGAAAAAAAATGTAAGGCTAAAAACTCAGGGTTTTGGCTTGGAACTCAGGCTTTTGGAAGATTTCTCTACCCCTTAGGACTGCACCAGAAATCTCATGTCTTTTGCAGTAGTATTGCTGTGGATACCTCACATACCCTGGCTGCAGACACTACAAATGTGAAAGTGATAGTGAATATAAGGAGATGGGTCCTGTCCAGGCGGCTGACAAAGCCTGCCTGAGTCCTCCTACCTTTGTTCAGAATCACTAATGTATTAGTAAGGGGTAGATTACTTTCCATTTTTTCTTTAAATTGATTAATCTGGTGTCATATGAATAAAGGTAGTCTGATAAATCCAAGAGAGTATGGAGATGCCAGCCAATAATTGAATTTCAAACTCTTCAATTTACCGTGGTAGAAATATGTGATCAAGGTGCTGCTGATGTTGTTATTGTTTAAAATTTTTATTATATATTATATTATAGCACTTAGAGGTCTCAAACTTGTCTGGGCTCCATTGTGCTAGGCACTGTACAAAGATATAATAAATGACTAAATATCTGCAGTGATACTATCTTTGCTACCTGAAACATATACCAGCAGTGTTTCTCATTTTCCTGGAGCCTATTTTCTGCCATTAGTTATTAATGAATTATATTAATTATATTTACTTACTTAGGAATGCCAAGGGAGAGCAGCTGGAAAATTATCCTCTAATTGATTCTGGGGTGCCAATTATGACTCTGTGCTCGGCAAAGTTCTTGGCAGCGTCTCCTTCACTGACTTAAACACAAATTGGATTTTAATAAGTAATCATGCTTCAAGGAACAGGAATTTTTAGCAGTGTTGTGTCAACTGATTCACTAGAAATACATAGGAGGCTCTACACTTATGACAAAAAATTACATCTCCCCCAACCCTGTTTTATTCGTCATGCAAACATAATAAATTACAATTAATAGTCGAGAACAATTGACAGTATTACAGCATGTGTACTCTTTTTTTTCCGTTGCTCTATCTTCAGATAGGCCTATGATGAAAACATTGTAAATAAGCCTGGGCAAAAATTTTCCATCTAAACCGTTTTTCAATAGAAAATAGAGTTTTCAGCTAAACATATTAAAAAAAAAAAAATACATGAAGCCCAAAATATTTTAACCTGGATACCTTGCTGCAGTGCCTCATGGAAGTTTTATTTTGGTGTCTTCATGTTCCCATTCTCCTCTATGGGCCAAGTTCTTCTGCAGGACTACAACTTCTGTGAGACCCCACAATCAGAGACTCCAACAATGCAGCCGCTTCCTTCTCACCATGGAGGAAGACTGTGGTG
Organism: Terrapene triunguis; assembly: GCF_002925995.2. Lineage (NCBI taxonomy): Eukaryota > Metazoa > Chordata > Testudines > Emydidae > Terrapene > Terrapene triunguis. The sequence goes on along the minus strand of NW_020664409.1, from coordinate 70,384,024 downwards.
CATCATGGGAGATGTAGTGTGACCAGGAAGTCTGGCCTATAGAGAAAAATAGGAGCATGAACTGCAACTCCCATGAGGCTCCTTGGCAAGATTTATTAAACAAAAATTTTTGTTTTTTAGGCCAAAAAAAATATTGACTTTTGATTTTTTTGCCAAAGTCAAACATTTCCATTGAAATGTTTTCAGCAAAAGCCCATTTCCCAACCAGCTCAAGTTGTTAATAAAGGGGCCAAGTCAATATATTTGTTATTTCGAAGGCCTGGGAATATGGGTTTTTAAAAATAATATAGGGAAAAGTATCTTGGACAGGGATTAAAGGAGTTGGGAAAAGGGTACATTTCAGATACATTTCTGTGAGACAGCCTGATCAAATAAAACACTTGTCACCAACAGATGCACAGTTCTTGCAGTGTAGCCTACCATCTTTTGCCTCAACTCTGGAAACTCACAACTCCTGGTCTTGATATGCTTAGTAGGCATTAGTATATCATCTTTGTAGGTGCAGTCTTAAAAAATGCAATTTAATATCCATATCAGCAAGATCTCTAGGGAAACAAACTATACCCAGTGCCTTCATAACTGAATGAGAGATACTCTGACCTGTTCATGAAAATCTGTATGCGGCTATTGTTTAACATTATGCAACTGAATACAGCCTATGAGGCATAATAATAATAATAATTAATAATAAAAACATAACACTTATGTAGTGTGTTACATTTTCAAAGTGGTGCACAGGCACTAATCATTATTAACTAATCCTGAGCAGATATTGCCTAATTAAATATGAAATGAAACTGACAGAAATGCATCTTTCTCAGAATGACAAGTTGAGAGCCTGATCCTGCAATATACAAAGGATCCTCTGAGAGAGTGCCCTCTCCTCCCAAAGAAGCGCAGGGTCCAAGGAAGCACTCAGGGTGGCATCCATGAAAGTACTTAGGTGCCTAAACCCCAATCTTAGGTGCCTAAGTTCCAGTTTTGACTGCACTGCGATCCACAAAACTCTCACCGAATCCTGTAGGTCCATAAACTCATTCGGCACCTACTTTTTTTGTGTAAAAATTCCCTAGACACATCATATGTTTTAGCCTCTGGGCATGCCACTGCTACTTCCCTTTAGGGGGACGTCTGGCGTCCCTTTAGGCGTTCCACCTAAGCCCCAGAGCAATTCATGAACCAGGGGAAGACAGGTGTTTGGCCTCCTAAGTCACGTACGGGGCCTGATCTGATAGACATGCTCACCTGCCTAACTCGGTTTTGTGGATTGCAGTGTTATTCCTGGATTTTCTAGGCCTTAAAATGGTCAACATTGGAACAGCACTGAGGTCTCCTTCATGAATCCCTCCCAGGTATCTCACAAGTTTGGGCTCTTGGGGGCAGACCACCCCACCCCCAAAGATTTTGCGGGATCTGTGACAATTTACATCAACTAATGATGTGCCCCATAGATTTTCCTTTCTTAATGGATTTTGTTTAAATATAAAATATGAACTGCTATCTGCACGATTTCTTCCTAGCTATTCTTCCCTTTGTTATCTTTACAAGTTGAAATTACAATTAGCCCAACCTTGCTCCCTCAGCAGAGAAATCAACAGAACAAGTAAGCACTGGGAGCGGCTCACCTGTCAAGACAATGTCTATAATCATCTGATCAGTTTCCTGGGGCACACATTGGATTTAGGCTTTGAGCCTTTCCAGCATCTATTTTGATATATGGGTTCAGTGCTATCGTCTCTTTTGCGCATTGCTTATCAAAGTGAATGGGAGCAGTGTGTGCAGGAGGACTGGGAGAGAAGTTTTTATATTACATACTCCATCGTTCCTTCTGCTTTTTACACAAACTCAAGAAACTGTGTCTGCATAGTCTAGAACTGCTCTACTGAAACAGCCTTTCCCTGTTAAATAGTTTGTATTGTACTGTAAGCAATCAGCAATAAAATGGTTTAAGGGGACATTGATATTTGCCTCAGGTATGTTGTGTTGCCTTGTTTGTTCAACTGTCCACATGTTTTAATGCTCAAACCATTCTCTGGGGGTCTCAAAGGGCGTTTCAAAGGAAGAGGGCTCTGCAGTATGCAGGATATATGTATCCCCTACATTACTCTTGGACTCCTGATCCACTTGCACAGTAAAACTACCTGGGCTGTGCTGTACCTTGGGCCCTCTGATCCATGGAGGGGGAGTGACTATGTTTTGCCACTCCCTGAAAAAATCTGGCAACCTATAATATTTTTCTAGGGTAAACAACAATAACTAATGCAGAGCAACATTTTTGGGGAATGTGGATGGGAGGAGGGGGGAATGAAGTGTATATTCACTGGGTGGGTTTACTGAAAGGCCCGATCCTGAGATGCAGTCCACGAAAATTACTCCCATTGACTCCAGTGGAAGCTACACACAGGTAAATAATCATCTGGGAAGTCAGGCATTAACACTATGGAGTCATTTCTAACTTGGTTCCGTATACTTGATGAACATCGGTCAATGTGATGAAATCATAAATGCTTCAAATGAACTCCTCTTTGTTGTGTCCCCTCAGCAAATGAAATTTAAAAAAATCATTCTGGTCATGTTTATCTTCAAGGCTTGAGCACTGATCTTGCAGCTACAGTAACAGGACACCGTGGATTACACACGGGGTGGGATTTTTAGCTTTTAGCAGACATGGTATTGATGGGATGAAAAAGTGAAAAGAAGGTCAACCATGGGGATGCCCTCCAAATTAGCAGGATGAGAACTGAAATCCTGCAAAATGTAATTAATGATTGTGCTGCCAAATTAGAACTGTGCATGAGTCATCGAGTAAAGCACGTCAGTGATGCTTAGCTGGACTCAACTGCATGCAGTTTAACAAGCACCTCTCAGCAAACACATGATTATTTTAAATTCCAACATCAAGATGACCCATAGAAAGTTATCACAAGAGAGAATATGGGATTCATTAGGGATGCAAACCAGTGTTGATTAAATAAGGACACCCTCAAGCCTTCACACACTTTTAGAACCAAGCTCTGAATGAACCTATGTCTACACTGCAGTGTAAGCCCAGGGTTAGTGGGACGCCAGTCAGCTGATCCTGGGTTAGAGAACTCAGAGCTTGAGTGGCTACACTGACTGTTAACCCTACATTAAGGATGTTCTAATCCAGACTTGGACCTGGGGTTCTGGAATCCACACTGCAGCATGCAGACCCAAGTCAAACCAACAATATCCAAGACTCCCTAGTGCACTCCCAGAAGGTGACCACTCTAGCCCTTTGACCATGGTGCACTATGGGGAAACTTGACTGTTCATCTCGCATGCTACAGAAAGTTTGAACATCTGCCAACACATTCTGCTGAGCCACCATTTTGGTCTGTGCATGCCCAGCTACCGGAGTGAGCAACATGGAGGAGGTGCCTTTTGAAGAACTTCTCCTGCTTGCACTTTCACTCCTGTGCTAGGAAGCAGGCAGAGCTTCCGTGGGATGCTGGCGGTGATTTCAGCAGCATTTTCTGACCCACCAAAGGCACCTGACAACGCTTGTGATGGTGTAACCTATGCCTGCTTTGTGTAGCACACTGTCCCCCTCTAGTGGCAGCTAGACAAGCTAGAGATTGATGAGCCTGCTATAGCCTTGGCTAAGAGACACGTGACTTTTAGCTCACGCACTCGATGCTCATGCATTACGCTCCAGAAGTCCCAGGTTTGACCCCAGCCAGCACTGACCAAGGTCTGTCAGCATTACAGTGGAGCATGAGGAGGATACAGGCATGGCAGACTCGAATTGACTGATACTGCTTATGACACTGGATACAGTTGCTGATATCCCCTACATAGACCAGGACTCAGGAGCAGGGCCACAAGCACAGACTGGTAGGACTCCATTGTCATGCAGATCTGGGATGACGCATGAAGAAAGCTACATTTCTGGAGCTTTGTGAGCATCTTGCCCCAACTCTCCAGCATAAAGACACATGCATGAGAGAGGCCAGGCTGGTCCAGAAGTGGGTTACTTTAACTGTCTGGAAGCGGGCTCTCTCAGACTGCTGCAGGTCTGTTGCCAACCAATTTTGTGTTGGAAAGTCAATTGTAGAGTAAGTGGTGATGGGGGTTTCTGAGGCAATCAGGCATGTGGTTTACTCTAACATGGCGGGCATAAAAGACATTCATGAAATAACTGCTGGCTTTGAAAGAAGTGGGTTTCCACGCTGCACTGGATCATTGATGGGCCTCATGTACCCATAGTTTGCTCTCCTCAAGGAACACATGAGTACATAAACCACAATGGCTATTACTACTCTATTGTTATGCAGGCTTTTGTGGCCCAAAGAATGCAATTTATGAATGTCTTCCTGGGTTGCACTGGAAAAGTTCACCATGCCAGAGTGTTTCACCGATTAGGAGTCTACATTGATGGACAGGCTGGGACACTATTCCCACCAAATGACATCAGTGGAGTTACTGTTCCCACTGTTATTCTGGGGGACCCCTGTACCACCTTTTCCCTTGGCTTATGAAATGGTACCCTGATCTCAGAGGCCCTGGCAAAAGACATTTAATTACACTCTTCGCAGGTGTAGAATGGTTGTTGAATGTGCTTTTGGCAGATTGAAATCCCATTAGTGATGTTTACAGACCCATTTGCATTGCAGTGTCACATTACTGTGGCTTGCGGTGTTCTTCACAATCTTTGTGAAGCCAGAGGTGAGCCAATCCCCTAAATGGACCTACAGCCACCAGGTGCCACTGAATCACTCAGCCAGAAAGTGCACCCACCACAGGTGGAGCTGGATTCACCCAGGCAGGAGAAGTTAGGGATGCTTTGTGCTCCTAAGAGGGGGAATAGCACTGCTATGAATGTGCTTGTGGGGTGGGAGGGATGGGACTCATTGCTTGTGGTGGATTTCAGTAGATGGGGAGGGGAGGGGAGGGAGGTTGATTGCCATGCAATGTACTTATGAATGACATGACCACTTACCAAATGGGATGTTGGGAGGGGGAGGTGTGAGCATGGATTCACAGTATGGATTGATGTAAGGAAGTGATTGAAGTATGGACTGATGTAGCTAACTGTATTGAGGAATAGTGTTTGCATACTAATTCCTAATTGTCCCTGATCATGTGTTTACCTTTATTTTCAAAACACATTGCATGATGTGATGTAGTGACAGCACTAAACTCTCTTGATAAAATAAAAAGTTGTATTTATAAACAAGTACAACATTCACCTATTGCCACGCAAGTCAACTGCCATTACCACATTAACACACGCATAACAACAGAACCTACAAACAAACAAACAGTATATTAACAAGTGCAAACAGTGAAACCATGTACAAGATGGAACCCCTCTACTGTTGCATGTCTCCTGGCTCCCTGGATTTGGATTATTTTCTAATTTTCTAGTCATCTTAACTATTGCTTTTGAAACAGAACGTCTGTAGCCAGGTGGGATGGGATGTACCAGCCCTGCACTGGGCCACCGGGGGTGGACCAATCACTGTGGGCCCAGGCGGCCATGCCCCCTTTCTCCTGTTGCGCATGCTCCAGGTGCAGTAGTTGCGCCAGGGTTTTTGCCGCCTTAGGCGGCAGCGCTCCTCCTCTGAGCATTCGGCGGCGGGGGTCCTTCCGCTTCGCGTCTTCGGGGCACTTCGGCGGCAGGTCCCGGAGCGAGTGAAGGACCCGCTGCTGAATTTCTGTCGAAGACCCGGAGAGGAAGGACTCCCCGCTGCCGAATTTCCGCCGAGGACGACAAAATGCCGCCCCCCCAAATCCTGCCGCCCTAAGCGACTGCCTAGGGTCGTCTAGTGGAAACACCAGCCCTGTCCAGGTGGAGAAGCCAGATAAAAGGAGGCAGCCCAGCTCAGTCGGGGTGGGCGACGGAGGAAGAAGGACGTACCCTGCTGGTTCCTGCAACTCGCCTGGCAGTAGAGCCCGAAGACCCAAACTATGCTCCAGGTGACTCGCTGACTGCAGAGACTGCCTGGGAAGCCAAGTCACCGCCCGCTGTGGAAGCTGCTGCCTGTTCTACGTCTCAGCCAAGAGGATAGTAAGGCCTATAGACTGTTTGTTTGCTTTGCCAAGGGCCATGGACTGATTGATATTTTTCCCTACCCAGAGGGCTAATTTCACCCAGGGCAACTTCCTGCCCTAGCCAGGAGGCTGCAGGGCCACAGACTGTTTGTTTGCTTTGCACTCCCAGGGGCTGCAGCCTGCTCGCTACTTTGCCCTCCCAGGGGGCTAATTCCCAGAGTGTTGCCACCTGCCCTAGCCTGGAGACTGCAGGGCTCTAGACTGGTTGTTCGTTTTGCCCCAGCCAAGAGGCTACAGGGCTACCGACTATTTGTTTTGCCTGCCCAGAGACTACGGACTATTTGTCTAAGTGACTGTCAGGGGGCCGGGACCCACTTGGCCGAAATCACCTGCTTAATGGGGGGATCCCAATGACGGGGTGATGGGGTGCACCAACCCCGCACTGGGCCGACAGGGGCACCCTACCTCGACACAGGGCCCCTGTCACACCAGGTTTTCTCTGCTGTGCCTAACTCCTCTGCTCCACCACGTGGGTGTACTTTGATGGAGGGGAGCAGGGGGAGTGTTGTCCCCCCAAACTACAAGCCTTGGGCAGGTGTGGAATTTGCCTCCTCCACGTGTAGCCCGTTGGCCTGACTGTAACTGCCGCCCCCCAAATATAGAAGTCAAACTACACCTATGCCTTAGTAGTGCAAAGGGCCTCAGCTGCTCAGCTGAGAATCCACTTGGTGAGACAACTCTTAGCTAGCATGAAGAGGTAGGGGAGACCAGCCACCCACCCATAGAGGACATGTCATGGGAGGGAGGGAGCATGATGGGGGTGGGGTGGAGTACATCTGAGTTCCATGAATCCTCAACTGGTGTATGTTCCTTTAAGATACATTGGAGTCAGAGCAGCTGTGGTACCAGAATCAAGATGCCAGAACTGGCTCCCTGATGGCACTCCAATCCTCAAGTCCCCCACCCACTAACCCCCCACACCTATCAGATGTCTGCACAGAAGAGAATCTAGTCCTGAGTGGTTTAGAACCTGTATCTGCAACAAACTGTCCTTTGCTCTCTTACAGGAATATGTTTTTTACAATTTTTATTTTTAAAAGAAAAATATTTCAAACATCTCAAATATTAGTGAATTCCAGTTGACCAAATGCCCTACCCATTCACATTCAAATAAACTCCTAAAGACTCACTTATTTCACAATTCCCATAAAAAGTTTGTTAATAACTTTTCTTTTTAAAATGACTCCCTCTGCTGGATTTTCCATTGTACCTTCTCTTATCTGGGTCAGTCTGCTAGGGTCTGTTCCAATGCCCACTGAAGTTGAACAGGAACCTTTTCATTGTCTTCAGATGAAGTGCCAGCCTCTTGGGTTCAGAACCAACAGGACACATGAGACATATTTAATTAGGACAGGGGATCCCCTTTCGCTTAACTCAAATAATCTTGCAAATACCGTACTTCTAACATGCAAAGGAAGAGAGAAAATGGTGTTGTTCTGAAACAGAAGAGAAGGGACTAGAGCTGAGTGAATAGTGGGAAAAGTTTTTCACAAACATTCATTCAGATTTGAAAATGAATTTGAGTTTGACCACAATGACTTTCTGTGGTGTTAGTTGTGACTTCCTAGAACCACTGTGTAGATTGGACCACAGGGGAGCTGCATGAATGTCCTAGGCTAGCCAGTTAGATAGAAATAGAGATCGTTCAGTTACTCACCCTGGCTTCCTGAATGCTGTGCATTCTACAAGGACCATAACAGGTCTATTTTACAAACCTAGTGTTTCCCTGCTGTAAAGCTACCAGCAACCCACTTGGCAACCACAAAAGGAGAAATGCCTGAGGGACACCACTTTTCCTTTTGTAGTGTTGTTTAGAATTTAATGCAGCTGTTGTTTATACCACTGTGGAAGAAGATGGAGAAATTCTACAAGACCTCAGAAGAAATGGAAAACACAGTACTAAAAAGAATAGCAGGAAGAAGGGACAGGCGTGATGTGACTTCACAAGGAAATGCTCAAATAACAGGTTAAAAAGTATTCAGTATTGTACTTAGATGAGAGGAGACATGCAAACAAGAATACATGATTAGTAATGGTTTGTAGAGAAAAGAGGAATAAAAAGGTTTAATGAGTTAATGCTATCGAAAGGAATTGGGAATAATAAGAAGGGCTTTTGCAAATAAATCGGGGAATCATACTAAAGAAAAAATAGGCCCATTAATACACAAGATAAGGCATCATATTAATGCTGACTCAAAAATGACTAAGATACTGTTTTTTAAAAATGAGCAATTTAAACAAATATGAAGTGATGGAGACCTTGTAATAACAGCGATTGATAAAGTGTAAATAATAAAGTGAAATAAAATGAAAATAAATCTAGCTGCTGTCTCTAGTATATTAAGATAAAAAATCAACACAATTGTAGAATAATGGAACTATGAGCAATAAGCAGCATGGGCTTATAAAGGACATCAGATAAACATGATGATTGCTTTTTTAATAGTACTGCAAAATTAGTAGATGGGACTGTAGTAGAGGAAATCAATTTTAGTTAGACATTTGATAGAGAGGCTCATGAATTCTTACTCAAAATTAATTGAAATCAACTTGGATATGACAACTATAAAACTTACTGAAAACGGACTGAAGGACAAATAACACATATTAGCACACATAACAGCAATATATCTAGCTAGTGGGAGTTGTCTAATGGGGTACCATTACTATTATGTCCCATCTTATTTAACATGTTCATTAGCAATCTGGAAAAGGGGTAAACACACCACATTAATGAAATTTGATTAACACAGTTTGATTAAAAGAGCTAAATATTCAGTTGTCTTCAGGTTCTTATACCAAAGCCTATCACTGTGGTATCGGAGTGCCTTCAAGATGTATGAATCACTGTGGTGAGCATCTGTCACATGTGGTTCCGTTTCTGTTACTTTTCTGATTGGGATATGGTAGATTGCTTAAGCAATGGCTAGGGAGGACACAATAGCAATCTACAAGTTTTTGGCCTGAGTCTCCCCTTTAGAGTGAAAAAGGTGCACAAAGAAAAAATATGCTTCAAAAAGTACTCCAAAACAAGACACTATTAACTGAACGCAATACACCCATCAAATCCACATGGGTCTGCAAAGTGAACAGAAATACCAGTGGGTATGTTTTCAGTGACAATGAATGTCTCACACAAGGATGAGGCCGTGCTCATCTGTGTGGTAAGCACATTCATTTTTGGCTCCTGGAGACTCACCAGACAGCTGATTACCCATAAACATAGCAACCAACTCAGGTGTGCAGAATCTCTATTATGCCTAGGACAAAGGTAGTGACAGCTGATAGTATCAGCAGAAGCAGGTGCAGGAAGACAGACAGTATGCGTGTGCGATACCAGTGGATAATGAGAATGCCGTCCCAAAATTCAGGCAATATAATTATAGTTGATGTAAAGCCGAGGTGTATGAAATGGAATGATCAGCTGACTCAGATGTGTGCACAAACACTGTTGCTGTGGACCATGTCTAATTGTGCTGAACACACAGCATTAATTTTGCTGTCTCCACAAAAGCTCTTCAGGTCTGGAATAAATGTTCTTATTGACACACATTATTGGAAATTCACTGTATGGTCCCATGCCACCAAGAACTTCAATTCGGCAGTAAAATGAATAGGGAGCACATATATACTAGATACTTTACCGCCTTAGAAATAAATTAGAAAAATTAAGTGAATGAATCTGTAATGGACACTCAGTTACACACACCTGAGCACAAAATGGCACCTTATGCCCATATGCATCTATCTGTCAGCCACGGGTTTTAAGACTGCACTCATCACCACGGAATTTGAATTAATACCTGCTTTCATATTGTCAGTATATCCTTACTATATAGACGACAGGCATATCATAACTGACTTGTATTCACGTACCTAGAACCTCTTCCCCAAAGACTGATAACTCTACACCAGCACCAACATCTGTTGTGGTCCTGTGGAAGAGAAAATACTCACATTACAAGTGCCGTATACAGCTTTGACTTTCTCCCTAGTTTTAGCTGCTTTTGGAGGGGAGCGCCCCAAGGGAAGGATTTGGTCCTGGCCACTCCTGCTTTTCTACACTCATGTTTTCTACAGTACATTGGAAAAGTGAGCAATCCAGGTGAACCATGTTATTGCCTGGGCTACACTGGGGATACAGCCATTGGAGACCAAGCAGAGCAGACTAGGTAGAAGCACTACAAGATGCAATTTGCTTATGGCTGCTTGAAACCAGGCCAACCTGGTTTCAAGCCAACTGATGCAAATTACCGTTTATAGCAGCTGTGCCTATCCCCACTAAGGGTTTGTACTGCTGCAGTTACATTTCTGGGCAGCCACAAACGGCTGCAACTGAGACAAATCCTCAGCACAGACACATTCTTAGTGCCTTGCTCAGAGTGAAGTTGTGTCCTGGTGTCACTTGCACTCTCTCTGAGAGGACTGGGTGTAACTAGTACCCTTTTTGTCAAATAGGCACCTTGGGTTGAGGAATTGGGCCCCAAGGAGAGAGAGAAATAACTGATACCACAAAAGATTATACATGGGTTGCATTCTGAACAACCAAGAGAGTAGGATTTGTCCTTGAACTCAGGTCAAGCATGCTAATACAAATACCAGATCATTTGTCCTGCCTTTGTTGTAGATAGTATGCTCCCTACCTAAACCGAGAGGAATTTGCAGCTCATCATTAAAATAGACAAGCTTTTTGTGAATAATTCTCTAAAACTATGTACTAGAAAAGACTGGACTTTTATATATATCATGTACAAATATGAATAGAGGAACATAGGATAAATGCTAGAAGATAGACTAGGCTTTATTTTCATGGTGTGATACTTAAATGTGATAGCTGCAATAACATTTGTGTGCACAATTATCAGATTAATGTTCTATCTTCACTAATTAGCCACAAGGGTGTGCACTAGTTGAATTTTCTATTTCCCCAAGAACTTGTTCTCTATATATGCACACACTGTTTTTATTAGAGGTGCACATACCTTGTGAGACTTGGATTGCTTTATTCTGGATTATTCTTATAGGTTTTCAATTAGTAGAAACCACAGCTAATTGTTCTGAAACCAGACTAGTAACTTCTTAGTTTTTATATTTAAGAAGATGGTTGGTTTGTTTTTTTAACAGGCAAAACTAAATATTCACGACTGGAACTGAGAATGTTCTTTATCTGGCATATATTGCCCTTGTTTAAAAGGGAAACAAACCATTCTTCTTCACTGAACTTGAATGACACATGAGCAGCCAAAGCTGGTTTTCTGACATGCAAACCTCTAACAGCTATCTGATCTTTTAATCTGTTACATATGCTGCATCTAATCTCTCCACATAGCACAATGTGTAACTGCAAGAGATATCATAACTCCTACTGTATATACCTTCAGGGGCATCTCTTTAGCCAGAGATGCCAAAATTGAGTGACAATGTAAGCAATAAAGTCTCTCAACTGGTAGTGGACTTTCCATGTACTGTACAATATTCTATTCTGACCACCCAGGCTTAGGCTCTAGGACAGGGGTCGGCAACCTACGGCACGCGTGCCAAACACGGCACGCAGCTCCCTGCCTTGGTCCCGGCCCCCAGCCCCACTCAGCCCCCCCGCCCACCGCTCTCCCCTGCGGGGGCAGGAGGCAGAAGCTTGGTTCTGCGGCAGCCAAGCTTCCCTCCTCCCCCACTTCTTCCCCCAGCGTGGTGCTTTCCTGCCCCTCCTCCTCTCCATCCCTGCGCCAATCAGCTGATGGCCCTAGCGAGGGGGAGGGGGAAGAGCGGCAGCGTGCACACAGCTCCGTAGAGGAGGCAGAGAGAGGTAGGGACGGAGCCTGGGGGAAGGGGGTGGAACAGGGCATATCCCTTCCAGCCCCCTGCATGAGCCGCTCAGGGCAGGGGGCTGGGAGCACCCCCACGAGCCGAGCACCCCAGCCTTCTGCCCTGCCCCCCCCCCCCCCCCCCCCCCCGCCCTCTGCCCTGAACCCCCTCCCCCAGCCCTCTGCCCTGACCCCTGAAACACGCCCCCCCCCGCCAGGTCTGGGGTCCCAGCCATAGGCCCTGCTCAGCCCGCTGCTGGCCTAGGTGAACAGAACCCCAGGCTGGCAGCGAGCTGAGCAGGCTGGTGGCGTAAGATCAGCATTTTAATTTAATTTTAAATGACGCTTCTTAAACATTTTGAAAACCTTGTTTACTTTACATACAATAGTTTAGTTATATAATATAGACTTATAGAAAGAGACCTTCTAAAAACGTTAAAATGTATTACCGGCACGCGAAACCTTAAATTAGAGTGAATAAATGAAGACTCAGCACACCACTTCTGAAAGGTTGCCTACCCCTGCTCTAGGACAATGGAAACCGGCTCTCTTTTTTCTTCATTCATTCTTTTAATCACTTAAAATGGTTGCCCATTCTACACATATCTCTATTTAACCCTCTCAAGCCAAACATTATCATCTGTGATTAGCAGAACATCAGGCAAATGTTAATTTGCATGTTACTTAATCAGCCCATTGTGCATCATCATCGGCGATCTCTCCATTCAAGGATGATCTCTATCACAGATTTACACATGGGTCCTGAGATGAGTCAGGAGTCCGATCCTGGACCACAGATTCGCCTGCAGTAGGTACAGACATTTCCTAGCGGGCCAGCTGCCTGCTGGGAAAAAATTCTTTCTTTTTCCTTCCTTCTCAGTCGCTTTTCAGCTTTGAGGGCAAGGTGCTTCTTCTCGAAGTGGGCCACTGCCTGATGGAGAATGTGGCACCATTGGGGTTGATTGGTGGCTTACTCCTCCCAGCTTGTGATGTCTACATCAGTTTTCTTGAGATACGCTTTCAGTGTGTCTTTGTAGCATTTCCTCTGACCACCACGGGATCTCTGGCTATGGGTGAACTGAGAGTAGAGGGAGGCTTGTTTTGGGAGGCGAGAATCTGGAATCCGCACACTATGTTCAGCCCAGCGGAGTTGGTGCATGAGGATCATTGCTTCAATGCTGGTGACATTGGCTTCAGCAAGGATGCTGACATTAGTGCAGCGATCTTCCCACTTGATGCGAAGGGTCTTCAGGAGACATCATTGCTAGTACCTCTCCAGTCTCTTGAGGTGCTGTCGATAGGTCACCCAGGTTTCGCATCCATAAAGGAGTGTAGGAATAAAACTGTCTTATAGACCTGGATCTTGGTGTCTTGCTGTAGGTCATAGTCTGTGAAAATGCATTGGAGCAATTTCCCAAAGGAAGCACTTGCACACTGGATCCTGTACGAGATCTCACTGTTGATTTTTGCATTTTGAGAAAGTTGGCTACCCAGATAGCAAAAGTGCTTGACTGTCTCCAAAGTCTATCCCTCTATGGTGGTTTGTGGGTCATGTGCAAGGCCTGAAGCAGGCTGATAGAGAACTTTAGTCTTCTCAATATTGCATGAGAATCCTAGGTTTCGGTAAGCTTGTGCAAAAAAAATCCAGTGTGGACTGAAGGTCATTCTCAGTGTGCGCGAGGATGGCACAGTCATCAGCATACTGAAGATCAGTAATGGATGTGCGAAGGAATTTAGACTTCGAGCAGAGACATCAAAAATTAAAAAGTTGCCCATCCATTCTGTATCGAATGTCAACTCCATAGGGGAGGCAATCTTTAACGAGGACCAAAATGACTGCTAAATAGATGGATAACAGGGTTGGAGCAATGCATCCTTGCTTAATCCCAGTTTTGATGACGAAAGGGTCCATCTCAAGGCCATTACAGAGAACTGTGGAAGTCATCTGATCATGGAGGACCTTAATACATTTTGGAGGGCAGCCAAATCTGGCAAGCACCTTCCATAGAGCTTCACAATTGATGGAGTCAAAGGCCTTTGTCAATCAATGAAGGCCATGTACAGGTCCTGATTTTGCTCCCGAAACTTTTCCTGGATTTGGCGGGCAATGAAGATCATGATGGTTGTCCCGTGGGATGGTCTAAAACGGCACTGAGATTCCAGCAATATTTCCTCAGCAAGTGAAAGTAATCGGTTTAAGAGGATATGGGCAAGAATTTTCCCTGCTGTAGATAGCAATGCCTTGATAATTTCCACACTCCGACTTATCTCCTTTATTAAAGGTTGTAACAATGTTAGCATTTCTCAAGTCTTCTGGAATCTTCTCATTATACCAGATATGAAGAAAATGTTTGTGGAGCTTCCCTACCAGTTCTTCACCTCCAAACTCGTACACTTCAGCTGGTATGCCATCTGGTCCTGCTGCCTTGTTGTTCTTGGTTTGTATAATGACTCATGTTACTTCTTCAAGGGCGGGGAGATCAGAAAGAGATTCTCTTTCATGTTGTTGAGTTATATATGTTGATAGTGGCATCAGAGACAGTTGACTCACAGTTCAGGAGTAACTCAAAATGCTCCTTCCACCTGGCTTTGATGACTTCACTGTCCTTAAAATACATTGACTTGTCTTGGGCTCGGAGTGGTGTGGGACCACGGGAGCATGGCCTGTAAATGGCACTTATTTCCTGAAAAAAAGTTCCCCGTGTCATGTTTATCAGCATAAAGTTCATTCTCCTTGGCCTTTTCTCACCACCACTTATTTTTGATGTAATGGATTTTCCTTTGGGCTTCAGCCTTGAGTTGCTTGTATGACTCTTTCTTCTGCTGGTGTAATATATCATTTTGCCATATGCAATGAGCTTTTATTTTCTGGTTGAGCAAGCCCTGAATCTCAGTATCATTCTCATCAAACCAATCTTGGTGATGGTGGGTGACATAGCCAACAGTCTTTAATCCCTTCCAGAAATTTTCATTTTCCTAGTCAGCTGTAGGCACAGCGGCGATCCTATCTTGGGGACACTGCTGAAGTTTCTCCCAAATCACTATATGTTCAAAGGATTTGATGTTGAATTTCTTTCATACTGATTTTGCCTGCTTGTGATGCCTGGAGCTGATCTGGAAATTCATGATAGATCTAACAAGGTGATGGTCTGTCCAACAGTCATCATTTCATGCATGGCCCTCATGACGTGGACATCCTTCTGATCTCGAGCTCTAACAATAACATAGTCAAAAAGGTGCTAATGCCTGGAGCGAGGGTGTCTCCAGATGGTCTTATACTTCTCACTTTGTCTAAAGAGGGTGTTTGTGATGACCAGGCCATTTGCTCAGGAGAAGGATGCTGTTGGAGTTGGCCTTTCCTACTCCTTCTTTTCCAATAGTGCCATTCCAGAGATCTGACTCCCACCCAACTCTAGCATTAAAATCTCTGAGGAAAATGATCTTGTCCTCCTTGGGAATGTTGGTCAAGACTCTGTCAAGATCTGTATAGATTTGTTCAGATATCCTCGACAGCATTGAGAATTGGGGCATACGCATTGATAACAGCAGCAGATTGGTTGTTGCTGAGCTTAAGATGAAGAGTCATAAGATGTTCATTGATTCCTACAGGAAATTCTGTAAGCTGACTGACACTTATTCCTAATTGCAAAACTGACACTTTGAATGTGCCTGTCCTCTGCAGATTTTCCTTTCCAGAAAAAGATGTAGCCTCCACCTTCTTCTCTCAGTTGACCTTCATCTGGGCATCCTGTCTCACTCAGGGCAGCGACGTTGATGTTATACCTCACAAGCTCCTGGCAATGATAGCAGTTCTTCTTTCCGGTCACACATTATCTTTGTAATCCATCAGGGTACGAACATTCCATGTAGCAAAAGTCACTGGCTTGTTATTGCTTCAACCACAGGCAGAGTGATCCCACTGAATGCGGTAATCCAGCCAGGAGTGGGTGAGACAGCTGAGGTTTAGGGCACCTTTTCTAGCCCTCTTCACATGTGAGATGAGCAGAGGGGTCCTAAAGAGGACTGCTCAGTCTAAATAGTAGCTGCCTAATTGCACCCCTGTCTCAGTCCAGATGCCAGATGACCATCTAACTACCACTGTCTATGTGCAGATTTGTGGCTAGGAACTGCCAGATTCACTAATCCTGTCCCCGTCACCACTAGTCCGTCGCCGCAGGGCTTGGAAGGTTGGAAATATGTTATTTCCCATGGTAGAAGCCTGTGTGTGATTTCTTTTAATGTGGGGAAGCTCGTGCTTGTACAGCAGTACATTTGAAGAGATGAATATGATGTAAGAATGGGAAATGAAGGAAGTTTTGGGTATAGAACTTCCTTTTTCTCCAAACCATATTTGGCAGATAGAGTTTCCCTTTAACTTCACCCTGGGTTCATAAACAAGAGGGAAGTTGATATTTTAGTTGCTCATTGTATGACAAGGTAAGGAAATTCAAGGATTTTCCCCTCCAAATGGTCACCCAGAGGATTCAGGGGGCCTGGGGCAAAGCAGGGGAGCTGCGGCGCTTGTACTCACCCAGCGGCAGTCTGGGTCTTCAGCGGCATTTCGGCGGCGGGGGGCTCTTCAATCGCTCCGCGTCTTCGGCAGCACTGAAGGACCCACCGCCGAAGACCTGGAGCGACTGAAGAGCCCCTGGCCGCCGAAATGCCGCCGAAGACCCAGACCACCGCCGGGTCAAGGCTCGCGGGGCCCCTGAGGGGCCTGGGGCAAATTGCCCAACTTGCCCTCCCGGTCCCTCCGGGCGGCCTTGGGTCAACCCATTCCTTCAAAATAGTTGACTATGAAAGGATTGCATATATAATAGACAAATAGAAAGTCAGCATGGTCTAGTGGATAACACGCTGGGCTGGTACTCTCGAAACCTGTGTTCTAGTCTTGGCTCTACTGTGTGATCTTAAGTATGTCACTTCAATTCCCTATGCCTCTGTTTCCCTTCCTACCTGTTGTCTCTCTTGACTGATTATTGTCCTGATAGACCATCAATTGTAGATAAGCTTCCAGTGTGATGCTGGAGCTAAGAGGGTGAATAGGATCCTTGGATTCATATATAGGGATAGGGAGGATAGTATTACCTTTATACGTGACATTAGTGGAATACTGTGTACATCTTTGATGTGCACCCTTCAGAAGGATGTGTTGAGAAAATGGAAAGCATTCAGAAAAAAGCTACAAAATGATTCAAAGTCTGGAAAGCATTCATGAGAGATTAAAGAGGGTCAATTTATTTTGTTTGCCCAAGAGAAGGTTAAAAGGCCACTTGGTTTATTGTCCGCAAGTATCTACAGGGTGAAGAGATTTCTGATAGCAGCTGACTCTTTAATCTAGCCCAAAACGAAGAGTGAGATCCAATGGCTGGAAGCTGAAAATAGATAAATTCTGAGTAAAATTAAGGTGTAAAATTTTAAGCGAGAGTAATCAACCATTGGAATGACTTACCTAGGCACATGGTGGATTCTCCATCACTTGAAGTCTTTAAATCAAGACTGGATATCTTTCTTAATGATATGGTATAGTTCAAACAGAAGTCATGGTCTTGAGGTAGAGATTGCTGGATGAAGGTCTCTGGCCTTTGATACAGAGGAAGTCAGACTAGATGGTCACAATGGTCCCTTCTGGCCTTGAAATCTATGAATTTATTATTAGATTGCAAGCTTTTGGGGGCAGGGACTCTCTCTTACTATATGTCTGTACAACACACAGCACAATGCAACCCTGATCTCAGGTGGGGCCTCTACGACCACTAATGTCCTGTATATAACAGTAACAACACACTTTTGGTCTCTTAGTAAA
Organism: Terrapene triunguis; assembly: GCF_002925995.2. Taxonomy (NCBI): domain Eukaryota; kingdom Metazoa; phylum Chordata; order Testudines; family Emydidae; genus Terrapene; species Terrapene triunguis. Next base: position 70,366,339 of record NW_020664409.1, on the reverse strand, counting down.
AATGTCATTTATTTCAGGCTATTTTCCTTTTCGGTACAGAAATTGCTATATAACTTTATAAAACTATGTTGAGAAAGCATAGTTTGCCTGTTTATGCTAAAAAAAGACAGAAAATGCCAACATTAAGGTTGCCTGGGCAACCTTAACTCTGTCCCCTAGCACATGTGCATTATGATAGCCTCATAGACTCATAGACTTTAAGGTCAGAAGGGACCAATATGGTCATCTAGTCTGACCTCCCGCATGATGCAGGCCACAAAAGCTAACCCCCCCACTTTCCCTTAACTCTGCTGTTGAAGTCTCCAGATTGTGATCTAAAGACTTCAAGTTGCAGAGAATCTTCCAGCCTTCAATTACATGATCCCATACTGGTATCATTTGAGAAATTTCATAGAACTTTTTCTACAGCCTTAGATGTACATATGTAACACCTTATAATGTTGTTTTAATTTTCTACTTAACACTATTTTCATTTTCAGTGGGGTTGTAGCTGGGTTGATCCCAGAATATGAGAGAGACAAGGTAGAATGGTCCAGTATATCTTTGGTGACTTTGACTTTTTATACAGTGTTTTCTTCTATCTACGGTATGTATTCAGGATGATGTAAGAACCCCATGGTAGGCAGATGTAGGGTAATCTGATCCCAACATTAGGTGTTATCCTGAGCTCTAATATTTAGAGATTGACTTAAGCCCTGAACCATGAGGTTTAATAGCCCTTCCGCAACATTTTGTTATCATTAATAACTCTGGATACCTTTGATTTCCATATAAAATCTCTTTTTGAATACAAATTTGTGCCTTCAAAAACTTCCTGGGGCAATGTGTTCTAGAAAACAATTAATTACACATTGTATGAATGTATTTCCTTTTATGGGTTTGAATGTCTCCCTTTTAATTTCATAGAATTTTTCCTTGCTCTTCCATTGTGACACAGGGAGGGCAGAAGTTCCTGATTGCTCTTTGCTGTGATATTTATCATTTTATATACTTTTATCATGTCCCCTCTGAATCATCTGCTTTCCAAGGTAAACAATGTATACATTTGTGCAGTGAAGACTAGTGGGGAATGTATAGGTGTCAGAGAGGGCATATTTGTAAGCCAATGGGGTAGCACAGTTTAGCTTTAGTATTGCATATATAACAACACACACTAAACTCAGGCTATTGGAGACTGGCTATTGCATTGGATAGCCAGAGACGGCAGACATACCAGGGACTACTGAATTCAATCATTCTAAGGTATGTGAATCATGGTATGTCAGAGCAACATATAGCCACTGTGAACAGCAATGTCAATAATAATGTGTGTTCCTCCAAGATAGGTTCTAATTTTGATAGATTATCAGCAGGAGCAGCTTCATGCACATACACACATGCACACCTTTCCATTATTAAAAGCTTTACTTTACATATGTCTTTCTCTTCCAGCACAGGTCAAAATTCTCAAGTATCAATTGAGAAGTGTTCTGCCCTATTGTATCGAAATGCCAGAAATTAGAGTGCCATGTTTGAAATAGTCAAATCCTCTATGCAATCACTTTAAGGTCCAATTCATTTTCTAAACTCCACCTTGGATCAAGATTTGACTTAGCAAATATACAACTGCTTGAATGCCCATGTACTCCCTGCACTGCAAGAGTACAGTGTGCTGCTTTGCTCTGGGTTGAGTGCTTTGTTCAAATGGAGAAATTATAGGCAATTATCAGACCCTGGTATTATTGGTGATGGCTATAGGATAGCAGTGCTCCTAGTACTGAGTGCTAATGGAGATTTTCTGCTACCTCAAGTCTTGACAGAAATGTTGCTGGTAATTTTAGTGTTTTATTTGAAACACTCTCCAGCTTGCCTGTTCAAGGGTAGGATTTTCTTTCTTGCATAAGCAGGATTGTGTTCATATTATGCAATTATTGGGCACACCTTCGTGATCTGGAGGACATCTGTCAGGGAAATATTAATTGATTTACTCTATAATGATGAGGTGTAACAGTCAATGACACCAGGGGGTTGTCTGACAAATCAAATGGAGTGTCACAGAATGTGTGCGCTCATATGTAGGACTAATCTAACCTTACCAGGCAAAGCCAGGTTGGGGAGAAAGAGGAGCACCACACAATTGGCAGTGGTACGAGATCCTATGCTTTTCTAAGGCATGTAGTGTAATGGGTGCATGGTGGCGGGGGAAGGAAAGAGGAGTGCAGTAAGCAGTTGGACTTGCTACACCTCTCATAAAGCGTAGCCTGCACCCCATCCACTATTCTCCTGCTAGTACTAGTAATGCGTGAGAGGGAAGCCCTGGCCCCCAGCCCAGGCTTGCTGATCTGGAATCCTCAGTGCTCCAGACAAGTACTAGCCACCACAACCTTGTGTTCCCTCGTCCCCAGAACCTGCAGCCAAATGATGTCTGCCTCCCTGTCAGAGCCCTACAAAGCCAAAGGGGCTCTCTGCAGCCCCTCTAGCTTTTAGCACAGCTGTGTTGGGACAGTCATAATTCGGCTTTAAATGAGTCATCTGAATTTGCAGTGTTCAGATTTAAAACTAAGGGTACGTCTACACTACGAGATTAATTCGAATTTAGATAATTCGAATTTGGGAAACAGATTGTATAAATTCGATTGTGCGCGACCACACTAAGCACATTAATTCGGTTTTTAACCACATTAATTCGGTGGTGTGCGGCCACACTACCCCATTAATTTTAACCACATTAATTCGGTGGTGTGCGGCCACACTACCCCTAATTCGAATTAACAAAATCGATTTTGGTGCTACTCCGCTCGTCGGGGTGGAGTACAGAAATCGATTTTAAGCGCCCTTTAATTCGAAGTAACTGGCTCCGTTGTGTGGACGGGTTAAGGATTAATTCGGATTAACGCAGCTAAATCCGAATTAAAGTCGTAGTGTAGACCAGGCCTAAGATCCTTATTAAAGAGGTTAGAGCTATAAGGGAAATCAGACCTAAAGTACCTATGCTGCCTACTAGTAGGGTTGCCAACTTTCTATTTGCAGAAAACTGAACACTCTTGCCCTGCCCTCTACCCCGCCCCCGCCTGCCCCCTTCTCTGAGACCCCGCCTCCCACTTACTCCATCTCCCCTCCCTTCATCACTCACTCTCCCCCACCCTCACTCACTCGCTCATTTTCACCATGCTGGGGTAGAGAGTGGGGGCATGAGGGCTTCGGCTGGGGGTGTGGGCTCTGGGGTGGGGCCAGGGATGATGGGTTTGGGGTAGAGGAGGGGGCTCCAGGCTGGGGCCAAGGGATTCAGAGTGTGGGAGGAGCTCCTGGCTGGGGGTTGAAGTGTGGGAGGGGGTGAGGGTGTAGAAGTGGGGCTCCAGCTGGGGGTGCAGGCTCTAGGGTGGAGCTGGGGATGAAGGGTTTGGGGTGCGGGAGGGAGCTCAGGGCTGGGGCAGGGGGTTGGGGCATAGGAGGGGGTGTGGGGCGCAGGATCTAGGAGGGAGTTTGGGTGTGGGATGGGGTTCCAAGCTGGGACAGAGGATTGGGGCATGGGAGGAGGTTTGGGTTGCAGGCTCCGGGCAGCGCTTACCTCACGCGTTCCCGGAAAGCTGCTAGCATCTCTCTCTGGCTCCTAGGCAGAGGCGCGGCCAGGTGGCTCTGCACGCTGCCCCTGTCCGCAGGTGCCGCCCCCGCAGCTCCCATTGGCCACGGTTCCCAGCCAATGGGAGCTGCGGAGCCACCGATCTGGGCAGGGGCAGTGCACGGAGCCCCGGAGGCCACCCCTATGCTCAGGAGCCGGAGGGAGATGCTGGCAGCTTCCCAGGAGCTGCCTGAAGCCAGGCAGCTAGGGAGCTTGCCTTGGCCCACTGCACCACTGACCAGACTTTTAACAGCCCGGTCAGCAGTGCTGACCGGAGCCACCAGGGTCCCTTTGGTCAAAAACCGGACATCTGGCAACCCTACCTACTACGTGTGTAAGAGACACAGATTTTCAGGACCAAGGTCTCCTTGCCATTCTCAACCTCTCAACAGCCCTTGGGAATTTTTGGCTGATGGTTTCATTGTTTGCCCTGCTCCTTTGTTGCTTTTGTGCTAAAGCCCTTAAATGGTTTTATTAAGCAGCCACCTCCTCCCTCTCCCTTCCCTGATGGTTACACTTCCAAACACAACACATCAATACCATAACAAGAAAACCAAGCTTTAAAGCACTTTAATTGTGAAGTGTTTATTCAAAGAGCTCAATGGAGTGTTAAGTTTGTGTTTAAAAAGAGGCTTATGAAACCTGGCTAGTGAATAGTCTTTTACCAAGCCCATTGAGAATAATTCAATTTCATGTGCCAGTTGTTATACTAGGAACTTCCCCATCTCCCCCTCCCCCATCCCAATCTCTTCTTACACACCCAACCCCACAGATAAAATCATCCTGTTTGCAGAAGGGCAAGTGACAGTAACAGACCAACAAGGCATACAAAATGTTACCTCCATCTACAACCCCATTTTAGATAAACCAAGAGGTTTACTTTTAAATAATTCCCTTTGGACTCTTGGCCTGAGTGAACTCTCTGATCTGGTTTCTCCATGCAACCCCATTAGCTGAGATAATTTGATGATGACCACACACCGGATGACCACTGTATCAGCCATTTAGCTCTACCTCCTGTCTGGAAATTACCTTGAGACATCTGGGTAAAATAATCTGATCTACAAGCTGAACTTGTGCTTATATTTGAAATCCTAACAGGCTTATTTCTTTAACAAGTAGAAAACTGTAATGTTCCTGGCAGTTGGTTACTGGTGACTCTTTCCTCTTTCCTCTCATCCCATGCCTATATTTTCCATGCCAAAGAAGGTTACTATTCTAACAACAGCTTCCATTTGTACATGCACAAAATTGTGTGTGCGTATATACATACTAGCATTTTGCAGATGCAAACACCTGTGCTCATGATGAAAACCAGACATCATGCAAATGCTGGAATTTGCATCCGCAGCATCTTTTGCACGGAGACATTCACAAGTTCATGCATTATGCTTGCTTGCAGGCAGATGTCAAACAACTTAGAGTGTGGGCTCAGTTGTCAGACTTTTAAAGTGCATGTAATGTGTTTCCTCAGCAAAGTGGATGTGATTTTGCACCCATATAAGTGGATGGCCTTTCAAAGAAGGCCCTCAAACTATTTAGGAATGGTTTTTGGCATAAGCAACACTTGGTCCCTTTTCAGATTGCTGTATGATTCTGCTGTCTGCAGAGGCTGGATCACTGCAATTACACTGGTTTGAACCAGTGGTGCAAGTAAGCCAGTACGATCAGGCACGTCGTACCATTAAGACATTTATTGCTGGTACGCCATACCAGAAAGACCCATTTTCAGAACCGCAGGGCTCTCCCGGGAACCGCAGCAGTGAAAGGAGCAGAACACCAGGCTGCCGCTCCCAGAAGCCAGCATCCCATGCCGGCAGCTCCTCTGGCGCGGCTGTACTGCCCCCAACCCCAGCCCCAGCCCCAGCCCCAGCCCCAGCCCTAGCCCTGTCCTCTGGCGGGGCTGTACAGACATCCGACAGGAGATGCAGCTGTGTGGAAGGGCTGGGGGAGGGGTTAGGGGCAGTACAGCCGCACCGGAGGAGCTGCCAACATGGGACACTGGCTCCTGGGAGTGGTGGCCCCAAGTTCTGCTCCTTTTGCTGCTGCGGCTCCCGGGAGAGCCCTGAGGTTCAGCAGATACCAATTTCTATCCTCGGATATCTGCATCCCTGGGCATAGATTTGTATCCACGCAGGGATCTAGTCACGGAACATTTGTGGGGAGCGGGGGCAGCACCGTACCGGTAAGAGTTAAAATCTACTGGCACCACTGCTTTGAACACTTTTTACTAGAACACATTGCTCTTTTCCCTGTTCTGGGGCCTTTTTCCAACAATGTGACTCAGCCTCCTACTGCAGAGATAAGCAAAGTAATTTGGATAAAATAAGTACCCAGGTGAGGGGAGTATTTGTTTTTTATTTGAAAGTACTAAATGATATTTATGTTTCATTTTTGCAACCTGATTGTCTCGAGAAGTAGAAATACAGCAAGAGGCTGATCAGGTAGTATTTCTAGTCTGACTAGAAGCAGGATGTGTAGGAGATCATCAAGGCCTGATATCGGAGTTAATTCCAAGTGCAGATAAGGCCTATGATCCACATTGCTGCAGTTTATATATTTTTTCAATGAATAGGCAGGAGGGATGCTTGCTTGGCTCATGGCTCTCCTTTCATTTATCTTTTGCATTGTTCACTTGTCCAAGTCAAACAGTTCTGTCCCAGACCTACCTGGGATCCATTGTCACAGACTAAAGGAGGCAGCTTCTACTTTATGCTAACTTCTTCCTTTGACCCCCTCCTGGGAATTTTTTTTTATAGCTTAGCTTAACAAAACTGGGGGGAAATGATGTGATGGTTGGCTTGTAATTGAAATCTAGCTTGACTGAGTTCACACTGCCGTCTCCAGAGTAAAAAAGACTCTCAATCTTTTCAGCCCAGTTCCCCCACCCCCCAACATTTCATTATGTAAGTCATAAACTAAATAGAAGAAATATGCATTATCTGTAATTGAATATGCAATAATATTATGCTATATCAGCACTTGAATGTGATTTGAAAAGGGTAATTAAATTACAGTAAATGTCTACAGTCAATCACTCGGTACAAATGTACGTTTTAAAAAATCCCCAAAACAAGTAGATTAACACATAGACTGCACTTGTAATGATCATTTATACTTAGAGGGCTGTTGCTCCTGCTAGGAGGTCAGGCAAGAATAAAGGGGAGAAAAAGCCCTGATGGTTTAGGCCTGGTCTACACTAGAAAATTAGGTTGGTTTAACTACGTTGGTCGGAGTGTGAAAAATCCACACCCCTGAGCAGCGAAGTTAAAGTGACCTAAGAGCCAGTGTAGACAGTGTTTGGTTGATGGAAGAATTCTTCTATCGCCTCTCGGGGAGATGGATTACCTACACCAGTGGGAGAATCCCTCCCATCGGCAAAGGCAGTATCTACACTGAAGCGCTACTGAGACACAGCTGCAGAGGTGCCGCTGTAGCATTTCAAGTGTAGACAAGCCTTTAGATTCATAGATTTCAAGGCCAGAAGGAACAATTTATGATCATCTAGTCTGCCCTCCTGCATATTGCAGCCCAAAAACCTCCCTCAATAGTGGGTAGGGCTTTGTGAATTCTTCAAGAATAAACAACATCCCAAATGAAATCAGGCAGGGGCAGCCCTGGCAGACAGTCAGAGATTGATTGTTATAGATGGATGAGATAAGGGACAAGGTAGCCGGGTTGGGTGGGAGAGAAGGGAAGGACAAGGCCACATTGCTTATTGTAGCCACACTAAAAATCAAACTGTTTGCATGACAGCCTTCTGTTGCTTGGGCTATCCTCTGCAGTGAAGTGGCTGGGTGCCCAGAGCCTCCCCCACGTTCTTGGGCGTGTGGGTGAGGTAGGGTAACCAGACAGCAAATGTGAAAAATCGGGACAGGGGGTGGGGGTAATAGGAGCCTATATAAGAAAAAGACCCCCAAATCGGGACTGTCCCTATAAAATTGGGACATCTGGTCACCCTAGGGTGAGGAGGCTATGGAACATGGGGAGGAGGGGAGGTGGTTATACAGTGGATGCAGTGGGGGGTCTGTGCTCTTGTTGGCTTTCCTGCAGCTCCAACAGACGCTTCATCATGTCCATTTGCTCCCCCATTAGCCTCAGTATCACGTCCTGCATCCGCTCTTTGCGCTCACTTAATTCTTTCCTGGCCTCTGCCACTGAATGCCTCCATGCATTAAGCTGTGCCCTATCAGTGAGGGAGGACTGCATGAGCTCGGAAAACATGTCATTGCGAGTGCGTTTTTTTCGCCTTCTAATCTGCAATAACCTCAGGGACGGAGATGATGGGGGGGGCGTAGAAACATTCTACGCTCTACGATTCTGGGGGGACTGCATAGTCACCTGTGCTGCTGAGTTCGCCACGCTGAACAAACAGGAAATGAAATTCAAAAGTTCCCGGGGCTTTTCCTGTGTACCTGGCTAGTGCATCGGAGTTCAAAGTGCTGTCCAGAGCGGTCACAATGGAGCACTCTGGGATAGCTCCCAGAGGCCAATACCATCGATTTGCATCCACACTACCCCAAATTCGACCCAGCAAAGTCGATTTTAGTGCTACTCCCCTCACCGGGGAGGAGTACAGAAGTCGATTTTAAGAGCCCTTTAGGTTGACGGAACGGGGTTGGTTGTGTGGACGCATTCATAATTCCCTCAGGAAACTGATGGGCAGGATCCCCTGAGAGAATAACATGAGGGGGAAAGGAGTCTAAAGTTAGGCTCCTAATCCCATATTTAGGGTCCTAAATAAGGGCCTGATTTTAAAAGTGCTGAGCATCCTGGTGCTGGGAGCTAAAGACCTGGAGAGGGAGGATGATCTTGTAGTTCATAGACTTTAAGGCCACAAGAGACAATTCTGATGATCTAATCTGACCTCCTGCATAACACAGGCCATAGAATTTCACCAAGTGATTCCTGCATCAAGCCTATAATTACTGGTTAGGCTACAGTAGAAAGACAACCAATCTTGATTTAAAGAATCCATGTCATGGAGAATCCACCACACCCCAGTTGTTCCATTGGTTAATTACCCTCACTTAAAAATTCTAGTCTGAATTAGCCTACCTTCAGCTTGGATCTTGTTTTGCCTTCGTCTGCTAGATTGGAGAGCTGTCTTCTTTCAGAAATCTTTTCCCCATGTAGGTGCTTACAGACCACATCTTCTCCTTGAGAAGGACACTGCAGATCTTGGTTCAATTCCTGGCTCTGCCACAGACTTTTCCTGTGTGACCTTGGTCAAGTCACTTAATTTGTTTCTGCCTCTATTTCTCACCTGTAAAGTAGGGATAATACTACTTCATTTTTTCCTATCCTTTGTCTGTCTTATTTATCTAGACTGTAAGCTCTTCAGGGCAGCAGACTGTCCCTTACTACATATTTGTACAGTGCTAGCACAATGGACCCCTGATTTTGGTTATGGCCTATACATATTACCATAACAAACATTAATAATAATAATAAATTGCACTATTTCAGATTGCTTGCATTCCTTTATTAAGGGAAAGAAAAAGGAGCTGTAACCAGATCATAGCTATTGCACTGACTCACATCTTTTTGCCCCTACCCAAAGTATAAATGTCATGTCCTACAGATGGATCAGGTTGGGCACAGACACAGGTGTTCTCAGTCTTTTCAAACTGTCAGTGATCGTCATACTTCTGGGGATGAATTGCTTCTAGATGAGGTCTAAATAAAGATGCCTGGATTTCAATCTTACCATGACATACACATTTACTTCAGATATTGCACTCAGCCTTGGACATACATTGATCTTATAATAAAGGTGTTTTCGTTTGCTTTGTTTGCTGAGTTTCTAGGGCAGTTGTAATCACTGAGTTCAGGTGGGCTTTCAAATATACCTGTAAGTCAGTTTCCCTTTTAAAATGATGTATTAATCAAAGCACTGTTAGCCCATGGACAATATTTAAAAACAGCAAACTGAGATCATGGTAACTCAGTGACACGGATTGTTACTGGACTACTGTTCCCATGAAAAATGCATGACTTTAGTCCTTCTTAGTTCTGCACCAAATATTTGTGATATCAAAAAATATTCCCTGTCCCCAGTCAGGATGAAAAGTCAAAGTTCTGAAAATTTGCCTGAACCAAATATAATACAAAAATATTGAATTTGTATCATTCAAAGCATTTTGTTTAGATTTCCAGTCTAAGTTTACTAAATGTTCAAAATAAAGTAATTTTGACTCCAAAATCCCAAACTTTCCAGTTTGCCTGTTTTGAAACTTTTTTTTTCTAAAAAACTTTTGAGTCTGGAGATTCATCATAACTGAATAGTAGTGTCTCAAACAGTTTCAACCAATCAGCATTTTTCAGTGCAAAACAGTTGAAAATTCCCCTACCAGCTCTAGCTGTTATACAGCCTCTAGGTGGCACTACACATCAGCATGGTTTCTGGGCTCATCCATTTTTTGTTTTTCACAAAGGTTTGTATCATCCGTTCTGATTAGATGGAGAATTTTCAATATATCAGATGTTGATGTTGCTATTTGAGGGTGTTGCCACCATTGGCTGCAAAGGCAAATGCTGTATAACAAGACTATCCTGCAAGTGAAAGAACAATAAAGTCTTCAAGGCATGGAATATCTCAGAGATGTATTATGGGAAACCAGAGTCTAGACTTACAAGGTCAATATGTTTTATAAAGTAGGGACTTAGGTATATGTATACAATATATGCCCAGTCACCTGCACATGCATGCTAAACTCTATCTGTTGCATTTATAAATAGGTAACGCTACCTGCAAATAAATATTTGTGACCACAATTAAACTACAGAGATTCACTTTTATTTCAAGTGATAGAGCCCTTTGTTTTTAATACCATGGGCCTAGGTTTTCTCCATGTGAGCAGAGATCCACAATGTGTGGGGAGGGAGGGATAGCTCAGTGGTTTGACCATTAGCCTGCTAAACCCAGGGTTGTGAGCTCAATCCTTGAGGGGGCCATTTGGGGATTTAGTGCAGGATTGGTCTTGCTTTGAGCAGGGGGTTGGACTAGATGACCTCCTGAGGTCCCTTCCAACCCTGATATTCTATGAATTCCTGGTCAGACTGATTCTTCTGCTGTCTTTCTTAGTCAGAAATGAACAAATAGTGAATAATCTTGCAATCTGGCTTGTATCTGTTTGTGAATGGAGTTACTTACAATTTGCTGGGATTTATTCATTATTGTAAGTTACTTGCCATTTTTGGTCTATGAACAGTTTATTGACAGTATTTGATACCTGAAATTTAATTCTGATTGGACACAGTGATCACATGGTATTGTTCATGTTCTCTGACTGGATAACCATAATTCTTAAAATCCACTTTTCATTGTGAATATCTCCATTTATGAGTTCAAAATTCTCTTTCCACAAATATTCTCTACTATCCATGTGAAGTTTGCTGTTTCTAAAATTATTTCAGTTGGTAAACTGCTTTATTAGACTATTCACCAGAAGCAAATGCAAAATATGCACAATCACGGAAAGGAAATTCAAATTTTTAAGAGCAAACATCCTTAGGGGGGAAAAAATAGGTATTTTCCAGTTTTACTCATAATATTTGCTACACCTTTTTCTAGACTAATTCTGTGGTCTCTATTTATTAGTGCTCTCTATGGGTATGTTTACACTGCAAAAGTGGTGTGTTCTTAACTTGGGTTATCTAATTCACATTAGCTAATTCAGATTTAATAGCAGTGGAGACAAAGCACCTCAGCTTTTCACTCAGGTTAGCAGCTCAAGTTAAAACCTATAGGGGAGCCTGGGGTTGAACTTAAGCTCCTAACCCACTTTGCCATGTCTTCACTGCTATTTTAGCCCTAGTTTGCCAACCCAATTTTAAAACACATCTTTTTTGTGGTGTAAACATATCCTATGCACAGAATTCGCATGCACATGAGTGTGGATGCTTGGGGCATGGAGATTTCTCTTGCCTCTTCTCCAGAGGCTCACACATTGTTATGTGCTTATAAGGTGTGATAGATTGGTATAATGTCTGTACGTGTCTGTATCGAAATGTAGGGTTACCATACGTCCGGTTTTTCCCGGACATGTCCGGCTTTTCGGCAATCAAACCCCCGTCCGGGGGGAATTGCTAAAAAGCCGCACATGTCCGGGAAAAATGCCGTCCGCTGGGGCACTTCCCCTCCCGCGGCTGCCTGGAGTCCTCCCCTCTCAGACTTCGGCTCTGTTAAGAGCCAAGCTGCCGGAGCCAGCGCTACCGGCTGGGGCAGCCCCCCTTGCCTCCGACCCAGCCGCCAGCCGGGACTTCTCCTCCCCGGCTCCAACTGCCTGTTCCTCCCCTTTCAGACTTCGGCTCTGTAAGAGCCAAGCTGCCCGAGCCCGCGCTACCGGCTGGGGCAGCCCCCCCTTGCCTCCGGACCCCAGCCGCCGGAGCACAGCAGCAGGAGCCGGGGAGGAGAAGTCCCGGCTGGCGGCTGGGGTCCGGAGGCAAGGGGGGGCTGCCCCAGCCGGTAGCGCTGGCTCGGGCAGCTTGGCTCTTAACAGAGCCGAAGTCTGAAAGGGGAGGAACAGGCAGCTGGAGCCGGGGAAGAGAAGTGCCCGGCTGGCGTCCGGAGGCAAGGGGGGCTGCCCGAAGCCGGAGCGCTTGGGCAGCTGGGCTCTTAAACAGAGCCGAAGAGTGAGGGAGAAGCAGCAGTTGCCGGAGCCCACTCTAAGGTAAGCCTGGGGCAGGGATGCCAGCAAAGCTGGGAGTACAATGCGCCGCTGATTGCACAGGTGGGGGGCAGCGCTGGGGGAGCTACTCCGGGGAGTCGCCAAGAAGCACTGACTGTGGTGGGGGAGAAGGGGAGGGCAGTGTAAAAAAGGCAGGAGCGTGCAGAGGGATCGGAGCTCTGGCTGGGATAGGCATCGGGCTGCCTTGCCTGCAAGTGGATCAGAGCTCCTGGGGCTGGGGCGTGCTGTATGGCGCTCAGCTCCCCATTTGTGATGAGACACAGCAGTGTGGTGGATCACTGTGAAATACCTGCCCAATCAGAGCTGTGGGGGCAGGACTTGCAGGGGCTGGCTCCGACAGCTCCCATTGGAGCTTTTCCCAGCCAATGGGAGCCACTGAGCTTGGCTTGTGGCGGGCCCAGCACGTGGAGACCCTGGCTGCCCCTGATCCTAGGAGCAAACACAATGCCAAAACGAAAGTGTAAATTCACTGCAGAACTAAAGACGAAGTTCCCATGTTTTCGAAGTGGTAGAGACGAATGGGAAGCTGAGTGCATGGTATGTAGACCTGGTACTTACATCTCTGTGAAAAATAAAGGTGCTAATGATTTACAAACTCATGTGGACTCAGACAAGCACAAAAAAGCAGTTCAAGGAGAGAGCTCATCAACAAAATTGACAGATTATTTTGTAAAACCAGGCAGCGAATCAGAGGATGCTGTTACTGCAGCAGAGGGTGCGTTTGCATTTCACACCGTTAAGCATCATAATAGCTTTAAGTCAATGGATTGCACATCTGTCTTGTTGAAGAAGACATTCCCTGATTCTGAAGTGGCACGGAAATTTTCAAGTGCTAGAACCAAGACAGAAGCAATTGTTATCTCTGTGCTTGCACCGCATTCTGTTGATGTTGTTCTGAAAACGTTTGAAGAAAATGACATAGCTTACTGTGGAGTTGCTACAGATGGAAGCAATCATGGTTCAGTGAAAATATTTCCAGTAATTATTCAGTATTTCAACTGGAAGAATGGCGGTTTGCAGTCAAAATTGATTGAGGTCCAGAACACACCTAATGAGACTGCCGAGACAATTGCTCATTACGTAAAAGAAACGCTTGAAAAAAATGGTTTGTTCGAGAAGTGTATTGCATTTACAGGTGACAACTGCAATACAATGTTTGGAGGACTCCGGCGTGATGAAGATGGAAAGAACGTGTTTGCAAACTTAAAGAAGTTGTTGCAGAAGAGAACATTAATTGGTGTGGGTTGCCCAGCACACATTTTGAACAACTGTGTTCACCATGCAGCAGAAAGAATGAACATTGACATTGAGAACATTATTTTTAAAATTTACCAGTACTTTCATATCTACACTGTCCGAACTGAGCGACTGAAGGAGTACTGTGAGTTTGTTGAAGTTGAATACAGAAAGCTGCTTTCTCATAGCAAGACACGATGGCTGTCATTATTTCCAGGCATTACAAGGCTGATACAGATGTTTCCGGCCTTGAAGTCATTCTTTCTGTCACAGGACAAACCACCCATAGTGCTTAAGACATTTTTTGAGTATGAATTAAGTGAGATTTACCTCTGGCACATGCATTCATTCATGAGTGTATTCCAAACTTACATCCAAGAAATCGAAAGGGAAAGCAATTCTGTTGTGGAAGTGCTGAACAGTTTGAACTCGGTTCAGACTATCCTTCTTGATCGCAAGACTCACAACTTTATGTCCCTGAAAGTTAAGGAACTACTGGCACAAAAGCGCAGGGAAGGAATTGATGAAGAGTGTGACAAATTCTGTGCTGAAGTAAATAATATGTACAGCAGATGCTTAGAATATTTGGAGATGTGGCTTAGACCCCTGGAAGACTTCTCTTGTTTCAGGTGGATTACCCTGAGTGAGACACCGAATTGGAGTGATGTGGAACCTTGTATCAAGTACCTGACCGATAAGGGGATGCAAATTGATGACGTGAAGTGTTTTGATCAGTTCAGCAACCTGAAGAAGTTTACAGAAAGTTGCAACAGTGATGAAGAGTTCAGTAATTTGCTAGCACACCAGAAGTGGACCAAATATTTTGAGAAATCCAAAAACATTGAGTGTCATTCAGAACTGTTAAAGATTGCACAGTTCTTCTTTGCTATTCCTTCTCACAATGCAAATGTAGAGCGAATTTTTTCACTGATGCAAAGCCAGTGGACAAAGGAAAGGACCAACTTGAATGTTGAGTCGTTGAAAGGAATTCTACTTGTACAGTACAACTTCAGACAAACTTCTTGTAAAGACTTTCATGCCTTCTTAAAGAGCAATCAACAACTGCTGAGAAAAATAAGATCTGCAGAGAAGTATGCGTGGGCACATGAGGAGAAAGAAAACTGAAGAACTGGTGAAAGGAAAGGACTCACTACATATAAAGAATTACGTCCGGGAGCAATTTTTAAATAGCTCTAAATGTCTGGGATTTTACCAGGCAGGGAGGAGAACTGGGTGCTCCAAGGCATCTGGGGAGCTGGGAAACAGAACAGTGTGAGCTGCGTGTCCTGACCGCTCCCAAAAACTGAGCGCCGGGGCAGATCCTCCACTGGTGTAAACTGAGCAGCTTCATTAAAGTCATGGGAGTCTACACTAGTGGAGTGCCTGACTCTAGAATTGGTGCAGCTGTTTCGTGTGGCTGGGAGGGAGGAGGGGGAATGCGGGCGCTCAGGGGAGGGGGCGGAGACTTTGGGGAAGGGGGTGGAATGGGGGCAGGGAAGGGGCGGAGTTGGGCGGGGCCGGGGGCGGGGAAAGGGGCGGAGTTGGGGCGGGGCCGGGGGCCTGTGGAGTGTCCTCTTTTTTCAATGTTCAAATATGGTAACCCTACGAAATGTGACCTTCAACTGATATTGGAATCACCATTTGCATGTCCTACATTTTGAGTATGTAACTGTCACTGCCTACAGATGTCACAGACACCTGACACCTCCCTGAAGGGCAAACACAAAAGTCATCAGCTGTGATTATCTTCCAGTCAAAGAGGTCCACCCTTAGAACAGTGGTTTTGCTACAGAGAGTGTCCAGACTGAAGCAAACTGGTTTTCTCAGTTTGGACAGCAAGGAGGCTGGGTCTTCTCAGCTAACCCCCCGAAAGGTGTTCTGAAGATGATCAGAGGGGCAAAAACCTTATCTAAAGGCAGGATCTGCTCCAGGCTCCTTCTCCAGAGCTGGCTATCCCTAGACAACAGAAGGACTGCAGGAGGCAGGGGGCAGGAGGGGCCTGACCCGAGGACTGGGCCTAAGGACTCGCAGAAGGGGCATGCATAGACTTGTGGGGACAGCATATCAGCTATTGTTGTTTTGCCTAAAGATCTGTAACTCGTGGATGCTTTAAGGATAGAAGTCACTGTGGATAAGAAACTCCTGTGCAAAGCCTGTGTGCTTTACATTACCCGCCATGGAGTCCCTGCAGAATCAAAGCCCAAAGTGCCCACTGAGGTGAAACTCTTGTGGGGAGCATGCAAAAAAACCCAAAACAATGGAGAGCCTTGGAGGTCTTAGCATGGGTTTGGGGGCATAGGGTAGTTGGAATGAGGAGTTCTGCATCCCATGGAAGTGTGCCAAATAGGTGGGCTGACCACAGGAATACACCTCAGAGGCCTAAAGCTAAAAACAGTGTCTGGACTCTGCCCAGACTCAGCTAGTTTGGATTCATGAGGGATCCAAAGGTTGAGTCAAGTTACAACATGCTGGTGAGCAGCCACACAGGAGACTCAGCCTGGGCTGTAACATGAGGGGTAAAGGAAAACAAGCTGCACCATAAAAACTGGTAATAGAAGGCCAAAGATGTGTAATTTTTTAAAAGGATCACTGTGATTTGCTTCACCAACATGTCTCAGACCATGGCTATGCTTTCTTATGGCTGGTGCTCCACAGGCTGACTCTGATCGGTTTTGCATTATGGTCCACAGAATACCTAAATCCTGCTACTGAGCACATGCCAACAAGAAATTACTGCAGTCTGAGATCCACAGGAACTTTTAGGGAGCACTATTGCCACTGTGCATTTATCTAAAATGCATGGGATCACACTCAAGTACTAGGCCGGGATTCGAACCCTACCCCAACTCTGTCCTTTCACATGTCTATTTTGGCCTTTCAGCATTTGTGCAGAAGAAGGAAGTAATCGAAGGTCAACATGGTGTGGCAAGAAATGCACCCTGCGGAGTACTCTGAGCAGCTCAACAATGCCCAGCACCTCTAATCCAGCATGCATGTGGCTCAGTTCTCTGCAGAGACACGTCTTGATTGATTACACTCTGATATAACAATCCCTAGTACATTCAAAACACTTGGAAAACTCCTATTCTGAAAAAGAAGTGACACACAAGAGTATTGAAGAGACTGGTTCTTATTTCCTAGTCTGAGTCACATGACATGAGTCAGGCTTACAAAAAGTCATAGTCCTGTCACAGGGCAGAGTTCAGTAAACACTAACTCCAGTGGCTACTGTGACACTGTCATGAAGTATATTTAGATTTTGTTTTCAGCTCTTTGTGTGTGCACAGATCAGGTTCATCTAATTTGTGCAGGCACACCCTATATTTGTGAGTATACATTTGGCCATGTGCAAAAATGTCCTACTGCCTCAGTTTGGAAATCTATCCTTACTTTGGAAGTAGGTTCAGGACTTTTTAGCTATGTGACATTCACTGACTTTAATTAGAGACATGCTGTTAATGCCTCACACTGAACTTTGGAAAAGTTAGGGGGGAAATGGCCATTCAAGAATACATATGCTGATATTTTTCAAAGATACAGTTCTTTTAGAAAGTGGCAGCTCTTGTTTCATACCTTCTGCAGATGCAGCCATGTGAGGATATCTATGACAGATCTCACACTTTTTTTAATCTTATTTAATCTTTTTTATTTTGGTTTAGTCTGGTACCTAATATAGACTTGTAACACTTGGATATGGGCTGTAGTTCTTAGGTAATCTTCTTCAGCGGCGGACTGAAAGCCAACGGATTATAGGGTTTAGTAAATTAAGCAACAGCCTTTCACCTGTCAGACAGATTGCTGCTTCAGTTTAACCAAGCCCCATGCCATGACTTTGCTTTTAAGTTGTAAGTTTGTAAAGGGAAATCATGCCTCACCAATCTACTAGAATTGTTTGAGAGGGTCAACAAACATTTGGACAAAGGTGATTCAGTGGATATAGTGTACTTGGACTTTCAGAAAGCCTTTGACAAGATCCTTCAAGTCACAGGATAAAAGGGAAGGTCCTCTCATGGATCAGTAACTGGTTAAAAGACAGAAAACAAAGGGTAAGAATAAATGGCCAGTTTTCAGAATGGAGAGAGGTAAATAGTGTCCCCCAGGGATGTGTACTTGGACCAGTGCTTTTCAACATATTCATAAATGATCTGGAAAAAGGGATAAACAATGAAGTGGCAAAATTTGCAAATGATACAAAATTACTCAAGATAGTTAAGTCCAAAGCAGACTGCAAAGAGTTACAAAGGGATCTCACAAAACTGGGTGACTGAGCAACAAAATGGCAGATGAAATTCAATGTTGATAAATGCAAAGTAATGCACATTGGAAACAAAATCCTAACTATACATACAAAATGATGGGGTCTAAATTAGCTGTTACCACTGAAGAAAGATGTTGGAGTCATTGTGGATAGTTTTCTGAAAATATCTGATCAATATGCGGTGGCAGTCAAAAAGCTAACAGAATATTAGGAACCATTAGGAAAGGGATAGATAATAAGACATAAAATATCATGATGTCACTATACAAATCCATGATATGCCCACACCTTGAATACTGCTTGCAGTTCTGGTCACCACATCTCAAAAAAGGTCTATCAGATTGGAAAAGGTACAGAAAAGGGGGGGGGAAAAGATTAAGGGTATGAGAAGAGATTAAAAAGACTGGGACTTTTCAGCTTGGAAAAGGTATGACTAAGGGAGGATGTGATAGAGGTCTATAAAATCATGAGAAAGTGAATAGGGGAGTGTTATTTACCCCTTCACATACCACAAGAAACCAGGGGTCACCCAATGAAATTAATAGGCAGCAGGTTTAAAACAAACATAAGTAAGTACTTCTTCACACAGAACCTGTAGAACTTGTTGCCAGGGGATGTTGTGAAGGCCAAAACTATAACAGGGTTCAAACGAGAACTAGGTAAGTTCCTGGAGGATAGGTTCAACAATGGTTATTAGCTCAGATGGTCAGGGACACAACCCCATGCTCTGGGTTTTCTTAGCCTCTGAATGCCAGAAGCTTGGAGTGGACGACAGGGGGTGGATTACTCAATGATTGTATGTTCTGTTCATTCCCTCTGAAGCACGTGGCATTGGCCATTGTTGGAAGACAGGATACCAGGCTAGATGGACCATTGGTCTGACACAGTATGGCCATTCTTATGTTATGTTCTTGTTCCTAAGTAGACAGCAGTTCATCTCACTAAAAGCCACAGCACTGCATATTGTGTAAAACAAGAGCAAGGACTCTGCAGACCGAGAACTTGGAAATCAAATAGCAACCTAAAATAACCACTAACCTGCTTCTCCCCTCTTCCATACCCAAAGCCATTGTCTGCCACAGAGATATATAAAGCAGGGTTGTGGGGCGGGGGGGAGGAAGGGGAGAGGATAGATCTAGCATAGATGGCAACACTATTTTACTGGGACTGCACTTGCAGTGTATTTAGCCTTTTTTTTAATGGTCATTTGTTGCACTGTGTTGAGTCTAATTACAAGACACTAACTGAAATTTGAAAAAGATGCAAGAGACAAAGTGGATGAGGTAAATTTTTTTGCGGGGGAGGGAACTTTTGTTGGTGAGAGAAACAAGCTTTTGAGCCACACAGAGCTCTTTTTCGGGTCTGGAAAAGGTACTCCAAGGGTCAGAGCTAAACACAAGGTGTTAGCACATATTGTAAGGGACCATTTAAGGTACAGTGGCCCATAAACTTCTCTGCAGTCATAGGAGAAAAAAGGGGGATTAATGGGTTACATATTTTTGTATAAGTCATAAATCCAGCGTCTCTGTTCAGTTCATGACTTTTGGTGTTCGACAGAATAATGAATTTAAGCTCATAGGCTTGTCTTTTGAAAGTGTTGTGCAGGTTTCCTTTGCAGATGAGGACTGATAGGTTAGATATAGAGTGATTGCTTGCTGAAAAGTGTTCAACCACACGTGATAGGGTGTTTTTGTCTTTTATCATTTTCCTGTGTGAGCTCATTTGGGAGCGTAGTGAAAAAGAAGTAGTTGATTAAAACACTGACATCATATAATTAATTAAACTCATTCATGTAACTCTTTCAGTATGTTTTTATTTTACTTACTTGTTTTGATCCAATATCCAACACCGAAATGTTTGCAGAGTAACATAGAAAATTCCACTCTGGGCCAACTAGGCGTCCATCTTTTCTGGTTTCCTGTCTCTGACAGTGGCCATTACCAGATGCAAAAATTCTCATAATATATAGTTATGGCATAACCTGCCCATATGGGAAGATTTTTCCTTTCCCAGGTAGTTGTAGTTAGCTAATGCCCTGAAGCATATGAGTTTATACCACTTATAAATATTTATCTCACCTAATGCAATTGCAAACGTTCTTATTTATACATATAAACATCTAATGTATTTTATCTTTGCTAGCAGGGCTTCACCAGGCCACAAGTCCCAACTTCATGACTGTCCTGAAACTGAATCATCATGGACACTCTGCTATCTTTCGCCCCATATTTCACTTTCAGTGTTAACTTCCTGACTGTTAATGAATATATGACCAAGTAGAAAATCAAGATTCTGCCTAGACCTGTGCAAACCCCCTAAGTTTTGATTTGTGAGAGTTTTGATGGGACACTGACAAACTCATTTTACATGGTTTTGCAACCCCTTCCTTTTGCTTAGCCTTTCGTGGTTGTATGAATTCGATATAAAATTCAGACAAAACTGGTAAGTTCCATTTGTAAAGATTATGTTTAACAATGAATCACTAGTGACAGACTCAATGGTTTGGAGCAAATCTTTCATCTAATTCCCTCTGTTTATTGTCTCCAACCCAGAGCCAGACAAAAGACTGGGCAAATTATTCACAAAAACCTCATCCATTTTTCACGGCTGGCCCAAAATCCCAAAGAATTTCACCCAGTTTGGGAACTGCATATCCAACCCCAATTCCCAAAAGCAATAGGCCGGTAAATGAACGTGCCCAACTTATTGCAGCTTAGTTACACTCGAGCTCTGATGAGAGTCTGCAGTGCTCAGTCCCTCGCCAAATGTATAGATCTTGATTACTGTTGCCAAGAACCCACCCATAGTGCCTATGACTAACTGATGCATTTCCTACCCTGCATGTACTACAAAGGATATATACCTAGTGTATCTGAGGCTCTTTTAAGTAACACAACCTTTGGTCAGAAGCTTTAAATAAAAACCATTAGCACCTCTTTTTAAAGAAAGAAGGCTAAAACGAATATAGGAGTCAGCTGAGTTTATAAGAAGAAACAATAGTGATCATTAAGGGGGGGAAAAAAGCCCTGATCTGGAGCTGTGAGGGAGGTGCTGTTGAGGGACAGTGAGTGGAGTGGACCTGTGGATCATTTAGTACTCAGTAGTCCACAAGAGACTTTACAGAGTCAAAATACAGCACTGGATGGAATTTGATCTGTACACACGCTCTGCACCATAGAGACACAACCAAAGAGAAGATTTCTTGACAGCTTTTGCAGCGAGTCCATGGAGATCTCTTGATAGTTAGTGGAATCATTGACAGGATTCAAAAATAAAAAGACAGGGAAAGATATTCATCCAGAACGGATGGAGAAAGTAATAATAACAATACCACAACAATAGTGCTTAGCATATATACAATGCTGTTCATCATCAAGGCATGTTACATGCAGTAGCTAACCAGTCTTCTCTACAACCCTGCTAGGTAGATAGGTATTATTATTGCCATTTCACCAATGGGTAAACTGAGGTAGAGAGACATTTTTTATTCATTATTTTGAGAACCCAAAAGTTCAGTAGGCACTTGGCAGAAAACAAGTGAAGAGGTAGTAATGCAATGATCAGTTACTAGCCCTCTGCAGGTAAAACCCACGTAGGGGAAGATCTGACCTTGGGTTCATAACATTTATGATGGAAGTTTTTCCCTCAGATACAGAATGAGAAACTGAGTCTTTGTGAGCTGCTGTTCTCTCTAGATCAGTGGTTCTCAAAGCCGGTCCGCCGCTTGTTCAGGGAAAGCCCCTGGCAGGCCGGGCCGGGCCAGTTTGTTTACCTGCCGTATCCGCAGGTTCGGCCGATCACGGCTCCCACTGGCCGCGGTTCGCTGTTCCAGGCCAATGGGGGCTGTGGAAAGCGGCGGGCAGCACATCCCTCGACCTGCGCCGCTTCCCGCAGCCCCCATTGGCCTGGAGTGGTGAACCGTGGCCAGTGGGAGCCGCGATCGGCCGAACCTGTGGATGAAGCAGGTAAACAAACTGGCCTGGTCCAGCAGGGGCTTTCCCTAAACAAGCAGGGGACCGGCTTTGAGAACCACTGCTCTAGATCCTGATTTTTATTTATCACACATTGAGCTTCTTTGCATAAAGAAATACATGAACACAAAATAAAGAGCAAACCAGCATTATATCCTCCCTTTCCCTCTTCTAGTTATTAAACAATGTTATGGGCAACATAAGAAACAAATTTATTGCAAGTGACACAAAACCTATGCTAAATCCACTTCAGTCTTCCTTACAGGTTCATTTAGACTCAGCCTGAGCAAGGACTGCAGTTATGCCTGGCCCTTGCATAGGCCAGACAAGGTGTGTATGGAAGAGAAAGGAATGGATCCTCCTCCACTCATCACTCCGTATGTGCCCAAAGCCAGACTGGCCATATTGTACTAGAGGATCTGTCACTTCCATCAAGGCTCAACATAGCAGAGAACTCCAATCCCACTGTCTCAAGCCTCTCTTCCCTTTATATCCTGGTCAAGGAGACCTAGTGCCACAAGCCAGCTCTCAGCACTCTACTTCCCCAGCAGACATATGCTAGTGATCCACACAGCACGTAGTCTCATGAAATTCGGGTCTAAGTAGGGGGAAAGATGAGAAGGGAAATGGAAATAAGGAGCTATTAAACTTAAAATGCAGGAGGAGGATAGATCGAGACACCCGTCTTTCCAAAGCAGTGCTGGAAGTCATCCTAAAACTATTTCATATATACAATCTGAGGAATCTTCATCCCACAGACAGACTGCCCTACCCCCATAGCCCTCTGGCAGGCCTCCTAAATTGCACACAAGGAATCTCTTCCTCTGGACACCGTAGGGGCGCTGCAGCTGGGCAAAGTGCCTGCACTAAAGCCTTTAGGAGGGAGGGATAGCTCAGTGGTTTGAGCATTAGCCTGCTAAACCCAGAGTTGTGAGTTCAATCCTTGAGGGGGCCATTTAGGGATCTGGGGCAAAAATCTGTCTGGGGACTGGTCCTGCTTTGAGCAGGAGGTTAGACTAGATGACCTCCTGAGGTCCCTTCCAACCCTGATATTCTATGATTCATTTCCTCCTGCAAACCTCCCCTTTCTACTGATTCCCCAGAGCAACTGCTCCAGCTTCACTGTGACGACCTCCTGGTATACTGGATAGAATTTGGCTCCTGAGCACCATAGTTGGGGACAGTACCTTCCCTGCAGAATACAGATGAGCCTCGGCACAGACTCCTTATCCTGTAGGTCTCCCTTTCTGCCTCAAACTGCCTTCTGCTCCCCAGATCAATGCCCAAGTCCACCTACCAGATCTGCACTCTGGACACAAACTTAACTATGGATAGACTATACCAACTCCACATAAAGTGCAAGCAAATAAAGTTCTACCACATTGTTTTCTATGTATTTCATTGTGGGACACATATGCATTAGCAACAAACAATGCTAAAGTATCATTCTTTATTATTGCTTTTGCTTTTAAAAAAATAGCCCTTCATAGGATTATTTACCAATATAATGTTGACTTTGGATTTAGCTTGGATTTCAAACTTCTGTCAACATTTTGAAATGAACTCTTTTTTAAATATCTGTAATTCTAAACCAGTTTGTTCGGTTTAATTCAAATGTTATCCAACCGCTCTCCGCCCTCCCCCCCGCAAAAAACCCCCAAAACCCTCCTTCATAGTAGGAAAACATACAGACCTTTATTTCAAAAGCTGAAATTAACTTTATAATAATGGAATCCTGATTGCAGCATCAACTATGGAAAGACCACTAGTCTTTCCAGAATGGGCTTTGGTGCAAACATTAGTCAGGGTTTATAATACACGGTTCCCTTTTTGTTTAAATCTGTGCGGGTGCATGTTTCACAGCTCCATGTTTGTGTGATTAGATGAAAATCAAGGGATTAAGGTGCAGGTGGATGGCATGTGTGTTGGATCATGTCACTTTCTAATCAGTGTTACTGTGCCATAGCTCACTGATTCCATCACACACACTGTCCCTAAGGTAAGGAAACTGGGCTGGCAAAGACCTGGCTTTGGTTCTCTTTTCAGTGAGCATTTTCAGGAATTCAAACCTTAAAAGCCTATGCAGTTTGAGAGATAGCCTCACCTTTCTTCTTCCAAAACAAGGTGCACATTTGCAATGGAATAGTATTTGCAAGCTCTGTTTCATTTTCTAAATGTTCATTATTTAAAGCTATATTTATCCTGGGGAATATATGCAGAAACACTGATTTTTAAAGAGATCTTGGCAAAGTTAATATTTTGGCCTTCATTAGCGAATATTCTACCAGAGAACCATCATCAGTAGAGGTTTGTATCAGAAACATTTCATATTTAAATGATCTTATACACTATAAATTTGTACATGTGTATATAATGTAAATACACACAAAGTCCTAATATAGACATAGATATGTATATATTTAGATTAGCAGTCTTACAAAATTCTGTCTGTCCACTCACTAGGGGCAATTTTTTGATACATGTGTAAAATATTCATTTTCTTTAATATACCTCCTCTTTATGGAAAGGGTAAGAGATTGTGTGCCTGACTTGGTAGTTTACTGGTCACTATTTTGCAATATATAGGGGACTATTTATGCACACATAGTTTAGATATATAAAACCTGGAGATATGTACCTATAACAATCATACTTGTATATTAATGACACTATTGTCTCCCATATGTAAATAGCAGAATTTGAGTTTTACATTACAAAACTACTGCCAACTAGGATTGCTTCAGTGGTTACATAATTCTATAATCAGTGCAGAAATACCAACTGTACGGCCTCCCCTACAGTGGAGCTTTGCCTGTTTCAGCTGGTAATCCGGAAGCACACCGTAGACAGGATTTACGGTGATAGGTCACTTAGGGATCTCTTGCTTTACCTTCCCATGGAGAGTAATCAGTCCAGCAAGCAACAGTGCCCTCCCCCTTCTTGTCTACAGCACCTCTGATTAGAACACTTGCTGGAGTCACTGTAGCTCTTTGCTTGTGATATATGCTGACTCCCAGTATTCTGTTTCTGTTTCTGTATTCTGCCACAATATCTTCCTTTATAGATAACTTGTCTGCCCACACAGCATGGCATTCAGCAACCAGTCTGGGAGTTTTTAAAATCAGAGATCTTAACTATGCCCTATGGACTTGGACCTGAGAAGTATTGAGCATTTCAAAATCAATGGAAGATCATCACCCTGCAGGGCAGAAATTCACTAAGTGCTTTGGGAGCTTTTGGGACAAAACTCTTGCAGCTGAGCACATGGCAGGAGACATTCAGTACCTGGCAGGATTGAGTCCTTTATATAGGGATCATCACTTCACCTATCACAAAATGCAGTCTCTTCTGCTAGGGAAGAGAGGGAAGGGGAGAAATCAGTGCTGAGACCTGCCCACTGTCCTCACCACAATGCAGAGCAGGCCAACCACACGGGGAAGCATATGCTGCCCCTAACTAGGAGACATTTCAGTAGGCTGCTCTCGTTGCATGCCAGGAAGCTCCTAGCCCCGGTGTCAGGCCATGGCTAAAAGCCATAGCAGAGCCCCATATATTTGCATTAGCATATGCTTATACAAGACTATACTGTATAAACTTACCAGTGTGCCATTTATTTAAGAGGGCAGCAATGCAGCTCTTTTAAACATGATTAGATATACTGCATGGGAAACAAACAAAATCTTTGTATAGTGGATGGAAAACAATGGACAATAATAGTGTTCAGAAAGAAAGCACTCAGCGTGGCAGCAATATTTACATAGCCAATGTATTTACAGTAGCACAAATACAAAGTTGAGAGAGAAGCCCCAACCAACCCCCACAGCTGAACTTCCCCAGACTTTGAAATGAAGATTAAGAGCTGCGTTTTGCAGCTTGGGTCCATTAGAATTCCTGTGAGAGCAACCAACAAATGTACATCACACTATGACTTCCATGGGAGCCTGGCTGAGTAGGGGTGAAAATCGAGCAAGGACCTTAGGATTCAGCCCACTGGCTACAAAAACAAATACTCACTACAGAAAGATGGCTCATGAGAATAAAATAATGACAAGAAACGGAAAGATCAACAGTCTGGGTTAAGTTGACAACTGAACCATTGGATGAAAGATGGAGTAAGTGGAATGAAGAGATCCAAAATAAATCACTGAAATGACTTCTGGGACCAAGTCTGCAGTTAAGTTTTTCAAAGCAATTAAGAGTTTGGTTTATAAGCTGGAATATTGTCACGTATATTCTTGAAACAATCATCCATGATGGAACAGAAAAGTAAATTGATTATGATCCATATTGATTATGGTTGGTAAACATCAAATGTGAATATTCAGAATACCTGAAGAGAATGTTTTTACGTTGCTTGTTTTTCACTAAAGCAATGATCATGTAAAGAAAGAGCCTTAAAAAGGCCAATAAAGAAGGCACTTGATAAATGGCCTGCAGTCCTATTTTCAAAAAAGAGTTTAGTGTTGCATGATTCCTTAGTACTGGAGCTCTGTGACAGGCAGAACTGTCAGCCAGAGAATATTTCCTGAGGAAAGATGGTTTGAGGCAGAAGGAGATAGAAATGGTGGCTGTTTGAATACAATGATCTGACTGCATACAACATATTCAAAATATTGATGCACTGGGGTTGAAATGTTGCCATTTTCCAGAAAGAACTGTCTCCACCAGCAATTTGTCAGCATGCACTTCCTATCCACAGGACACTTAAACATTTCTTCAGATTACTAGCCTCCTATATAGGATGACCAGGTGTCCCGATTTTATAGGGACAGTCCCGATATTTGGATCTTTTTCTTATATAGGCTCCTATTACCCGCTACCCCCTGTCCTGATTTTTCACATTTGCTGTCTGGTCACCTTACTCCTATATCATGCAAAATATATCACCTTGTACCTGGAATACTTGAACAAGTAGACCCATCTTAGACCCAGACCGTGATATCATTACTCACACTGAGTAATACCTTACTCCACACTTAGCTCTATTGACTCCAATGGGATACGTGTAGTGTAAGGTATCATTTCAACATGAATAAGGATATCACAGCTGCAACTGGTGAAGTAGGTCATCCCCAGTCTGATTTTCTGCTTCTCATGTACCAATATGATGGGAATGCCACCAAATTGTGGCAGCTTACACTTTTTTACCAAGCACAATGCTGGTTCTCATGACAGTGACCTTTCCTCCAAGTAGATAATTCATTACCAGGCCCAGTGGTGTCCCCATCATATGTACAGGGAATATCTGCTTACACCGGTCATATCTTATCTACTATTAAAAAGGTTTTAAAAAACTACATGCACTCAGTGTATATCCAACTCTGAATGTGCAATCAGTCTTGCTGTGAGCCAAAAGAACCACTTCTTTCCTCAGTTTCCATACTTATTATTATAAGTCACAGCTAGAGCCCTGTAAAGTTTGCAGGGCTCTTCACAAAACAGAGTAAGACACCTTCCTTGCCCTGAAAGAGCTTACAATCTAAGATAGACAAGAGAGATCAACTTTAAGGAATAACTCAGAGAGGGAGGCTGAGGCAATTTTTGCTGATGTAAAAAACAGAAGGAAAGACTGCTGGATGAAGTGGGTTTTAAGGAGGGATTCAAATGGGGAGGAGGTGGTACTTGGGGCAGTAGGGAGGTAACATGATTAGAGAGACAAAATTGAGATTGTGAGAAGGACAAGAAGGCAGCAGTAAAGGTGAAAGGACTGGGAGCAGGTTGGGAATCAAGAGAAGGAATGGGGGAAATGGGAGCAGACATGTAGCTGGGGGCCATGCAGTGGAAGGCTTTGCAGATTCAGAAACTGGAATTTAATGTGATGAGACAGGGAGCTAATGAAAGCATTCAGGGAGGGTACATCTACACTGCACACTCCTTATGGCCACGTGTAGAATCCATACACTGCACACCCCTCTACCACAGTATAAATAGCAATGTAGATGGTGAGGCACTGATTAGGTGAGTAGAGGAAAGACACACCTGAACCCTGTAGATATGTACCCTACACAGCTCTCTACATACCCAAGCAGTGCCTTCTCCGTCTACATTGCTATGTTTAGCATTGTAGTGTCCCACTGCCTCTCCACTGCCAGAGTCTTTCCCTGCCATAGAGAAAACCCTGGCAGTGTGGAGGCAGCAGGGAAAGACTCTGGCAATGGGAGGCAGTGGAGAAAGACTCCACTGGGTCCCAGGTGCTGGAGCCTTTCCCTGCTGCAGGGAAAGACTCTGGCAGTAGGGAAGCAGTAGGAAAAGGCTCCTTGCTCCCAAAGTCTTCCCTCCTGCCTACCCATGACGGCATGCACTATACATTGCGGCATGCACTATACATACCCTACATGCTGCCAGCAGTGGTGTGCAGAGTAGATGTAGTGTGTTGTGCGGGATAGGCGGGGGCGATGTGGTGAGAGGAAGAGGGCTTTAGCAGCAATACTTCCAGAAGGGGAGAGGGGAGAGGCCAGATAGGAGGTTACCGTTGTTATTTCCTGAGTTATTGCTGAAGAGCCTCATGGAAACTCTTTGTCTTAAAGGAAGACTGGTTAGGTGGTGCACGAAGGGAGTTCCAGGCAGAAGGGGAGGTAGAGGAGCATCCTTGGAAATGAGACTGGGAAGCTATGAAAGGGTAGAACACAAACAGTGATAGGAGAAGTAGAAATAAATGAGAGAAGAGATGTAGGCAGGTGTGAAATGATGCAGGGGCTTAAAAGGTGAAGACATCAAGTCTGAACTTGATACGGAAGGTGAGAGGATGCCTGCAGAGAGATGTGAAGGGAAGGTAATATGGCCAGAGCAGATAGAGAGGAAGATGATCCTAGTAGTGTTTTGTAGAGTCTGGAGTGAAGTTACATTCACCTGGAAGGACAGTAGAAAGCTCATGAGTTACACTCAACTGGAAGAATGGTGGCTATAGTATTGGACCTCAAGGGCATATTGAAGGGAGGGAGCAGAAGCAGGAAGAAATGGGGCATCTACAGAGTTTCATGGATGAACAAGGACACATCATATTTTTTACAACACCATGTATCTTTGGGTTCCTATATTACATCACTTTCAAAGGCATAACTCAGTGACATCAACATGAGCATTGCCTATGCAAGGAGTCTGGTGCAGGGGCCTGCTAGAGAATCTTTCATCTGACCAGTTATTCCAGATGGTTAGCATTGGCCAGCAACATTGCACAACAGTTTAAGACAGAAAGTGAGGGAGAATGTTTTATCCAACATAGACTGCAGGTGGAATTTTGTAAGAAGAATATAATTTCCTAAACTGAAATTTGGTCGGGACCCTTCAGTTAACATCCTTCTTTCAGAAAAGAAAAGAAAAGAAAAGAAGCCAGGGGCATTTCAACAACAGTTAGTCAGAACCTGTTTTATGACTCATCTGTTTGACAGCACACCACATCCCTAGAACTATGACTGATAAATGGCTTAATAGTGAGTCAGGACCTGACCCTGAGAAGTGTTGAGCATTTGACTTTAAGTGTAAATTCTCAGCACCTTTCAGGATTAGGCACCACTGATCTCACTTCCTATACCACCTAGGTTTTCTGTGGAGGTCTCCCATTCTGTTACTAACCAAGTATGCTTGGGAGAACTGACAGCGTCCTAGAGTGAACACTGCAGAGCTGACAATAGAATGCAGGTTGCTGAAGTGGCCTACAGGAAAGCTGTTCCAAATGCAGGAGTAACAGAGGAGAGGGCTCTTGCCCCAAGAGTAGTAGACTGTATGAAAGAAAGGAATTCTGGTGCTAGATGAAAAGAGGGATTGAGGGTGCAACTAGATTGATGAACCATTTGAGAGGTAGGCTAGCTCGAGACCAGGGTAGAGTTGAAAAACAAGAAAGGCAATTCTGAACAGCAATGGATGTGGTCTCTTGCTTAAGGAACATGAAAAGCCCTCTCATGCAGTTCACAAGTGAAGGCAGAAAAGTTATCTCTTAGGCAGTAATTACAGTATTCCAGCCTGTAATTTTGCTTTGATCGGTTTATGAGTGGTTCTGTGATAAAATTAAATGCCACCACTAAGTCAAAATACAGTACGTATGTGATAGAAGTTGAATGTATGCAGTCACCTCTTTTGTATCTGGATCACATTACACAGTTCTATTGGGGATAAAACTAAAGTAAAATGTCTGAAAGCATCTAAGAGTGCTCTTAAATAATATACATGTATACAACCCTAAATATATGTTTACCTGAAAGGCTAGTCTTCAGAGTAGGCAATATTAACATTCACATAAGCATGGTTGGTTGGTGGGTTTTGAGTCACTGTTAAAAAACCAGGCAAGCTAAGGATATAAGCCATAATTTTGATATTTCCAGCACTCTGACAGTTGTACTGTAAATATTGGGCCTGATCCTGAGAGATGCCAAATACCAGCAACCCACTGAGAGCTACAAGGATCACGCCATTAATGTTATCTAAAGCAGAGGAGTCTCTGTCACTACGGTTTTATTTTATTATCTTTTAGAACACTCTATCCACCTTGCCTGCAAAAGCCAGGCCTTAAATAGTACCCAAGAAAGTCATTTTATAATTTATAGAGCACACAGCAAGAATGGAAAGGTCACCTTCCCAGCAGCAGAACTGAACTGCTGTGTAAATTAATGTGCTAACAATCCCTGGGTGTCAGTAGCAAAAAAACAAAACAATACAAAAAGACACTTGAGGGGGCAGCTGGGCTAAGAACAAGTCAGGTGATGTAACAATTTCCTAAATTGCCTTCCATTGCAGTCTAGTGGCCAGGAGAGTTGGCAAATAGAGCCAGCTGTGGAAATCCTCACTGCTGAGGGAACTGGTGCAATACATCTGAGAGCAAGAAGGCTTCCATCCACACCCCTTTTCCCCTCTGCAAAGCCCTGACTATCACAGGCCCTTCCCTTGGAATACACTGGGCTGAATTTTTTGCCCTGACACAGTCTTCATGTTTTTATGGCCAGGTCAGTCATCTTCTCTGATCGGTTTCCCTCCAGCAGAGTAAGACAAGATACCATTGTGCTTTGCCTGTCAATATATAAATATGGGTATTCTTAGGCACATGGAAGCTCTCCAGACTGAAAGGAACCCTAAACGGTCTATACTGATCACAGCCTCTGATGAGTCCCACAGCTTGTTTACCTCTGTTGCCTACAGGAGGCACCTCAACCTAATTGAGGCAATTGCCTCTAGAATTTCTGGAGCAGTTAAATCTAGAATAGAGTGTGGAGAAGGAAGGGGACAAAGATATTTCTCCATCTACAGTAGGATCAACCAAGTGACCTGAGATAGGCTCATGCTTGTTATCTCAATTGGTCACTTTTTTCCATATCTCCAGCAAGCACTTCCATAGGCCTTGGTAGCAGAGGGCAACCAGGGGCAAGGTAGGGGGCAGAGCTACCAGAGATCCCAGTGGTCTCTGCTAAATACCTTAGAGTGATGGAGAGGTTTTTTATGGTTTCCTTTTAAAAAAGGAGATGTTTAGAGAGAAGCATGTGGTATCTGCTGTGAATCCCAAGAATTCTAATCTGAGAAATTGGGTTAAAAAGGATTATTCTGTATGTACCTGGAATTTCAGAAATATGAGGTGTTAACTAGGATAGCAGATTTGGAAGTTTTTCTGCATTCAAAACACTGTGTAGACCAATGAGGATTTCACATCCAAGGACCTTAGGAACTAATGCCAATCACGATTACCCTCAATGGGAAATGGATGTATTTCTTTTAATTCTAAATGCTTTGAGATACTGAGAAAAGCTTTGCTCAGATCTAACTTTGCTTGAGAGTTTCCTTTGAATACTACAAGTCCATCCATGAAGAATGGCTGGGTGACTATAAAATTAATAGTTACAGATGTCTATGAAAAAACATGGTGATATCCGTATTATTTTTTCATTAATGATGAGTATCTCTGGCTATCTGATTACTACCATGCTGTCTGCTAGATGGGTGCAAAGAGTTAACTCAGTTCTGGTTGGGTTTATGCATCAGACAATAGTTTTAGATAGCCCCCAATCACTGATACTTAAACTATACAGGTGTCAATTCCTTTGAACATATTCCCATCACAGTCTGATCAATAAACTGGCTGAATACTCTGGGGTGGTAGGGGTGGGGACAAGGGTAATCCAAGTGGGCAAAATAAAGCAAAGCCCTGAAGCTGAGAGGGGAAACAGAAGGGAATAAGTGACTTTCAGGAATACACTCTCAGAAGCTTTCATACCTGGGATAAGCTAGGCCTACCTAATTCTTGAGAGGAAAGCTAAATTTTAGGTAAGAGAATATGCATTTAGGCAGTTGTTGTTTTAACCCTTTCCTCTCTTTTATGTTCCTATGGATAAATAAAGAATATTTTGTTTTGAAGAAACAGTTCTGTGTCACTGCACATACCTGCTTGTCACAGCTCCTGGAGGAAGACTATAGCAAGAGCCAAACCCAGTTGGACCTGCTGAGAAAATACAGTTGGACCTGCTGAGGAATACAGTTGATAAATAGAAATGCTGTAGTCTGGGGACCTAATCTGTGAATGGAAGAATTGTGGGATTCCACCCCGAGAGAAGTGAAAGCGCAGGGCCTGCCTCTTGGAAAGGTGCCCAGAGAGAGACTGAGTGAGGAGTCAAAGGCACAGCTCAGCCAGAACCATGGTAATGTAAACCAAGGCAGTTACCCATAGAGAACTGAGGACAATGAGAGAGAGCAAAATTTCAGCCACCTTGAAATTTCAACATCTAAGTAGAGCTGGGCAGGAAATGGTTCTCCCTCTCATAAAAGTTTTCAAGATTAAAAAAAAATATTCATGTCCAAACTGAGACAAAAAGTGGCTCTAAAAAAATTTTGCAACCCCCCTCCTCAAAAATATTGATTTGGGGCAATCAAAATTTAAATAATTTGGAAAGTTGTTTTATTTCAGTTTCAACCATTTAATATTTTTTTTTACTCCAATTACTTCCATTTCAAAATGAAAAGCAGTTTTGAACTGGAAAATCAGAATTTTTCATTTTGAAAATATCAAAATGGCACATTTTGACAATTTCAAAACTTTTTTTAAAAAAAATATTTTTGAGTTGAGAAATGTATTAAAAACTACTCTTTCCCATGAAAGATTTTGATTTTGACAAATGGGTATTTTTGACCAAAAAAAAAAAAAAACCCATCAAGAAATTCCTGACCAGCTCTACATCTAAGGGCTTGTGCATTCTGGGATAAATTACAGTCCTAGGGTTATGACATTTCTGTGATGAAATGTTTATTTCATGCACAAAATGTCTGACACCTCATACAAAAATAAAATATACCTTAAAACCCCACCAAGTATATTACACCATAAATAAGTCCCTCTGCTAGGGAAACAGGCTCTGGGTTCTGCCTCACCAGATAAAATCCCAACAAGGAAAAACGCTCCTGTGCCTCTCTTGACAATATCCCTCCTAGCTCTCCCTCTCCCTGAGCTCCCAAAGCAAGGCTTTTATAATAGCATGCAGAGCCCAAGCAGCCAAGAGGTGAACTAATCCCTCCTATAACCCTACCTGAGTTAGGCCCCATAAGATCCCTTATAAAATGAATACACAAAAGGTTGTTGTGAAGAAGGTAGAGTTGCTACACACAACATTCCTGACACAAACGTACAAAAGCAAAGAGATGAAAAATTAATCCATCTCACAGTGCATGCCTGCTACTTCTCCACCCACAAGTACACACCTTACTATTACCACAACTAGTGTGTGCCACAGACCAAACTCTACAACCTTTACTCTGCCTCCTCTTTCCTCCTTCTGCAACCCCCCCTTTAAAAGTCATTTCCCCAAAGACTAGTAACTATGTCTGTTTAAGGATACTTGCTCCTGTTGAGAGAGAATAGTCTGGTGAAATGCTGTGTGCTGAAGAGTAGTTAAAAGGAGTAATGGAAGGCTGGCATCTCTAGGGCATGGAATTAAGGTTGCGGTGTGTGGTGTATGGTTGTTGTGGTAGTAGTAAGGTGTGTCCTTGTGGGTGAATATACCATTAGATGTACTATTAGATGGCTTAACTTTTCATTTCCTTGGTTCTGTGGGTGTGTGTCAGGTGTATTATGTTTGTAGCACCTGTAACCATTTCACAGCAAAGTTTCTGTATATTTATCTCCTACGTTGTTTTAAGGCTTAACTAGAGAGAGGTGCAAGTTGTTCAGATGGGGATGGACTCATGGAGTGGGTAGAAGTGCAGTTACGCATGAACCTTCATGTTTCAGCATTTGCACATTACTCCTGAGGGAATTCTGCACCAAAAAAATAAAAATTCTGCACACAATATTTTAAAATTCTGCATATTTTATTTGTCAATAAAATATGGAGGCTCCAGCATGGCAGTGGGGAGCACAGGCCACTGGCTGCACAGAGGTGGGAGATCATCTCCTGGGGAGGGGTGTATGACTGCTTTGGCAACTTCCCTGTGCTTCCCCCATCAGAAAGTCATTTTTCTGAGGGGAAGCAACAAAATCTGTGGGGGTCGGGGACATGAATTCCCGTGGTGCAGTGGTGCAGAATTCCCCCATGAGTAGCACATGAGCCCTTCTCTATTGCAGGATAAAATCTAACAGAAAGCATAGCTCTAACAGAGAAAGTTTTATGTGCCCTTGGCCCCAATCAACCAATCAGGCTTGTGTGCACCTAGCCCCAGTCAGCAAACCTCCCATTATTCGGGTTTGTGTTCACTGGGCATAAAACGTTCAGCTATAATATGAAAAATGGCTAAAAATAATTTACATTCAACACTGTTTTTAAAAACATATTGCACTGGCTCTAATCAGGATCCACCTCTCTGCCAAGTTCGGTGCAGATAGTGCTGATTAGAGATCTGTCAACAATGAAAAGTAATACTGCCAAGGAAAAACTTTAGCCAACACCCAAAATCAAATTTCCAATTAAAAATGTAAGAGAAAGCAACCAAGAAATACATAGAAAATTCGAAGGGCGTAAAACTAACCCTTTGTGAAATTTCACACTGAGTGACCACCTACTTTTAGAGAAAACAGGAATTTATGCCCCATTTTAAGCCCAATTTAGAATACAACCTTAACTATAGAGTCGCTACAGCCTCTCCATAACAAATGTGGAGCCCCTGCTCATTCAGGTCCACTGGGTGACTACTCCACCACAGCTTGTGACTGAAGGGTTCCAATTGTGACTGCTTCCTTTGCTAGGCCCTGGGAAATATCTGTGTGTATTGGGTTTCCTACAGTTGAGTACAGTACCTCAGCCTGAACACAGTACTAGGATATGGTTTGGGGGAAAAAGCAGGTTGAATCCTTCTGCTAGTATGCAGTCACTTTACATGCTTTTAACGATTTGAACTTCTGTTGCCTGTTCAGCATAACTGAAAAATGACATTCAAAGCTCCCTTCCATGCTACACATGTATAAAGGGCTGCTACAATCTCAATCCATGAGCTGCCTGGGCCCAATTCTTCTCCATCAATAAAAGTTACTCATGTCTTGCTGGAGGAGATACCAGCCTGTGAGTGCAAGGACTGTCAATGCCACCAACAACACCAGACATTTCAAGGAGTGCTGGGCAGAGTGCAGGGCAAGGGTATGTCTCTGTCCCCTTCTGTCCACAAGTGAAGATGGCAAGTGGGGGTGGCGGGGGGGAGGGGGAAGAGGGCAATGCAGATGCATGCAGACACTGCTTCTGAGCATGCTCTCTCCCAGCACCCTTGGAGTCATTCCACAGGCTATGGGTAACATTTTCAAAAGTGCCTAAATGATTAGGAGCCTCAGTCTCATCGAAAGTCACTGGATTTAGGCTCTTACATCATTAGATGCTTTTGAAAATGTTAACCCATATGCTTTTGGGGAATGGAGCTAGTTTGCTTTGCCTCCAACCCTATCTACAGTGCAAATACGCCTTGTAAAACCAGGTGCAGCCATTTTAGGGCTAGACCAGTGTTTCTCAAACTGGGGTTGCCGCTTGTATAGGGAAAGCCCCTGGCAGGCCAGGCCGGTTTGTTTACCTGCTGCATCCGCAGGTTCGGCCGATCGCAGTTCCCAGTGGCCGCAGTTCGCTGCTCCAGGCCAATGAGAGCTGCTGGAAGTGGTGCGGGCCGAGGGACTTACTGGCCACCACTTCCAGCAGCCCCCATTGGCCTGCAGTGGCAAACCGTGGCCAGTGGGAGCTGCGATCGGCCAGACCTGCAGACGGGGCAGGTAAACAAACTGGCCCGGCCCGCCAGGGGCTTTCCCTGAACAAGCAGCAACCCCAGTTTGAGAAACACTGGGCTAGACAATAAATTATAAGTGAAAAATAAAATGTAATCCTGTGATGTCCATTCGCCTGACTGGAATGTACGACGACAGGGCAATGACAAAAAAGAGGACCACTTTTAATATTAAAATTTATCTGAAAATAACCT
The DNA here is from genome assembly GCF_002925995.2 of Terrapene triunguis. Classification (NCBI taxonomy): domain Eukaryota; kingdom Metazoa; phylum Chordata; order Testudines; family Emydidae; genus Terrapene; species Terrapene triunguis. The sequence goes on along the minus strand of NW_020664409.1, from coordinate 70,330,225 downwards.
AGGTCAGCTTATTACAAGCAAGGGGTCATGTGACTATGCCAATCAATTGCCCTCTCCCATTTTGATTTCTTTTAACCTGCGTATTTCATGAAAAAAGAACTACAATTACATTTGGTGATTATCTTGGGGAACATCTTCACAGATATATATAATGCACCTAATTCCAAATCAGGAGATTAATTCTCTTCTTGATACCTAGGGGATGGAATTTATGCACCTAACTCTTCATAACATTAATTGCTCTGTTGCAAGTTGCAAGGTAAATCCTCTGTGTATAGAAAAGAAAATAGATGTCTCACCATCTTCAAATCAGATGCACACAAGATTAAATATAGACAGGGAAAAACTCTCTCTGCCACACAGGGCTAGATTGTACCTGCTAGGCATAGCTCAGAGAAAGGGACAGTGGAGAACAATACTGTCCCAGAGGGAGCACCATCAGGCATTCTGCTTCTGTGAATCATCTCAACATCTAGAACTCCCCAGCATGCAAGGAGAATATACCCACCACTACACCAGCATGCAACGAGGATGCAGCCCACTCCTCACTGCATGCCAGCCTCCTTTGGGAGCCAGTGCAGGGAGTTATAGGGGAAGGCCTACTTCTCTTTGGGACCATGCATTCCTGGGGGATTAGAAAAAGGTCAGGAGTGGTCCTTTGAGCCCAGGGAGTGCCATTTCTGCCTAGCCTTTATGTGGGCCTCATAAAGCTGGAAGAAGGTTCCTTATCTGGTGCAGCTTCCCCCACTGCACACCTGCATAAAGAGCAGGCAGAATCTGGACCATAGAGATTCATTTCTTATTTATGGGTTGTTGTTTTTTTGTTTTGTTTTGTTTTTTAACAGCTATCTTAAAAAGGGTTAATAAAGCAGACAGCCCCTGAGACATCAAAATCAAAACAGTAGTGGAGATGAAAATGAGTGAATCAGGCACATTCCATTGTGTTAGAAGTTTTAGTCAATTTCTCTACACACACCAGTTAAACAAACAAACAAAGACAAGGGAGAAGGACAGAGACAGAGAGATCTATTTGTTTTTCACTTTGCAACAATGTTGCTGAAGCTCATCTCGGAAATAAAGTGATCAGCTACATCATTGAATGGCATGTACAGATTTTTTTTTAAAACAGAAAATGAGTAGAGATTTTTGAGAGAGAGAGAGAAATAAGGAACCCATGAAAAGTTTTGAGAGAAGTCAAGATTTGCTGCTATGTATAAGAAACGATAGCAAGGCAATTAAAGAGTTTGTTAAAAATAGCCTTCCCTTGGTACAGTAGAAGCCGTTCTTATTAGGACACATTGTTACATTCTGTAACCTTACAAAGAAACAACATTATCAAATAAAATGACCTGGTTTACTTTAATCTCAGCTAAATCTGTACCATCCACATGTCATGTTTAGGAATCAACCACGCTGCATACTGTGGAGTAGTTTGTAGGTAATTATGCAATCTGATGCAGTTGGAAGCCAGGGAACTGTATCCAAGACAGAATTACAATGTTGTTATCTGTTTATATAGAACAAAATGATCAAATAAATATTTCTAATCTTACTTTGGAGACTAGAACAAATGCTGTGGAAGGCAAGTATACTATCTGATGTCAACGCTTTCAGATTATGGAATAATGCTGAGTGTAAAGAGTTTTTTTTTTAAACAAGGCCTGTTCACCATTAACAATTATTTGAAATATCAAACATTTTTCCAATTCAATATTCATCCACTTCAGGAAGAGCCAGTGTCAGAAGTAATGATAAATATATGATACATTAATGGCAACTGCATGCAGGCTCTGGAGTTCACATCATTTTTATAGTAAGAGGTCAGGAAAACTACCAAGGGAGCAATCTCTTGCAGCAACCTCAGAACTGTGTCTACGAATTCTTTTCATAGGTAGCTGCAAAGTTCCTGAAACTTCTCAGTTAAGGGACAGATTTTCAAAGGCACAAATGACAGTTCGGATCCCAACTCCTATGGACTTTCAATGGGAGTTAGGAGCCTAGCTGTCATTTTGTGCCATTGAAAATCTCCCCCTAAACTATTATGGCCAAATTCTCCTTTGGCATATATATATATGTGACTCTCACTGAAATCAACATGAAACGTACTAGCGCATCCCATGATAGGATCTGCACTTTATGTGGAACTGCCATTGCCCTTGCTGTCTGCCTCTACTGATCTCCCAGGGGAATGTGAGCTAGTGGTACCCCGTCCATTTCAACTGGAATCTTATTAGGAGTTCTAGTGATTTTGGTCAGAGAAGAGTGTCTTACCTTTCAGCCAGGAGAAGCATAGTAAAAATGAGCACTATTTATAGGAGAATGGAGACACATAACTGCAATAAAAGGAAAAGAGAAATCTAAGTGTCTGACTCTCACTTTCCCGTGCCTAAAGGCAAGAAAACAATAAGTCACTAAAGCTTAGCACTCGCTTGGTGTAGTATATTATCATGCAAACATACTCAAATACAGCCAGCCTCTGACCAGCCTTTCTTAGAAGTGCATATGGAGGGAGGTGGGATACAAGGAGTTCCCCCACTATTTTATACAGCCCTGCACAGGATGGCTAGCCAGAATCCCACTGGGGAGTGCAGCCCCTATCACTCATACAGGCAACTGTTGTTTGAGAGGTTGTGGGGAAGGAAGGGGTCGTGGCCTCTATTCCTTTCACACTACCCACCAGAGTTGACTGTGCTTGGAGTGCAGAGTATACTACTTCCCCTTCAAGGGCAGCAGAGCTACCACTCTGTGTGCACGCTCGAGGAGTTCACAGGAGGAATTCCGGCTGATTCCAAATATAGATGTCAGAGAGTTCACATGCATTCTGAGATACAGCAGTCAGAGAGTTCATGTGCATTTACAGATTTTTGTCACAATAAACCTCTGACCTATACAGGTGTTTCTGTATTCTGTAGAATCTGGCACAACTTCATGGTGCTGTAAAATAGATAAGAAAATAGCCAACTTCAGGTCATCAAGGGAACCAACAGCTAGGATCTGCTTTTCCTGATACTGTAGAGTATTTCATATTGCCCACATCTAAAATATCATATTCAGAAATAAATTCTATCCCACAATCAGAAACATGTAATTACTTGATATACATGCACACACAAACTCTGGGTTTACAGACCCTTGAAAAAGAGCTATGCTGAAATGATGAATACCTGGAATTACAGGGCCAGGCTGTTTTGCACCATTCCAGCAGCTGCCTAGCTAGCTTA
>NW_020664409.1:70193597-70322004 GCF_002925995.2 Terrapene triunguis | reverse complement strand
GGTATTTCAGTTCATGTATGATGGAAATACAATGAGGACACTAGTTCCTGTGTTTTTTGCACTCATAAATGACATTATAAATGCCTGCTAAGAATCAAACATGAATACCAAGCTTTACCAGAATGCTGTTGCTCCTGTGAACTAGAATGCACAGCCCTATCTTTTGTGATGATTTGATCCAATAGTGAATTTAAGCAAATCAGACCCACTAGGGGTAAAAATAGCTTTGTTTAAATTGTATTTTCACATATTGCATCATATTTCCGCCACCTATAATTTACCGTGAACAGAGAGGCTTTAATAAGTACCCTATGTCTGCATAAAGTTAAATAGTATGGAACTCCAATGACTAAAAATTCATTCATTTACAGAAACTAATCACAACTGTTGGGCAAACCATTTTCCACAGAGTTGAAGAAAAATCCAGTGAAAGATTTTAAAGCCACACACTAGCCTCACCCAACCAGCTTTTTGGAAACCCTCCCATCTATTATTAAACAAAATGAAAATGTATGGATGCCTCAAAAAGGGGACAATTCCTGCTTGCATTTCTTAAAGGAGTAATCCACTGAAGCTATTGTGTGTAATTCTTTTCCCACTTCCACCAGTGTAATTCCATTCTTTTCATTGAGTTACTTCATGGAGTGAAAGAAGAATCACATAGGTTAGTTCCGATTCAGAGGTGATGTGCAAAGTGGTTTAAATTAGACTCCTTACATTAACATGGATTCCTTTAGATCTACTTCCTTGAGCTGGTCAACATTTTTTCTCAAAACATTTTTTCAATAAAATTTTAAAATTGTAATGGCAAATTTTCATTTTGGTCACAATTTTCCAATTTTGTTGACAACCAGAAATCATAACGCAACGATTTATCATAAACATTGTCATTTTTTCATTCAAATATCAGGGTTTTTTTTGGTTCTTGGTAAAAATTTAAGGGTTTGGTTTTTGAAAACGAAGCTTTCTTTTTAACTGAAAAATGTTTTCAGATGCAAACAGTGTTTCAGTTTTTCATTTCATGTTTTCATTAGAAAATATCCACAATCAATTTATAAAAAGAAGAAAAATGATTGAAAGCATCCTGCAAAAAAATAATTGGCATTTTAGACCACTTACAATAATGTACTAATATGTGTGTGAGTGAGATAGAGAGTCTAGATTGTATAGCACTCATTGAGGGTATTGGAAGAAGATGTACATTTCACCAACTTGGGCACCCCCGGACTTAGACTCCCTTCTGAATATGGAGCAATGGAATCTCTTTTATAAGGAAAAAGAGCATAGTCTGAGCCAAGGTAAATTACTGCCAAGTATCAGAGGGGTAGCTGTGGTAGTCTGTATCCACAAAAACAACAAGGAGTCAGGTGGCACCTTAAAGACTAACAGTTCTATTTGAGCATAAGCATTTGTGGGTAAAATCCCCATTTCTTCAGATGACTTCTGTTATTTATAGAAGTCAGCAGAATAATTTCAGATCAGCAAACCTAGCAGTAATGGCTGACTGCATTACTCAACTAAATTCCTGTCGTCCCATTTCACTTTTTGAAAGCCATGGAATACAGTTACATTGAATCATTGTTAGCACTTCTTCTCTTCAGAATCTGTTTAATAATGGCAATCTTTCAGGTTCTCATGTTTCAAAGGGGTTTGTTTGTAGCCTTGTCTACTTATAATAGTGAGTTGTTTTGAGGTAAAAGTAAATCTAGATAATAAAGAGAGCATTGTAGATTTTTCTTAAGTAAATCAATAGTAAGAGTGGCAGAAAGGTAAATATTAGTTAAGGGACCTCTTTGGCAATAAAGCAAGCATTTGCTCGATCACATACATATATTAACTACAAACAATGGGAATGAAATGGTAAGGTTGCACAGTTAAATGAGAAAATGTCATGCAAAAAGAAAACGAAAAAATCAACATTTCATTAAATGCATTTTACTCTGGAAAAAAGTAATATATTGTATTATACTGCACCTTTTATCATAAAATAGAATTAATACACCTGTGTCACCTGGCTGACATAACACTGCTGTTGATACTTTACATTTTTGACTTTGTGTCTTTAACCTTATGACTTTAACATTGCACCAATCCCATTTTTGCATTTAGTTGCATGACTAACTCATTTGCATATTTGCAGAATTGAGGCCAGGCATAACATGATAAATTTTTGAAAAGTGCTTTGATGTTGTTCCCTCTCCACTCTTAGCTTTCTTTTGACTGTAAGGGTGGAATGATGGCCACGTAGAAGTCAATGAATGGGACAGGGTTGCTATTGACTTCAACAGAGTCAGGATTTCACCCTCAGATCAAGGCAGAGACTGTGTCTTCCTAGAAGTTTGTACAGAACTTCAGATATTTAGGGTACAAAATGTAAGCAGTTATTACAATAATAGAGACAGGAAAGGGGGCAGAGTTCCTATAGCCATCCTTACCTGAAGTCTGGCTATTACTGGATGGGTGCCTATAGATTTATTTTAAAAATGTGAAGATATAAATAAATAAACTAAGTATTTCACATTGGATATTTTTGGTGAGCATTTTTCAATGTTTATAGAAGTTTTCCTCCTTTATTCCCCCAGTCTAAGAGGCACAGCAATGACCTTCCCAGTGGAATAGCCAAGGAAAGCTGTACAATGCTCCCTCTGGTCCTGGATCCCTAAGAATGTTGCTCTGTCGATCAGCCAGTGGAGGGTATTATGTCATTCAAAAGTAATCCAAGCTCAGCAAAACTGAGCTTGGGACCCAAAACTGTACCCCCATATGGTGATGGTGCATTATTCTGCCACCAGGACATGAGGCCAGCCTTTCTTTACGTGTCAGACGAGTCAGTGTTATTTACCCAGTAGAGAGATTCACCACAGCAACCAATGCATCAATTAACATGCACCTAAAATATATTATTCTATGTTTAGTTCTTGGAATCAACATAATCCACATTTTTATTTAAGAAAAAAAATTGAAACCCAAGGAACAGCAAGTGGTCTCTTTAAAAAAATTACTACATTGTTCTAAATCCGTGGAAGAACATTTGTTGTGTTCTAGTTTCTCTGGCTCATTAAGCCTAGAAATCTGATAACAGTCTTAACACCACAGGATAATGTTAAATTTTAAATAGGAACAAAATAAAGCATGCACAGGAATATATTAACCTGTTATGTCCCCAAAATATATACACATACTTGCACTGAATGGGAATTTGCAAAAGATTTTGGGGAGATGTATAGGACACAAATAGACTAATACATAAACATATGGACATGGCCTGAATGTTGATAATGGATAAGAAAGAGACTCTCATCCACTGTATATACAAAATAAACATCATCATCAGAACCAGTTTGCTTTCTGACATTGTTGTTCGCATTTTCAGGCTGAGAGGCAGAGACCATAGCTGCAAGTAATGTTAGAGGGCTTCAAAGACCACAAATTCACATGCCACTGCCCTGGGCATCATACATAGAGACAAGCAATGGTATAATTCTTTATTAAAAACAACAACAATAACAACAGAAGCAGTCACAAGATGCTATTTCCAACCATACTTATATGGCCGCAGCAATGTCATGTGCCCCCGTCTCCTAAGGTAAGTTCTGATGGGCATCAATGACACTGCTTCACCAAACGCCTACCTCCTTTTCCTAGGTTGCCAGCATTTCTGTTTTGACTGCAAATCCATATTGGAAGAACGAAGCTATGAATGCCTAGCTGGATGCTGATAAACAATGTGGTAGTACACAGAGTCCTAAATATAATGAAAGACATGAGCTAGACCACAATCCTATAATGCTAAAAATATATAGGGCTAGGTAGTAGCTTTAACCCTAGCCCCGAGTAGGGAAGATCACAGGAAGAGAGGCAGTCTCTCAGATACCTAGGGTCTAAGCCCTGTTTATACACTAAAACACCTAAATTGCATCCAGAACCAAATAGGAAGTTGGTACAGCTAGCAAAGGGCTGTTGTATTGTGTATCCTCCAGCTAACACGACCCAAGAGGTGGGCATTTGCATGCTATATGAACAGTTGTTTCCCAGCAGTCACAAAGGCATGGGTCATAGGATCTGAAAGAAAAGGTCATAAATGCATAGCTAAATACAGACAAAAAGAGGCACTCTTGGCCATCAGTGCTACCTGGGATTCCAGAAGAAGTAAAGTCACCCCAAACTGAGAACCACTTTGGTAGGAAGTGGACAAACACTTGAATACTGGGGGTGCATAAACCATCACCTCAAGATCCTTCCTCACTCAACTACAATCACCTCCATGCTGTCCAGACTAAGCATTAGCCATCTGGCTCTCATCCAAACCCCAGTTTCAGCTAGGCACTGAAAAACCAAAGACATCTCATTATTTGGACTTGATGAAATTGAAATCTAGAGCTGAGTGCCATCCTTACACTAATGGAACTGCAGTCCAAATCCCTTCACAATTTCCACACACACATATGGAGCAGGAGAAGGTAGCAAAACAGAGCTTCCTGGAACCATGCTTCAGAGATCATATAGCAGAGATGAGCAATTGCTCAAAACTGCCCCCATGCAACCTCTGCATGCAGCAAGGAATGAACAAAGCTGCTGCTGAATGATATGATCCCTCCCAGGGTCTATAGATGAGTTAATAAAACCTAGTAGCTGATGTTATATTGTTCGGGGAGATTTTGGCAAACCAGTAAAGTGCCTTAACCACTATTGTGTATTGCTAACAGTAGTCAAATTAACAGGCCATACTGAACCATTTTTGCTTATTGCTAACAAAAATAGCTAAGTCAGCAGGTCGTAAATTGGTCATGCAGCGGCCTCAGTGTAACCAGACAGGAGGGGGGGTTTCGGGTGCCACAGACAGGACAGCTTGACCCCACACCCTTCCTGCTAAGAGTGTTAAAATTGCTGATGCATGTATTGTAGAAAAACAAGAAGTCTGTTTATATGTGCCCCCGGGAATGTTTGTCAGGGCCCAAAGGCATGGACACTCTGAAAAAAAAAAAATCTCTGGTTAATTGGCAATCATAAGGTGTCTGACCTTTTAACCCTGCTTGCTTAGCAAGTTTTCTTTGAGGGATATGTCATTGTATTCCTAATGTATAAATAAGGGGGGAAAGTTTGAGGTAATTGGACTTCTCAGGAGGGGCTCTTCAGGGACGCTCCCTCTGGACGCAGCTTCAGGTCCCCACCGGCAGACGGAAGCCTGGCCAGCTGAAGCCTGTCACGGTGCCACTCGAAAGCCACGCTCAGCTTCGGTAATTATCGAGGGTTGGGGGTGTTTCACTAACCTGTTGCGGACGTGTGTAAGTTCTTGAGACTAAGTAAAGTTTAGCTTTAAGTAAAAGCACTCTTGTGTTGTTCTGTTTGTGCCAGCCATCTATCGGTCGGACGGCCGTGTCTCCCTTGATTTATTTCCTAATACCATCTCGGACAGAGTAAAAGTTACCGAGAGCTTTGGGTTAAAAGAACCCCGGGTAACAATATAAGGTTGCTGGCAGATACAAAAGAATCAGCATGGACACCACACTATTTTCCTTTGCTAGGAAGAGGCTATCATGCAATGAGACTAATGCAGTTATTTGCTATGCTATACTCAGGGGAGTTGGCTGGGGTCAAGGATATCTAAGGACTTCTGATGGCACCTCAAAACAAAATGAAATGTTTTGTTCAAACCCAAAATGAGGGTTTTTTTCACCTGCTGTAAAATGTGAAATGAAAAGGCATTTCGAATTAAAAAATCAAAACGTTTCATTTAGAAAATGTTGAGTGGTCGACCCTGGCCTCTGATAGGCCCGTGATGCCACTCTTCTTTGCCCACTTGTTGAATCTTCAAATAAGCATGACAGGGGATGGATCACTTAATGATTAGCTGTTCTGTTCATTCCCTCTGAAGCACCTGGGACTGGCCACTATCAGAAGACAGGATATTGAGCTAGATGGACCTTTGGTCTGACCCAGTATGGCCGTTCTTATGTTCTTATGTTCAAGCACCTTCTTGCTTCTGCTGCCTGTCACGTTTGGGAGAAACTCCCTATAAACATCCACAGACTGAACTCATTATCCTCTTTCAAATCCCTCCTTTACACTCTCCTTTGCAGTGATGCCCACAAAAAACTTGACAGCAGTTAGGCTGCTGCTGTGTTGAGACCACTGCCTATCATGCTGACCAGTATTGTCTCATTGTTTCCTTCCACTCCCTTATCTGTTCCATCTGTCGTCTCTTGTCTTATACTTAGATTGTCAGCTCTTTGAGGCAAGGAATGCCTTTTTGCTCTATGTTTGTACAGCACCTAACACAATGGGGGCCTGGTCCACGGCTGGGTCTTTTAGGTACTATGATAATACAAGCAATGCATAATAATATTAAGTTTTAATTTTTACAAACAAAAAATTTGTTATTTTCCCCCAACCAAAACAAATTCAACCCAAATTCATGAAATTCCTCAGTCAACCAAAATCTGCATTTTTTTGGAGGAAAAAAGATTTTGGCCAAAAAATTGTGCCCAGCTCTCTTAGATGACTATTGGAAATCAAGAGTGCAATCACAAGATAGACCATGGGGACGTACCAGGTCAGGAATGGGAGCTGCTGAGGTTTCCCATTTTAGAAAATTAGGAGGCTATGCACCCAGTCTTCTGAATACTTATCAGATCAAACTTCTGACTCTTAGAGATCTCAGGCTGTTCTAAGGTGTACCACAGGACTGGCTTAGCACGGAGCAGCCCAGGATCAAGAACTGCAATGGGCACCTTTATACCCTTCCTTCCTTAGCTGCGGCAAGTGCTCCTTGGCCATAGTTGAGAAAATCTGTTAAAGCCCTTTATAGAAAAAGGCAAGTTTGCTGTACTCTAGAAATTGGGGAGCATGGGGAGAGAAAAGGACATAAGTAACTTCTTAAAGTCCTGTTCCCCCAGTCAGCATGTGGCAGACCTTCCTAGGGGCTACTCTCTTTCTCAGGTTACTGTGGCAAGGGAACCAATAATTCATCAGCTACTTGATATCCTGACAAAGAATGCAGATAAAATCACCAGCCATGGAGGGGAGCATATGTCATTTACCGGGCAGCTCCAAAAGGCAGCAGGCCACCTTGAGGAACGATGCTTTACAGAACTCCCAACAGAGAGGCCTGGCTCCCCACCACTCCTAGTTCTGAGCTCTGCCTTAAAGGCACAATCAAGACCTAAACTAGACAGTTCCAACAAGAAGCCAAGCATGAAGCTACAGCAGGGATGAATTTGGCTCAACATAGCTTGACTGAACTGTGTGCAGATGGGCAATGGATGAATATTAGCATCAGAAACGCACTAAGAAGGCTGCCTCAGAAAACTTCCTTTGGTGTCACAGGACACCCATATCACATGCAGTACTTTCCCAAGTGTTTCACTTGGTCTTAAAATGATGACTGACAGGGCTTGAGGTTGAAGATCTGTGTGAATATCAAATACAAGGCTTTACTCCAAGTTTCCTGAATGTTTTGTCACAGAGAGCACTGGAAAATGCTTGACCTAAGTCTTGAGGCCACTAATAGGGGCTATGCAGGACATAAATAGTTATGAAAAACCACTTCTTGTACAATTGTGAGTCAGCCCTATTTTAAATATTGCATATACTATCTACTGATTCAGTTGTTATGCCTGCCCCTCATCAGACTAATCTCTCGAATTCCACAAGACTGAATTGGATTGATGGTGGTGGGGCAGAAGAGAATCCTTGCATTTACTCATTAACAACACAGATCCACCGGATCCTGCAGAGCCTTCTGGGAAATTTTACTGTGGTTACTGCAATTGCCCCCACTCTGCCATTGACCATTTGACCTCACTTGATCCCCAAAATACAAAGAATCACTCTTTGACGATGGCTATATTGATCACAAAACCAAAGGTAGAGACACTTTGAGAAGGTGAAATTACATACAGGCAACTCAGCAGATTTAATGCTTGTGTTTGTGCTTTCTTCATTGAAGTTACCAGTTGTGCCTCCAAGAACTTTGCCACTGGGGGATCCAGTTCTGCACTATTCACAGTTTCTGGACACAAAGACCAAGCTGACTGAAGAGGATGCACTAGTATTATTCTTTACAGAATAATTTGCTATATAGCTGCTTTTTAAAGAGGAGGAAAATAAATTTTCATAAGAGTTCTTGGGTTTCCAATTGACGAAGAATCAAGAAATCCCTCCTCATGCCTGGGTAGAAGCCAGAATGAATAACTGAAGAGGCAGTAATTACTGAATACTACCAAACTGAGATCTTCTGGAATTATTTATCTCAGATGACTTTGTTATGAGGCTTGGAGTGCAATACAGACCAGTCAAGGATTGTGTCACCACTTACCCTGTAACCGTAGGTATCTCATAATGCTTTACTGATGTAGGTCCAAATGTTGAATGCTCACAAGCAGCCTACAAGCATGCAGGTCACACCCTGTGTGTGTGCTAGACAGCCCTGCTTCAGCAGCTCTGACCCCAGCAGCCTGTCCACAGCCCCACTCTGGCAGCAAGGTGACCCCAACACACTCCCAGTTCTGAATTTTCCCAAAACCATGTGTACTGTAATGTCCAGCCCTTTCCTAGACAGTTCAGAGAAATGATAAGATCCGTTTTTCCTTAAAGGAAAAAAAATATAGAATAATTTATTAACTTTAATTAATTTATTAACACCTTTCCCTTTAAACACAGCACTGAGTTGGTTTTTATTAAAACTAAAACAAATTTATTAACAATAGGATATTGGTTAAATGATGCCACGTAAGAGGCATAATGTTAGAAAGCGCTACGAGTAAAACCAAAGTGAACACACACATCTAAAAGTCAAAAGCTTAGTCTAGCAAGGTACAATCTTTGCCTAAGCAGGTTTCTCACCTATATTCAGTTTCCAGAGACATCGATCCCCCTTTAATTGAAGAACCCATCTTTCTCAGCTCGCAAGAGCTCTGTGCCCTTGTTTCCAGTGGTGGATTACCACACTGGCTGAGGGGGCCCAGGCCCAGGGGCCCCGACCAATTTGGGGACCCTGCAGGTGTGCCGGAACTCTGGCCCACCCCCTGCTCCTCCTCTCCCCCTCAGGGGCCTCTGCCGCCCTGCTCCTCCTCTTCCCTCTGAGGCCCCGCCCCTGGCCTAGCCAGAAGATGGAGCCTGTGGTAGGGTGACCATACTCCTGGCCTCTGCACAGAGCTGGCCTGAGAGCCCTCCCCCTCTTCCCCCTGTGTGATGTAGAGCTGGCCCAAGCCTCTCCGTCCCCCCTGTGCAGGGCTGGCCTGAGCCACTTGCCCAAGCCCCCCTCCTTCCGTGTGCAGGGTTGGCCTGAGCCCCACTGCTCACCCCCCCAAGCCCCTTTTTGGCAAAACTGGGCATTTGTCCTGGTTGCTCTTGCCAACTGGTGCCAAAAAGTCGGGGCTGAGGCTAAATTCCAACAACTCAGATCTCACATTTTGCTGTACATGAATAGTTCAAGTTCTCTTCTAAATTTAGGACCTGCGGGTGAAAGCCTGGGCCTATTGAAGTCAATGGGGGGGTTGCCTTTAAACTTCAATTTGGCCAGAATTCACTCTGTAATTTTTGAATGGGTTCTAGCAAAGTGAGTCTTCTCATCCATAGAGTTAACCCTTACAGTCTTTGATGATGTCCCATGTTTTTGCTGATACTAGTAGAAAATATATTTTTACTTGCATTATATATGAATGATCGAAGTTTTGTTATGCCAACAATTACTCCAGAAACTCCCCCCAATCTAGTCTTATTCCAGCACTTTACAGACCTCTCCCAAATCTCTGGCTGAATCTGGCTCTATGTTTTCTCTTGCAAAAAATGCCTATAAATTTTAAGGAAAATTGGGATTCAAGTGTTACACCTTACATGAAAGACAGCACCCCCCATAGTGCTGCACCGCATAACTGGTGAAGGCAGTGGCTTGATACTGGCTCAAGTCAAAAGTGTCACCTGTTGAATCATAAACACCACTCTCTGTGCCTCCATGGATTTTCCTTGGAGAGCTTCTAGCTTAGTCCTACCGTGCTAGACTCTGCGCTACGTGTAAAATCGGATGACATCATACTTGAGGAGATATGGCAGTGGGCACATTTCAGCATTTCTTTCTCCACTAAGCCTGATGAAAGCTGTAATGATCTGCCAATCGTTAACTCAGCAGGAATCCTGCCTGTAACCTTTACAATCTTCATTGATGAAGTGAGGCCAAGTCTGCTGTCAGAAATCAAAGCCTGGGGGATGATCCATAGAATATACGAAATAATATATTGTAACAGAAATAGGCCAGTAAGAGCACAAATCAGTAGCTGTAATAAAATTGGCTTTATGGTGTTGAGGGAGGGAACCAGACTCATCTTGGTTGATTTTTGTGGGGGGAGGGGAGAGGAACTAAGGGAAGTTCATTCATCTCTATACAATTTATTTGGTGATATAATGAGAAGTCAATCAAATATTTAATATCTTGACCCAGGGAGTTGTAGCTGACAGATCAAGTGCTTTCACATTACATTCAAACATTCAGGAAACAACAGAAACAGCCAGCATAAGACCAGTATTTCTGGCTAGACCTGAGGGGCAGGGGAAGGAGTGCTGGCAGACAGCTTCTTTCCCTCCTTGAGTACCTGCCAAAAGAACACAGGGGGAATAAAATCCAGGGGAAAGCAGATAGAACAAATGCATCAACTAGCTCTTTTCATATTAAGGGGGCATGGCCAATCAGGCTGAAGTCATGTGCAAAGGAACATATCCCTGCTAGCATTTACCATCAATCCTTCCTTCAGTAGTCCAGCCTGCATTTCAGCACAGTATAGAGTTAGGGGTCATTGGTAAATTCTGATCCAGGAGCAAGTTTGGATTTTGAACATCACCTAGGTTTGATGGTGGTCAAAGCCAGTCTTTGGGTCCTGCAAAACCCGTGCCAGTTGGCCCCTTTGGTTGTCAGGAGGAATCAATAGCAGTAAAAGAGCCCCCGTGCTGCTGATACAGATGGAGAACAAAGATAAATGTGGCATGTACAATAGCTGCATAGTGCCTCAGCTTAAGAGTCTTCTGTCAGTTTTACCTAGAGATCCTTGGCCTACATATAGTTTAGTAGCCCAATTCCTTCTACATCCCCACCTATCCCATAGTACAAGGCAAGGATAAGGAGTAGCTCTTTAAAAGCCACCTATCTATTTGGAGTAACTTCTCTCTTTCTATGCAGGTTGGAGTGTAAGGTCCATGGTGAAAGTTAAAGGCAGTTAAATATCCAGAATCTCCTGCCAAGAGGATCTGGTAAGACCCCAAGCATAGAGCAAGCTTTGCATACATTGAGGCTCTTACAAATTCTGTTGATTAATTCATCAATCGATGCAGTAAGTACTCTCCTGCTAGAATAGTTTTACTTATAACTCTCCGATCACAGCAGATCTGGATTTGGCCTGATCCCATTCATGCTGCTGCTATACTGGAAATCAATTGTGGAACATCTAAGAACCACATTTTCATTCCTGGGGGACATGTAAAATCATGCCGGGGGCTCCAAGGGATCGTCGGGGCCCTGAACTTTATAGCGTGGTCTAGACCCCATGAGACCAAGCTTTCTCGTGGTATTTAGGTACTGCTGCTACCACCCCTGTCTGGAACATACACAGAGGCACCAAAAAATGAAGACGATATGAGGTGGGTAAGAATATAAAATACATTTTCCAAACTCTATTAAAGAGTCAACTCAAATTTTGGGTGAAGGCTTCAGCTGGTACTAATCTTATCCCAAGTGCTTTGCCATATCTTACTTTTAATTTTTACTGGGCCTAAGCCAGAGACATGCTGACTATTTGAAAACCCCATTGATTTCTATAGCAGATGTAAGTGCCCAGCACTTCTTCAGTCAGGTCCATATTGTGCAAGATTGACAGTAAACAAAAGTTTGGGGGGATTTTTTTTAAAGAAGTGCTGATTTTTCCATTTTGTATTCCCACTCTTTTTATTTAGTGTCTGTTTGGAAAGATAATCTTATTTCTTTTAGTCATGTCAATGACTCACTTTTTGTGGAAGAATAGCAATTTTGTGCCATTTTACACAGCTGGTGTCAGCTTTAGCTTAATAAGTCAGGAAGCACAAAAATAGAGAGATTCAAGACCCAGAATGAATGACAGATAGCAATGGATGACTCCCCCACCTCCCCAGGAATGCAGCTCTTTCATATTATGCAATTATATACTAATGTGATTCAAACAAGAGTTGCATGTGAAGTAAAGGAATGAACTTTTGGCTGGTTTCGGAAAAAAACATCTTCATTGCTGAGTTTTGATTATGTTGTTAGATTGTAAAAAAACACTGAGGCAGGGATTTGGACTTTCTCTTTGTCCTGGGAAGCGCCTAGCACACTTCTGAGAGCTGTATAAATAACAAGTGCTAACTGTGAGGGCAGGTCTGCACTTAAAATGCTGCACTGGCGCAGCTGCACCACTGTAGTGCTTTAATGAAGACACTTTATGCTGACAGGAGAGAGCTCTCCCGCCCATACTTAATCCACCTCCCTGAGAAGCGGTAGCTATGTTGATGGGAGAGAAGCTCTCCCTCCAACATAGCGCTGCCTACACCAGGGGTTAGGTCAGTACACCTATGTCGCTCAGAGGTGTGGATTATTACACCCCTGAGCAATGTAGTTATACCGATGTAAGTCTGGAGTGTAGACCAGACCTGAGTTTCTAGTGAGAGGCAGTTTTGTCTGCTAGTGAATTAAAAAGCCATGGACTGACAGTGAACTGGTAATTGGATTCCCATCAGTATGGGTTAGTCCAGTCTGAACAGGATCACTGCTAAGATAATTCATTCTCTGGGGCTCATTCAGTCTTTGGTCTCTCTGCTGAAACTGCCAACAAAGAAACCAGTTGTGACATTGGGTATTTTTATGGTGAGGACACCTTTCCATTAAGAAATGGACTGAGATCACCAACTCACGTCAGACTGGCTGCTGGGCAGCTATTAGAATGTAAAGATTTTTGGCCTTGGGTCAGATTTGATTCACTGACTTGAAAGCGAAAAGATCCATGTCCCATTACCTAGCCTCTGTGTCTGCATGAAAAGCAGGTTCATTTTATACCAGGAAAATTGCTTTTGACTTTACAAAAGCCCCCCTTGTGAATTACTGCAGTGGAAGAAAGGTTTGAAGGTCAGGGTAAAATGTGGTAAAAATAATTAATCAAAATTGTTTTAAATTGCTATATTTTCCATAGCCCTTACATCTCTGTTTGTCTGTTAAAACTGAAAGGAAGATGAACTGATATTCCTATTTAGTCTTTTTTTCACACTAGGGAGTGAATCAGAGTAGGGTTGGGAGCTGGGGGTAGGGACTGTGATAAAATAGAGGGGAAATGCAAAGTTAAGAGAGTGAAAGGAAAAGAAAGAACCACTTTTATCTCCTCCTACCTGACCCCTTAAGAATATTTGGATTTAACACACTGGATAAATTCTATTCTAATCCATTCTAAATAGGTTCTTATACTGCATTCATCACCATAGTATCTGAATCAATAAAGCCATCAGCCAATTTTATTCGTAAGCCACGCTGCCTAGAATTGCATGGCTAGAACCCTATAGCAAGCAGGTTTTGCCATGTATCTCCATGGATGCAGATCCCCCTCTACCTGCAGAACCCTTGCTTTATCAGTTCTAAATCATCTGGGCTGAGTTGTGTGGCTGTTTTGTGCCATGGACAATTACTCCCAGAGACTTGGATAATTTATTTCACTTATGATGTCAGAATGTCAGCTTGAGTCTCCTGTAATGACCTAAGTTTGAAGGAGAGGAGAGAATCTCTGCTCTCCCTCTGTATTTTAACTCTCAAACAAAATAATACCAAGCTTCATACCATCCACTTACTCCTCCATTGGGAAATTAGTCACCAGCACACCTTAGAAAGTGCGGCCCATGGAGTCAAACTCTGAATAGGTGCTTTGAAGATGCTAATAGATTAACAAACAGCAGCAGTCTGTATTAGGTAAATAGGAATTTCCTCTGCATTCCTACTTAGGAGAAGAAAACATTATCACACTAGGACGATCCCCTTAATTTATGCATAGGTGAAGCTATTTAGCCAGAATCAGAGATTTTCTTATGATAATGAAAAAAAAAATAGGTGACAATAAAGAAAAGAGCCATTAATTTATTGGGAAGGGAAACTAGATAGCTGTGGCCACTGGCCAGCACAGCCTCCTACATTACACGATCTTCCACAGCAGTGTCTTTAGCCTGCCCTTCCTGCCTTCCGCTACACCTGAGATGTCTTTAGCCTAACCTTTCTGTGTCACACTATACCTGCAGTGCCTTTCACTTAACTGTAAATACTGCAGCTGGGGTATTGTTACTGAAAAAAGAGAGCAGGAGGGGAAACAAAATGCCACCACATCAGTTTCCTAAACATAAACCTTGAAAACTTCCTCAATAGCGTAGTGTGCAACTTTCTGTTCAGAAGGTGAGATGGAAGTCAGCCATAGCTGTGAAGATTAAAAGGAATCAGGGACTTATCTTCCGTAACAGCTTTTGGCCTCCCAAAATCTTACTGCTAGAAGGGGACATAAATAACAGTATCCAGCTTCCCTATCGCTTTGTGCTGGTTTATTTCCAGAATCTAACAATTATTTTACACAGAGTGAGTGTGCAGGATAGGTAGAAGATTACAGTATTTCACTGACAAATCCCTTAATAAGTTACTGCATTCCCCTCCGTCTTGGCTCATTTTGCACCTTGCCCCAGTCACACACACTTCCGCTGTGGAACAAACTCTTAAAAGCTGGGAACAAATGAGAGTTTAAGGTCCCTGAGTTTCCATTTACCACTGACATTACTATAAAACCAGATGCTATTGTCAGGCTAACAGCATGGTGAAGGGGCATGGGACATTAAATATAGATTCAGTTAGCTCAATCAGAGAGATAATTTCATGTTATCTGCTTCTAGGAAAAAGTTTCATTTATGTTAGTGTATTGATTCAACTCCGATTCTATGATTCCAAATTGCGGAGTTTAACCCAAGTGCCAACACTAAATACAATAGCAATGTCTTAAAAAAGAATCAAGCAATTTCTTTTATTGAGTCATACACTGCTGTTCATACAGAAGATCATAAACAAAACTCTCAATACAAATTCAAACCAGCCAGTGTTTCCAGTTTCCATCCACCTTCACCCTTTCTATCCTTTCCTTCGGCGAGCAGAACAGCATACAACCATCTCATCATCCTTTTTAAACATCCTGCACATTTTACCAGGTCAAACACCAGGCCGCTCAGTTTCCAAAAGTTTCATGCGCCCCTTGACTCAGCAATTTCAGTGCCTGAGATCTGAACATGAATGTGGGAGAAAGGCTATTTTGCAATACAGCCATCAGCTTTCAAACCCTTATAAAGATCTTATATGACTCTGCAGACTTTCAGTGTGAATTTCTAGATGAGGCAACATATCTTTAAGATATATTTTAAAATGTAACAGCTTTATGGGACAAACCCTGAGGTGTTTATTCAGGCAATACTCCTACTGAGTCTGTGGGAATTTTATCTCAATAAGGACTAAGTAGAAATTAAGGCTCAGACCCTATTCCAGGGATCTGTACACTATAAGGATTTCACTCCAGGCCCAGTTCCCCCTTCCGGGCAGAGCTGTTCCACTGGGACTCTGCTCAGAAAAGAATTGGAGAGTTTGGTGATGGGGTGAGAGGTGAAAAGGGCAGAGTGAGGGTCTGGTTGTGCTCCATAGCACCATCTAGGGGTAGCCCAATGCTAATAATAACAGGAATTCTTTTTATATTATATTACCCTGGAATCCTAGTCAAGGATCAGGCCCCATTTTGCTAAATACTGTGCAGTTAACAAGAAGACAGCCCCTGCCACAGACAGCTCACAATGTCCATGTCAGACAGGCTGCAACAGGTTGATAAATCTGAAAATGGGTGGGAGTGAGTTGCAAGGTTAATGTTACACTAAAATAAACAAAGTTTAGCAGAACAGCAGAAGTCACAACTCTCCAGGTGCCTAACCAAGGCCAGGTGTCACAGTTACAGGACTGTCTGCACCTCTGTCCCCCCTGAGGGCACCCCTTCACCTCTCCTGTGGTGGAACCACAATTCCCCCCTTAGACCAGCCCTGGGCTACAGTATCCTGTGTATGAACCACGCTTACCCAGCAAGCATTAGAAAAAAAGAACTTTAACCCTCAGCCAGTCTACTACATGCATGTATGCATGTCTCTTACCTAAATTCTTAACCCCCGCTGGCAGCCTAGGCAGGCCTAACTTCTTCAGACAACCCAGCAGGTGCTGGTGTCAGTCTGCTCCCCTCGAACAACTCCCCCCTCCGGAGAGAGTGCTCTTTTTCAAACTGCTATCTTCCTTTTGCTCTCCTGTGTTCCTGGGCTTTTTCCTGTCCTGGCACTCTCCCTTAATAACCTTGCAGTATTTGTGAAGAAGTGGCTTATCTTGAGTCATTCTTTCCCTTCCTGGTTGGTTTTCCTTACAGCCACCTATTAAACTAAACCAATATAGTAATATGGTAAATAACTCAATAGCCAGGTCAACATATAGTATTCATAAGTTATTACAGAGCCATTCCAGTTCCATCACATCAGGCAGGAGTGATTTGTAAGCATCATGACAATGGAATGAGAGTTAATGCTGGCTGAAGCAGTATTAACTATCCCAAGGTCCCTTATCTGACTGCTGTTGAGCAGCCTTAAGGCAATCCAGCTATGTTGTGTTGACAGAAGGCTGGGAGGTGGCGGAGAGGGTCATGGACTAGCATAAAAATCAGAAATATCATTGGCAGCTGGCTCCTGCCTTGACATACTTGAGGTCCTTTCCCTGCAGATCTGCAGGTGGGGAGATCTCACTCCTATATGACTTCTATAGGACTTTGAATTCCTCTCCTGTTAGTGACTATCTCTGTGTGAAGGAGCAATCTGGGCCTGAGCAAGGAAGGACTTCAGGATTAGCTCCTTATCCTTTCTGTTCTTATGCCCCTCTACACTCCTGCCCACATAAGCAGAGGACCAGGAATCATGGAGGTTAAGTCCATTAATGGCTATTAGCCAGGATCGGTAAGGAATGGTGTCCCTAGCTTCCGTTTGTCAGAGGGTGGAGGTGGATGGCAGGAGAGAGATCACTTGATCATTGCCTGTTAGGTTCACTCCCTCAGGGGCACCTGGTGTTGGCCACTGTCAGTAGACAGGATACTGGGCTAGATGGACCTTTGGTCTGACCCAGGAGGGCCGTTCTTATGTTTCGTTTAAACAGCTTTTGCCTTCATGTTCACTATGGAGCTATGCTCTTCTTTTGCGTGTGCTAGGGAAAGTATTTATGGACGTATGGAAGCAGAAAGAGATTGTGGCAAGGATACCAGGTGCTCTTTCATGCAATAGTTATGTATTTCACTGCTAATGTGATCCTGATAACATTATTACATAGTCAACAGTAAATGTTAGGTACTTACTAAGAACATTTCTGCATTGATAGACGTTTGATATAGAAATCATATTTCCCTCACTTCTAAGGCTATCATGGCTATGATTGATCTATAAAATATATGTCTATTAACATGCCACTTTTTAAATAATACTTTTCCTCCCAGCCCCAATGTCTACTGTAAATTCTCCAGAGCTGGAGATACAGTATATCTTGATGTTACCAGACACTCTTCACATTTTAAGTGCCAGATTGGCAGAACAGGAGACAGATATCTTCCATTTATTAATAGAAGAAGGTTAGCCTGAAGGCAGGCTTCCCTTAAACAGACCTGCCAATTTCCCTCAACCCTGGCTTAAATGGACCATCTCATAGCTGACAGGGATAGTTAGCCTTTGTGTCTCTATTGAGGCGTTCAACAACCAGGGCAATGAGTGCCAGGTGGGGAAGTGGATTTTGTGATGTAGAGTTCTCTGCTCATAAGGAACTGAACAGAGACCAGAAATATATTTCCAATAGGTCAAAAAATAGCCATCATTTGTTGTCAGACGTCACCAGTATGGTGCTCTGGTCTGTTCAATGTTGATAACCGTCGGCTGCATATGTATGTTCCCTCTGTGTACTGCTCAGGCTCTGCAGATCACCGACAAAGTAGCCCCTGAGAGAACCCCCAATGACCACAGACTCCAAGAAGGTATGAAGGCACCCGGACAAGTTTATTGCCAAATGAAACACAGTCTCTAGCTCCCCGGATCAGATATCTACAGTTCTGCTAGTACATATGTGTTCCCTGACAATGGACACAGCTCAGTCAGTGGCGGGACACTCCTCTGCCCCCTAGGCTGGACAGAGACACATTCTCCAGGAATGCATTCTTATACACAGGTACAAATAAGTTACACATCATTCCTGATGTATTGAGGTGCAACCCCTCCACGTAGCAAGGTGCCGCCTCTCACCTTGTACATGTTGGTTCGAACAAAACAACTGTATCCATCATATTACCCTTTTGCCCCTGTCTTTAGGATGGGTCAGCCTGTTCCTTGTTATGTATGTGGAATGTGCAAGTATCGGAGTGTTCTGGTATCTCTAGTGTCCGGTACCTTTTAGGTATGTATATTTTTGCAACATCATCCCTTTCCTTGCCAGCTTCTGTGAGCAGGGCTTGCCTCTGGCTCACAGCTTAACTTTGCTTTATGTTAGCAAAGTCTTGACCATTACTTTAGTTCAGACCTTAGGCCTCATATCGGGTCTCTGATACAAGGGTTTATGTTTCAAGGCCTCATCTTCCCACATCGTTTTATACCTTTTTTTTATCATTACTGCCAAGGGTTGGGTCTGGACCAGTTACCCAGAGATGAAAGGTTCTGTATATAAGAAGGTACAACTTTTAGCAGGGAGACACATTTATGCAGTTGGTGCCTCCTACCACTGATCTCTATTCTTTTTCATTTTTAAAATTTTCTCATACCAGGATGTTGATATACAAGAACTATTTCCAGTTCTTATTGAAAAGCTGCACCAACTAGTGCAAACACAACTGTTGAACTTTCCATCGGAGTAACTGTTGTTTCAGATCTTTCTCTGTAATCAGATTGCTGGTGTATTTACTGCTTAGACACTCTCCCCCGCCCAGCTGCTAATTGTCATACAACACAGCACTGAAACCTATGGAGGTGTTTATGTCTCCAAAAGCTCATAAAAGAGAACTGTAAAAGTATTCCTGCTGACTGTGCAGCAGGGACTCTAGAAAATAATTAGCTCTAATAGCACTGTCCAGACACTTTATACTTCCAAGTTAAAGAGCAAACAACCTAACTGCAGAGATGCACAGGTGCTTGAGATAAGGAAATAGTATTCTTTACCAAGGCTTTTTTCCAGTGTCTCATGCACTCCGCAAAAAGCACTTTGACACATACTAATAATTTGTTGTAGAATTTTCTCTTTTAAGCCAAGTGTTGTGGTTATAGTCATTTTGATTCTAGTAGTTAATTAGTTACTACTTTCCTGCCTTTTGGTCTCATGCCTATTAAACTCCCCATTACTTGGAATCATTAAATCAAAATTGGATGTCTCTTTATAAAAGAAATCGCTTTACTTCAACTTCAGGTTAGTGGTCGTGATCAAGGCATCACTGAGTGACATTCCATGTTCTCCAGAAGATCTGCCCAGAAGCCCTAGATGATCATAATGGTCCCTTCTTGTCTTAAAATCTAGGAATCTATTCTAACATTGTCACCGGTGCTTTACTTACAATGTGTAGGGGAAAACCATTCCCTTTGCATGGTGCTTCTATAGATGGATGGCCATTAATTAAAAATGTTGCAGAATTGATTAACTAATGATTCAGGCCAGTGCAATTGTTGTAATGTGTGAAATTATGTACCACTGAAGAGGCAAAATGTATTTAATGGCTTAAATTGCACAAAATAAGTTTACAATATTTCTAGGTTACCATTGGATGGGTTTCAATACATAATCCTAGAAGTATTTGACTAGCATTTTGTTCACAAATATTTTCCCCATAATGAACTGGCCTATTCATATAAGGGAGGGGAAAATCTTTTGCTCTTCCCATCACCTCCAGGGCTTTCATTAAGGGTGGGATTCAAAAGGGGAACTTAGATGCCTAACAGACATTTTAAGTGCCTATGTCCAACATTGAGGCACCACTGACATTCACAAAACCGCTGCTCAGCCTAACCCTGTAGGTGCCTGGGTTTCCATCATTAAAGTTCCCCTTGGTGCCTAAATTTCAGTGGATGAGCACACATACAGCTGCTTAAGTCCTGAAACCCCCCAGCAACTCTCCACCTTACTTATGCCCAAACCTTAGTGGTATTCACAAATGAGACATTCCCCACCTAGCTTGCCTTCAGCGACCAGTCCAAAGATGCATTCAGAGCTTGGCTAAACTCACAGAAAATGGCCAGAAGAATAGCCAGTATCCATCCCCTCCCTTCCCCACTTATAACCTTTAGCCTAATCATTGGAGCATTCACCCAGGATGTGGGAAGACACAGATTCTATTCCCCTCTCTGCCTGATACAAGGCAGGGATTTGAATTAAGGTCTCCCACATCATGTATCAGGAGAATGCCCTAACCACTGGCCTGTGGAGCAGGGCTCTCTCAGTCTATTCTGCTGAAGCTGTTCCACTTTGCATAAATAATTGAATATTCATTGGAGCAGGGGGTATTATAGCCACTGGACTACAGAATCATTCTCACACACTCACTCACTCTCTCTGGACCAATGACTACTTGCAATAATTGCAAATTTTACCAGAGATGGTTTTCAGTCATTTCAAAAATATCTGGTTTTGCAGGTAGCGCTGAAATTTTCCAATCCGAAGTTATCTCCAGGCTGCCAAGGTCATTCTGAGGTTGAATTCAGGTGCAGTCCCAAGATGTAGAGAATACACGTCTGCATGCATATTTCTACTGGAGCTGCTTGTTTGAAATGTGTTTAATGATCCATGGCCTCAAACGTGTAATTACTACAGAAGTCAACCCAACTGCATACACATGGCATCAGGAATAGAAATCTCAAATTTCATCTTCAAAATTCAGTTCTGTATCTGGTGAATTAAAGGAGCAGCTTTGCTAACTCTCTTGGTAAACAGAAATGATGCACATGAACAGGAGTGACACCCACCAGGCAGTGGGTAGCAGTGATAGCATATACACAAACTAGACCATCAGATAAAGATTCCTGAACATTCAAAAGGGACTTTTGGAAGAAATCTAAAATCTCCATAAACATTTTTAAATGTCTTTAAACAATCATCTCCCCTACCAACCATCCCGGACACTTCTGCCTCCAAATTCCAAATCATAGAACATTCTTTTGAGTGATCCCTGGAGTCTGGTTTTGTTCATGCATCACAGCCACATATTCACAAACAATGTGCCAACACACAATCCCATGTTCATTTATACCCAAGACTGTGGTTTGTTGCGCATGTGTAGTCAGCCTCTGAGCCTGCAAGAGGCAGTGTTGCTAGTGCTGCCAAATCACTGCTGAATCTGACCTGTGCACTAAACCCAGACAGTCACAGGACTGAAGATGAGCAAATCAAAAGTTTTAGAAAAGAAAACAATCCGCAACTGTTAAGTCGACCTTTAGCACTCTAGTGCCTCTGGACCTGCCAGATGTAGGCCTTTCCTTGCCTGATAATGACATTTGCTTCCGGGGGAAATTGGAAGCACTGCAACCATCCTCTTACAGCTATCTACTAGGTTCCCTTCAGAGAGGGAGATTCAAGTGGCTTCATCTCCTCCATTTTTTGCCAAAGATTTAGTTTTCTTCTTACACCGTGGAATAAAGGTGAGTTATGCACGGGTGCTGACAAGTGAGTCTGAACTGTATTTTCTAGCCCCAATCACCTGACATTGGCTAGGTTATAAAATGTTCATACCACCAGCATATGACAGCAGTCAGTGTCCATTGACTCCAGTAACTACTGTTCTACCACCACCACATATGAATATCACTTATAAAGGCCCAGACAAATCCAACTCACATTTCAGCTTCTAGTATCTAATAATAAAATATCTGATAGATAGAATGATGGACTGATTGATATGATGACATGCAATGTAACTGGTAAGGCTTGGAGGGGCTCTCTCCCCACCCTGCTTCCCATCCCACGCCCCAAACTCCATCAAGGAATAATGCACTACATCTTCAGTCTGATGTTTAACTCCTATCTACTGTATCAACACATTTCCCCTATAAAAATAGAACATAATTCTATCAGATTAAATGTTAAATTGTAACTACTAAAAATACTTCCCAATAACTGAGGAAATTACAAGAGTGTACTGTGTGTAGGCTTCTATCCAGCAATAATATGCTATAGGCCTCAGGCTGATATCACAAGAGAATGTATACATATCCCTTTGTAATAAGTAGAGTAACTGCTAGGCCAAATATAAAGTCAGATCCTAAAGGAATTATAGAAGGTAATAACTGTGCTAAGTAGGCCAATGCCTGCCTGCCTGCCTGCCTGCCAGCCAGCCACAGGGGCTAGACTAGGAGAAAGTGTGTGTGTGTGTGTGTGTGTGTGTGTGTGTGTGTGTGTGTGTGTGTGGTGGGGTTGTTATTGTTGGGGAGTGTTTGGGGGCTGAGAGGGAAAAGTTAGATTTTTCCAGCTAGAACAGACAATTCAACTGAAATTCGGCTTCTTTTTTCTTTTTGAGAAACCGACAGAAATGGACTTTTGCTGTGCTGTGCTGACCCTCCTGATCACATGAGATAGGCTCAGCCAATCCAGACCGAGCAGCAGTACCATGTAATTTCTACCATCTGACTTGAGTCAAGTACCCTGACCTTTATCCCAACAAACCAGGCTCATATTCAAAATGCATGTAAACTCTAATTATCTGAATTTCAGAAGATCCCAAATGTAGATTCATCACCCCTCTCCACAAATCCAAAATTCATATAGAAATGGATTTCATTTATCTGTAACTCCAGTTATCCAGTATCAGAGGGGTAGCCGTGTTAGTCTGAATCTGTAAAAAGCAACAGAGGGTCCTGTGGCACCTTTAAGACTAACAGACGTATTGGAGCATAAGCTTTCGTGGGTGAATACCCACTTCATCAGACTCAAGTAATGGAAATTTCCAGAGGCAGGTATAAATCAGTATGGAGATAACGAGGTTAGTTCAATCAGGGAGGGTGAGGTGCTCTGCTAGCAGTCGAGGTGTGAACACCAAGGGAGGAGAAACTGCTTCTGTAGTTGGATAGCCATTCAGTCTTTGGGTACGTCTACACTACGGGATTAATCCGAATTTAGATAATTCGAATTTGGGAAATAGATTGTATAAATTCGATTGTATGCGGCCACACTAAGCACATTAATTCGGTTTTTACCCACATTAATTCGGCGGTGTGCGTCCATGTACCGGGGCTAGCGTCGATTTCTGGAGCGTTGCACTGTGGGTAGCTATCCCATAGCTATCCCATAGTTCCCGCAGTCTCCCCTGCCCATTGGAATTCTGGGTTGAGATCCCAGTGCCTGATGGGACCAAAACATTGTCGCAGGTGGTTCTGGGTACAGCCTCACCCCTCCCTCCCTGCATGAAAGCAACGGACGGCAGACAACCGTTTCGCGCCTTTTTTCCTGGGTGAACACTGCAGACTCCATACCACGGCAAGCATGGAGCCCGCTCAGCTCCAGACAGCAGTCATGAACATTGTAAACACCTTGCGCGTTCTCGTGGAGTTTATGCTGAGCCAGGACCAGAAAAACGAGGCGAGGAGGCGGCGGCGGCGGGAGCGCAGCGACCAGCGTGATGAGGACATGGACATGGACACGGACACAGAATTCTCTCAAACCACGGGCCCCGGTGCTTTGGAGATCATGTTGTTAATGGGGCAGATTCTATCCATGGAACGCCGATTCTGGGCAAGGGAAACAATCACAGACTGGTGGGACCGCATAGTGTTGCAGGTGTGGGACGATTCCCAGTGGCTGCGGAACTTTCGCATGTGTAAGGGCACTTTCATGGAACTTTGTGACTTGCTGTCCCCTGCCCTGAAACACCAGAATACCAAGATGAGAGCAGCCCTCACAGTTGAGAAGCGAGTGGCGATAGCCCTGTGGAAGCTTGCAACGCCAGACAGCTACCGGTCAGTCGGGAATCAATTTGGAGTGGGCAAATCTACTGCTGTGATGCAAGTAGCCAAAGCAATCATTGAGGTGCTGCAACGAAAGGTAGTGACTCTGGGAAATGTGCAGATCATAGTGGATGGCTTTGCTGCAATGGGATTCCCTAACTGTGGTGGGGCGATAGATGGAACCCATATCCCTATCTTGGCACCGGAGCACCAGGGCAGCCAGTAACTAAACCGCAAGGGGTACTTTTCAATGGTGCTGCAAGCACTGGTGGATCACAAGGGACGTTTCACCAACATCAACGCGGGGTGGCTGGGAAGGGTTCATGATGCTCGTGTCTTCAGGAACACTATTCTGTGTAAAGGGCTGCAGCAAGGGACTTACTTCCCGGACCAGAAAATAACCGTTGGGGATGTTGAAATGCCAATAGTTATCCTTGGGGACCCAGCCTACCCCTTAATGCCATGGCTCATGAAGCCATACACAGGCAGCCTGGACAGGAGTCAGGAGCTGTTTAACTACAGGCTGAGCAAGTGCAGAATGGTGGTAGAATGTGCATTTGGCCGTTTAAAAGGTCGCTGGCGATCGCTACTGACTCGCTCTGACCTCAGCCAAAGAAATCTCCCCATTGTTATTTCTGCTTGCTGTGTGCTCCACAATCTCTGTGAAAGTAAGGGGGAGACCTTTATGGCAGGGTGGGAGGCTGAGGCAAATCGCCTGGCTGCTGATTACACGCAGCCAGACACCAGGGCGATTAGAAGAGCACACCAGGAAGCAGTGTGCATCAGAGAAGCTTTGAAAACCAGTTTCATGACTGGCCAAGCTACAGTGTGAAATTTCTGTTTGTTTCTCCTTCATGAAAACCCGCCCCCTTTATTGACTCATTCTCTGTAAGTAACCCACCCTCCCCCTTCCCCCAGCTTGCTTTCAAACCAAATAAAGTCACTATCGTTTAAAAATCATTTATTCTTTATTCATAGATTGTAAAAAGAGGGAGGGATCCCGGGTGGGGTTTGGGAGGAGGGAAGGAAAAGGCCATTAAGAAATGGT
This sequence comes from Terrapene triunguis, assembly GCF_002925995.2. Classification (NCBI taxonomy): domain Eukaryota; kingdom Metazoa; phylum Chordata; order Testudines; family Emydidae; genus Terrapene; species Terrapene triunguis. The sequence goes on along the minus strand of NW_020664409.1, from coordinate 70,296,929 downwards.
TAAAAAAATGACAGCCTTTTGCTTGGGCTGTCCACTGGGGTGGAATGGGAAGGTGTACGGAGCCTCCCCCCCCCGCGTTCTTACACGTCTGGGTGAGAAGGATATGGAACATGGGGAGGGGGGTTATACAAGGGCTGTAGCGGCACTCTGTAATCCTGCTGCCGTTCCTGAATCTCCACCAGACGCCGGAGCATGTCTGTTTGCTCTCGCAGTAGCCCCAGCGTTGCTTCCCGACTCCTCTGATCTTCCTGCCGCCACCTCTCATCTCGAGCGTCTCTCCTGTCCTCATGTTGGTCCCTCCTGTCCTCACGTTGGTCCCTCATGTCCTCACGTTGGTCCCTCCTGTCCTCACGTTCACTGGCTTCTTTCCTATACTTTGAAACCGTGTCCTTCCACTCATTCAGATTAGCTCTGTCACTGCGGGTGGATTGCATGATTTCTGCAAACATCTCGTCTCGCGTCTTCTTCTTCCTACGCCTTATCTGTGCTAGCCTTCGGGATGGAGGAGGGAGGCTTGAAGAATTTGCAGCTGCAGGAGGGAGGGAAAAAATGAGAGAATTTTTTAAAAAGATACATTTTGCAGAACAATGCTTATACTCTTTCACGGTGACCAACACTATTCACATTACATAGCACATGTGATTTTGCCTCTTAATATTGAGTGCCTGTGGCTTTGGTGTTAGAGATCACAGACGCAGGTCCGGGCAACAGAATTCAGCTTGCAGGCAGCCATGGTAAGCCATTGTCTTTCGGCTTCTGCGCCCTCCTTTCCCACATACCAAAGCAAAGCCTGTTGACTGCTGCGGTTTTCCTGTTAACCTTCAGCAGCAGAAAACAAACTAACCCCCGCACCATCCAATTCTCTGGGATGATCGCTGTATCCCTCCCCCCACCGCGTGGCAGGTATCAGGGAAGGTCCCTGCAGAAACCAAACTTGTTTAATCCTGATCTGACGGTGTCAAATTTGCAAATGAACTGGAGCTCAGCAGTTTCTCTTTGGAGTCTGGTCCTGAAGTTTTTTTGCTGTAAGATGGCTACCTTTACATCTGCTATAGTGTGGCCAGGGAGGTTGAAGTGTTCTCCTACAGGTTTTTGTATATTGCCATTCCTGATATCTGACTTGTGTCCATTTATCCTCTTGCGTAGTGACTGTCCAGTTTGGCCAATGTACATAGCAGAGGGGCATTGCTGGCACATGATTCATAGATTCATAGATTCATAGATTCTAGGACTGGAAGGGACCTCGAGAGGTCATCGAGTCCAGTCCCCTGCCCGCATGGCAGGACCAAATACTGTCTAGACCATCCCTGATAGACATTTATCTAACCTACTCTTAAATATCTCCAGAGATGGAGATTTCACAACCTCCCTAGGCAATTTATTCCAGTGTTTAACCACCCTGACAGTTAGGAACTTTTTCCTAATGTCCAACCTAGACCTCCCTTGCTGCAGTTTAAGCCCATTGCTTCTTGTTCTATCCTCAGAGGCTAAGGTGAACAAGTTTTCTCCCTCCTCCTTATGACACCCTTTTAGATACCTGAAAACTGCTATCATGTCCCCTCTCAGTCTTCTCTTTTCCAAACTAAACAAACCCAATTCTTTCAGCCTTCCTTCATAGGTCATGTTCTCAAGACCTTTAACCATTCTTGTTGCTCTTCTCTGGACCCTTTCCAATTTCTCCACATCTTTCTTGAAATGCGGTGCCCAGAACTGGACACAATACTCCAGCTGAGGCCTAACCAGAGCAGAGTAGAGCGGAAGAATGACTTCTCGTGTCTTGCTCACAACACACCTGTTAATACATCCCAGAATCACGTTTGCTTTTTTTGCAACAGCATCACACTGTTGACTCATATTTAGCTTGTGGTCCACTATAACCCCTAGATCCCTTTCTGCCGTACTCCTTCCTAGACAGTCTCTTCCCATTCTGTATGTGTGAAACTGATTTTTTCTTCCTAAGTGGAGCACTTTGCATTTGTCTTTGTTAAACTTCATCCTGTTTAACTCAGACCATTTCTCCAATTTGTCCAGATCATTTTGAATTATGACCCTGTCCTCCAAAGCAGTTGCAATCCCTCCCAGTTTGGTATCATCCGCAAACTTAATAATTGTACTTTCTATACCAATATCTAAGTCGTTAATGAAGATATTGAACAGAGCCGGTCCCAAAACAGACCCTTGCGGAACCCCACTCGTTATGCCTTTCCAGCAGGATTGGGAACCATTAATAACAACTCTCTGAGTACGGTTATCCAGCCAGTTATGCACCCACCTTATAGTAGCCCCATCTAAATTGTATTTGCCTAGTTTGTCGATAAGAATATCATGCGAGACCGTATCAAATGCCTTACTAAAGTCTAGGTATACCACATCCACAGCTTCTCCCTTATCCACAAGACTCGTTATCCTATCGAAGAAAGCTATCAGATTGGTTTGACATGATTTGTTCTTTACAAATCCATGCTGGCTGTTCCCTATCACCTTACCACCTTCCAAGTGTTTGCAGATGATTTCCTTAATTACTTGCTCCATTATCTTCCCTGGCACAGAAGTTAAACTTCTGTGCCAGGGAAGTTTAACTTCTGTGCCAGGGAAGATAATGGAGCAAGTAATTAAGGAAATCATCCTTAATATATGATGGCATATATAACATTGGTGGACGTGCAGGTGAATGAGCCGGTGATGTTGTAGCTGATCTGGTTAGGTTCTGTGATGGTGTTGCTGGTGTAGATATGTGGGCAGAGTTGGCATCGAGGTTTGTTGCATGGGTTGGTTCCTGAGTTAGAGTTGTTATGGTGCGGTGTGTGGTTGCTGGTGAGAATATGCTTAAGGTTGGCGGATTGTCTGTGGGCGAGGACTGGCCTGCCTCCCAAGGTCCACCATGATTTCAACAGCTTCCACCCCACCATCAACCTCAGCCTGGACCAATCTACACGTGAGGTCCACTCTTAGACACCACAGTACAAATAAGCGATGGCCACGTTAACACCACCCTATACCGAAAACCCACCGACCGCTATGCCTACCTTCATGCCTCTAGCTTCCACCCCAGACACACCACACAATCCATCGTCTACAGCCAAGCGCTGAAGTACAACCGCATCTGCTCCAACCCCTCAGACAGAGACCAACACCTACAAGATCTTCACCAAGCATTCTCAAAACTACGATACCCACACAAGGAAATAAAGAAACAAATTAACAGAGCCAGACATGTACCCAGAAGCCTCCTGCTACAAGACAGGCCCCAAAAAGAAACCAACAGAACTCCACTGGCCATCACCTATAGTCCTCAGCTTAAACCTCTCCAACGCATCATCAGTGATCTACAACCCATCCCGGACAATGATCCCTCACTTTCACAGACCTTGGGAGGCAGGAATGGGGGAGGGAAATCTCAAATATGTTCCATGGAGAACTTGCAGCCATAAACAAATTTTCAGTGAACCTTGGCTGATTCAAGAATATTGTCAGTTGCTACTCCAGGTCTAAATTTTAGATGGGGCCCTCTAATTTACTTTAGGTTTGCAGATGCTCTTTAAGTATAGATGCTGGCATGGTTGTTCAATGAAATCCAGCAGCTGCTGCTGCTTTGGAGCCCCCCAGTGCAAGTCTGGGGGCTTGACTCTGCTCTGACTTACCTGAGCTTTACACTGGTATAACTTCTTTGGTTTGACTGGAGTTACTCTATTTACCCTCGTGTGAGAACAGAATCAGGCCCTGGGTCTCCAGAGCAGCTGCATCTTTCATCTCTAAGAGCTATTCCAGTGAGTTAACAGCTGTAACTATGACTATGACTCATAGGATTTCAATAAAAGTACACTTATCTTACTCTACTTTGTTTTTCTTATTTTCAGAGGGAGGGAGTGCTCAGGTACCCAAAGGTAGAGCCTCCATGGAACATAGTTGGAACTAGGGTTGAGTTAACAAGCCTTTTGGTGGCTCACAGCAGAAATGGACATAAGCCACAAAGTTGGTTCCAAATCCTCTTTTTTAATACTTTAAAATTTGAGAATGTTTAGAACAGGATTTTCATTTGGGCCTCTTGACTTTGCAAAGCACTCAAAAGCAGAGGAAGTAGACACTTGAGATGCATTCTGTAAACCCTCTGGCCAGAAGCTTCAAAGGGGAAAGAGCTCTCTACTCCCTCAGTTGGGGAAAAGGGAAATGTGCTCGCATGCACAGCTTCATTGGCTTAGGCTACCTATCCACAATTCCTCTAGCAGCACATGGGAAGTCATCATATACATGAACCTGTATTTTAGGGAATAGTGGGCTCCCAGAGATGCTCTAGAGGTGAAAGAGCTGTTACCTTGTGTCAAAGAGCTCATTCCAAACAGCCAGGACTCTGCTCAAGAGTCGTAAGTGTTTTGCTTCCCCTCCCGTGAAGACTTTGCTGCAAGAGATAGCGTAGAAGGCTCCATAGCAAGAGACGACTTAGGACTTTGTTGCAAGAGGTACCACGGAGAATTCCATGGCAGGAGATGACATAGAGGAGAGCAGCAGCGCTGAGTGGACTCCAGTGAGACCCTGTCTACCCAACATCTTGATAAAGCTGAATCACTGAACTGGGTTAGGTGGTGGCACCTCCTGGTGGGATTAGGCAAGCAGCTTGTTTGGGACCTGTAAAGAGGCACACAGACTGCTGCTAGCTGCAGGAGTGGGGTTTGGTGGAGGTATGAAGTTGTGCAGCCAAAGGACTACCACCACTCACTGTTGGGTGAGAAGGGAGTTTGGTAGACTCCTGCCAAAGTTACTGGAAGAAGGGTATTTTATTATTTCTTTGCATATATATTCTGTTGCTGTGTTTTCCCAAGTTATGACTGTGTTCCCTTCCCGCAAATAAAGATTTCTTTGTACACAGTCTCAGAGTGAGAGTGGGGAATTTCTGCCTCTTAAAGGAACTCAGGGAGGATACATTAGATTTTCTAGGTTTCTGGGCAGTGGCTCGAGCTGGTTTAGTTATTTGTCAAAAAGTACCCTAGGTATATTGAACCCGGCACTTTTTTGCTACCCTTAATCATGTGGCAGAAGGATTAGAACACTCCTAGCATATCTAACTCAAGTAAGTTTGTATCTGGCACCCCAGTGAGTTTTGATAATTGAGCATTCAAAAATCATCAAAGCCACTAATTGATGCCATTCTGCTGTCAAAGTGCTCCAACCCTTCTCCTCCCTTATTAAACCAACTGCCGTAAAACTAAGACTTGTTGCAGAGATAATTAAGAACTAAAGACCTGACAATTTTATTTAGCCTTCTAAGGAAAGACACAGTGCCTGGACATGATAAAATGGCCCAATTAACCTCTGTCCAGCAGCACTTATGTTGATATCTTAAATATAAAATACAAACATTGGAAGTGCTTTAATAAAGAGCACAGTTCAGTCCCCTTGCACAAATATCCACATTATAAAGATGACAAAAATAGTGATGCATGGACCTGTTCTTAACATCTCTTCTGTCTGGATCCCACTATCATGGAGCACTTTCAGGCAAGCTATCAAAGCAGCAGAAAAGGCATAATTTGAAACTAACCCTTAGTCTAGGATAAGTTTGACTTTGGGATATAAATAGCAGCTAACCCCTGCCTAACCTAAATGTTCCTTTTACTTTAAACTAGTTTAATTTAAGCAATAGGAGTGACCGTTATTTTTAATGGGCAGAAGCTGTTCATTAAAGTTATAATGACATTTAGATACCCTGGTGATAGGCACCTCAGAAATGCCATAGATGGATAGATATTCATTAATAGCCCAATTGGCCTGGACGTAAAATTAGCTTGAAAATAGACAGGTTACAAGCTTCTGGGTGTAATGTGGAGGCCTGGAGATAGGGTAGTATTGCAGGAGATGTACATGTGCCAGTGAACCTGCGACTCTGAATGTGCTAGAATCCAGTTTAGAGTAGACACATTGCAGAAGGGATGTTTTTGGTCTTTGTGGGAAAGGTGTCCACTATACTGGATGAGTAATTAATAGACTTGGGTGAGGCTGCACATTCCATTTTGATAAATGGGGGGGAAACTGCTTCAGAAAGCCTGAAGCAAGTAATAGGATTATCTACACTGGAGCAGGAGATGTAATGTCTATCTTGGGTAGATATAACCTGCCTGGCTTTGATCCAGTTAGTGCTCTAAAAATAGAAACATAGCCATGATTGTACAGGTGCCATGATGGGTTAGCCACCTGAGTACATACCTAGAGTTTCCAATGGGATTGTACTCAGGACAGCTAGCCCATCCCACCACCCATGCACTTCCAGCTATACTGATATTTTTAGCATGCCAGATCGATCAAAGCTAGCATGTATATGTCTGCCCGAGCTGAAAATTATACCTTACAGCTCCAGTGTAGACATACCCTGAGAATCTTCCTGAGCAACAAGAGGATGAGCCCTATATAGTCATGGAATACGTCTGGAAAATGACTACCACTGGTTTCCATATTGGTGAAAATATATATATTCACATTCCCATAAAGTTACAAGTGCATTGAAGAGTGTACATACAAATATTAACACAGTTTATGTATGTCTAAACAATTCTTTATTTTCTTAGAGCTTATCTACACTACAGGTTATGTCGGTATAACTTATGTTGCTCAGGGATGTGAATAAGCCACCCCCCTGAGTGACGTAAGTTATACCAACCTAAGCGCTGATATGGACAGCGCTATATTGGCAGGAGTGCTTCTCCCATCAACATAGCTACGGCTGCTCGCAGAGGTGGTTTTATTATGCCGACGGGAGAGCTCTCTCCCATTGGCTTAGAATATCTTCATTAGACACGATACAGCAGCGCAGCTGCATCAGTGCAGCTGTGCCTCTGTAGTGCTTCTAGTGTAGACTAGCCCTTAGGGTCCAGGCCTTGTCCCACTGAAGCCACTGGGAGTTTTGTTGTTTTTTTCCCAATGATTCAGTAGGGTGAGGGTTCAGCCCATAAATCAGGGATGAATCCAGGAAATAATTACCAAAATAAAAATAAAGTTTTAGTCTCTTATTATTCTGAATCCTGCATTCAGTCCCTTTGACCATTAATTGCACACTAATTTCTTCCTACAGTCTTTTATCTTGGGCCTCTTCCTCACCTAAAGTGCAGTTCTGCTCCGTAAAATTAGCACGGTCAGGCTCCATATTTATTATCTCTCAAAGACTTCCATCCTAACTGCGATCAATTTACAAGTAAAGAGGGTTTTTTTCCCCTCCACTGGCCAGTCTTGAAAACTCAACATGGGCTCTGAGTCAAACTGGGCTCTTCCTTCCTGGCACATAATCTACAGTAATCAAGGTACTCCAGGCCAAATTAGGACCTCAGTTACACCTGTGGAACCTCACTGTGTTCTAATTATGACTTCAGTGACACCTTTGCAACCCCATTGACAACAGCGGGGTTGCACAGTTATCACTGACTGGAATTTAGAAAGCAATTCTGTTGCTGATACACTAAAAGGAATAGAATACAGCTCATTCCCTCTTTCGCGAGGTTGGCTATCTAGGGCTAGCAGGAGTAAAAACCAGCAAATATGTATCGGCATTAAAGTCAGCAGCTAGGACTCTGAATATAGATAGGTAGAAGATCTATAAAGTATGAAAATGTCATTTCTACACAATAGCTTTTCAGAACAGAACTGTACTTTAATTAACAGCTCTGATTAATTAGAAGGAGCACACATAAGTACTGTTTTCTTTGTGCATCTTTCTTATTTTTGAGCTCTCTTAAATAAGTACTAACATAGCAGGAAATTTATTAGCAAACACTTTGCTGTAAGTAATGCTTAACTTTGAAACAAATGTACTTGCATGAGAGTGTTTTGATTAATCTGCTCTTCATTAATTGAACACCTTGGCAACTGTGTAGTAAATTATGTGTTGATGGAAACCAGCACAATTATACACAGCTGCATTTTTTAGAATCCAGTATTCTGACAACATTTAATTATCATCAAACAAACATTCATTATTTGTTTACATCAGGTCTAGACCTAAACTTGATAATTGCCAGACATATGTGCAGTTGTGGGAGGACTGGCAATCTGGATGTCCATAGGGCTCAATTCCAAGGAAATAATCATTGGCGGCCATAAAAAGCTCTGGCACATTTACAAACTGGACAGGGCTGTACACTGTGTGACCTAAGAATTAGAGATGGAGAACATATGGGAATTGTTCCAGCCACCAGAGCTGTTGGGGAACAGCTGTAGAGATGCCCAGTACAGATTAAATTCTCCTAGTTTTCCATTTCATTACAAACCCAAAACTCTGACCACTTTTTCTCAGTTACACATATATTTTATTGAACTTTGGCTATGTTTCTAGCTGAGTTGAACACTAAACTGGGCCCAATTTTTGTGCTAACCTAGGCCAATTTGTGGGTTTAGCATAAGGGGAAAAACACCAAGTGAAATTCAGTAGTTTTGCATTATTTGCCTTGAAAAGAAGCAACATTTGGTGATTTCTGTATGTACTGTACCAATGCTCTACCATGGTCTAAAGAACACTGTGCTGCTGGAGACGACATCAATGTTTTGACTTGTGCTACTTACATATCCTATGTCACTTTGTCTTAGCCACAATACCTAGGGTAAAACTGGATAATTACATTCTTCTGACCTAACCTCCCTGTGCAGTTTCTACTAGATAGCGTATTCTTCACTGTAGTGCTGCTGTGTATTGTTAATAAGCTGGCTTGTTTTACAAGGTACAGCTGGTGGCTGCAATTTAGGCCATGTCTACACTACAGAGTTAAGTTGACTTAAATCACATAGATCAGTGGTTCTCAAAGCCGGTCCGCCACTTGTTCAGGAAAAGCCCCTGGCGGGCCGGGCCGGTTTGTTTACCTGCTGCGTCCGCAGGTTCGCCGATCGCAGCTCCCACTGGCTGTGGTTCACCGCTCCAGGCCAATGGGGGCTGCGGGAAGCGGTGTGGGCCGAGGGATGTGCTGGCCGCCCTTCCTGCAGCCCCCATTGGCCTGGAGCGGTGAACCACAGCCAGTGGGAGCCGCCATTGGCTGAACCTGCGGACACGGCAGGTAAACAAACCGGCCCGGCCTGCCAGGGACTTTCCCTGAGCAAGCGGCAGACCAGCTTTGAGAACCACTGACATAGATGATCATAAACTGCTGTAACTACATTGCTTGTGCATGTTCACATAACACTCCTTGTGTCGATGAAGTGCATCCACAGTTGGTGCTCTAGCACCGACAGAGAGAGCAGTGCACCATGGGTAGCTATCCCACTGTGCAAATCACCACCTTCTCCTGCTAGGAGTTCTGGGAATGGATCACAGTGCAGCATAGGGGTGGAATCACCACCTCATGATGCAGTTTTCTCCAGCCCGTAATTCCAAGGGTTTACATCTGCATGTTGTGCCATTTTTCAACTGCCCCTGTAAACTTTGCACCCACCATCTTTGCCTGAAAGCATGGATCCTGCACTGCTCACCAGTCTTGTGATAAGCACTATGAACACAACGTGGTTGATCCTGCAGTATTTCATGAGCTGTGAATCTGAACAGGAATCCGTAGTGTCTGCCCTGCTGTGTGCCATGGAAAGAAACAATTCAAGATTGATGTTGGCATTCACGGAGCAGCTGCATACAATGGACCATCGCTACTGAGTTCGGGAAACAAGCACCAAGCAGTGGAATTGGATTGTGATGCAGGTATGGGATGACGAGCAGTAGTCACCTTCCTTGAACTCTGTGTGGAACTCACCCCTTCCCTGCGGCACAAGGACACCAAAATGAGAGCTGCTCTAATGGTGGGAAAGCGAGTGGCAATTGCTGTGTGGAAGGTGGCAACTCCAGACTGCTACCGATCAGTCACAAATCACTTTGGAGTTGGGGAGTCCACTGTGGGGGTTGTGGCGATACAAGTGTTCAGGGCCATTAATTCCTCCTCCTACGAAGGACTGTGACTCTGGGCCATGTGCAGGAAATCGAGGATGGCTTTGCGGCCATGGAATTCCCTAACTGCAGCAGGGTGATAGATGGCACACATATCCCAATTTTGGCCCCAGACCATCTTGTGATGGAGTACATCAACAGAAATGGCTACTTCTCTGTGGTATTGCAGGCCCTGGTGGATCACTGGGGTCATTTCACTGACATACATGCAGGGTGGTCAGGGAAGGTGCACGACACACACATCTTCAGGAACACTAGCCTATATAGAAAGCTGCATGCAGGTACTTTCTTTCCAGAACAGAAGATTCCAATAGGAGATGTGGAAATGCCTATAGTGATCCTGGGCGATCCAGCCTACCCCATACTCCCCTGGCTCATGAAGTCATACACTGGAAACCTTGACAGCAGCAAGGAGTGCTTCAACAGCAGGCTCAGCAGGTGCAGAATGACCATAGAATGTGCGTTTGGCAGATTAAAGGGTCACTGGTGCTGCCTTTTTGGCAGGTTAGATATCAGTGAGGAAAATATTCCCATGGGCATAGCAGCCTCCTGTGCTCTGCATAACATTTGTGAAGCCAAGAGGGAAAAGTTTCCCCGGGGTGGAGCGTTGAGGTGGATAGCTTTGTGGCTGATTTTGAGCTGCCAAACACCAGGGCTATTAGAGGTGCCTAATGGTGGCTATTCAAATCAGGGTGGCTTTGAAGCAGCATTTTGATAGTGAGCCCCAGTACCAGGAATATGTCTTTCTGTAATGAATTGAGCCAGGCATTGTTTACTTGCCACCTTGAATGACCCCTGTATGAATGATTCCTGCCTGAGTGTTAACTGTAGTCTTCAAATGTGCCAATTGCCTCTGTGTATGAATTTCTGTTGCAAATACGGTGTAGGTCACAAGTAAAGAATCACTGTCTTTGTAAGCCTAATTTTTTATTAAACACAGATAAATACACAGATTAACATTTCTCTGAAGTGAGGATCTCACATCTGTGTGTAAGTCCAGCTGTCACTATGGAAAATGTCCTTATGAGTGGAGTGCAAGGGGTACTGTGATGGGCTGGGAACATGAGAGCAATGTGTGTGGGGAATTTGGGGATGGCAAGGAAGGCAGTTCTGCATGGGCTGCAGAAAAAATGAGTACTTACTGGAGTTCCCCCCTCCTGCTTCAGGTACAGGGCCAGCTCCAGGCACCAGCTTAGTAAGCAGGTGCTTGGCAGCCAATTCAAAGGGGCAGCACTCCATCTGGTATCAATGCAGCACGTCCGGGTCTTCGGCGGAAATTCGGCGGCAGGTCCCTCATTCCCTCTCTTCCTCTTTGAGCTGCCGCTGAATTGCCGCTGAAGAGGAAGAGAGGGAGTGAAGAAGCGGCGTGGTTGAGCGGCTGCCAAAGTGCCGCCGCTCGTCTCCACCACTCGGCTTCTTTTTTTTTTTTTTTTTGTCCTTCGTGGCGCAGAAAAACTGGAGCCAGCCCTGTTCAGGTATGCCAGAGCCAGACTGCTGGGATTGGCTACATCCCTCCTGAGTCAAAAAGAGTTCCTGGCTTACCACGTCACCAGATGAGCCTGTTACCTGTCCCACATTCTCCTCCAACTTGACCTCCTCATCCACTACTTCATCCTCAGGGTTGACTCCGCTGGCTGCTGCCTCCATTCCCCCTGAAGTATCTGCGGGGCTCTTGGCAATAGAGATGGGGTTGCCACCAAGGATGGCAAGCAGCTCCTTGTAGAATCGGCATGTTTTCAGTGCCGCACCAGAGCGACGGTTGGCCTCTCTAGCCTTCTGGTATGCCTGCCTCAGCTCCTTGATCTTAGCATGGCGCTGCTGTGTGTCCCTTTTGTGCCCCTTCTCATCCATGCCATGAGCAATCTGCTTGTAGGTGTCAAAGTTCCTACAGCTGAATCAGAGCTGTGACTGCACAGCCTTCTCTCCCCACAGACCCAACAGATCCAGTCACTCCAGTGTACTCCACATTGGAGCCCATTTGCTGAGGAAAGCCGGCATGGTCAGCTGGGAAGATGCGATGTGAGCTCTCTGAGATGAGCAAACAGGAAGTGGAATTTCAAAAATTCCTGGGCCTTTAAAGAGGAAGGGGCGAATGTCTGTGTATCTGGCTTTAGGGCAACAGAGTAGAAACTACTTACCAGAGCAGTCATGATGGGCATTGTAGGACACCTCCTGGAGGTCACTTAAGGTGACATAAGAAAGTGTAGTGTCTACACCGACATTGCGTGGCTCGAACTTTGTCAAAAAAAGCTCTATGCTGCTTGTTGAGGTGGTTTTATTATGTTGGCATAGCAGGAGAGTTAAATCGGTGGAAGGAGCATTGTAGTGTGTACACCTCTGCTGTTTTGTTGATGAAACGTGACTTGTCAACAAAACTGTGTAGTGTAGACTAGGCCTTAGTGAAAAATGAAAAAATCCCTGTGTATAGTTTGTACATTTTAGTTTCTAAAGTACTTTAAGATCCTTGAGATAAGAATCCTTATATAAATATAAGATCAAAGAATTATCACTTTCCTTCTAGTTTGCCATTCATTTCATTTTCCATTAGCATAGCACAAGCATAAGATTCACCTGTCACATCCTTTCATGCTAAAATGTACCCAGCTAGAACCGCTCTGCTCTGACCTCCTCTTCAGAAGTTCATTTCAATATGAACTTCCAAAGACTACAGAGAAACAGCTCACAGGTCACACCCAGCCACTGAGCAAAAATTGATCACAATGATTTATCAGTTAATAGCTGATAAAAGAAAATGGATCTCCCACCCTAAGCGAGACTCTTATTCTGCAGTTCTTAAACATCAAACAAGGCAGAGCTAGAGGGTCTGCTGTTGCTTCTTCATTTTCTGTTTCTGCTGTAGCTACTATGAGAGTGGGGTACTGTCCAGCAAAAAAAACCCAGCAAAAAACAAAAAGCAAATAAAAAAAAAAAAAACCCCACCCCACCTAAAACACAGCACAAAAAGCCAAATGTTCAGAGGTAACAACATGAACATGTGCAGAAATTTACACAGAGCTGTTAAAAACATAAAAATCAGCATTTGTGTATTTGCAAATGTGAATCAAATAATCATATAACAAACAGGTAGCTGTGTGAGCAACTAATTTTTACAGATAGGCGGGGCACTGGAACAATTTGTATAGGGGGGTGCTGAGAGCCATTGAACCAAACAGTAAACCCTGTATATGATGGAAACCACTTCAAGCCAGGGAGTGCGGCACCCCCAGCACCCTTAGTTCCAGCACCTCTACATATAGGTATAGTGGCATGCACAAACCAGGTGCTCCCATAGCATTACCCTATGGAAATTTGTCCCAAGAGGCCAATGATCCCTTTTCTTTCTCCACTGCCACTAACACAACTGCTGTAAAACCAAAACTTGTTACAGAGACAACAAGAACTAAAGAACCAGGCCCTTTATATAATCACTCAGTTAAGGAGAAAGGATTTCTGAGAGTGGTGACTCAAGATGAAAGTCTTTAGAAAACTCTGAGGGATTTCCCCTTTGCCCACAAGAATCACTGCAGTTGCTGGCTTACTATCAAATTCAAAATCAAATATTGACATATAGAGAGAGGCTTGAATCAAATGCCTGGATCTGAACACCCCAGATTTTGGAACTAGATCTAGATCCAATCTTTGCCGCTTGGGCCATCTCTATCCATGTGCTATATACTGCATGTGTGCAATTCTACTGATTCATCTCTTAACTACTATCAGATAATGTATGTATGTATAGATCACACAATTGATCAATCTGCACTTACTTACAATGAGTGAGGATTCAGAAGGGATTTATTAAAGAGAAAGTCCACAGCAACTGCAAGAAAAAAAAGAAAATGTATTCACATTGTCCTTTCATCTCCTTTCCTTCTTAAGTTTCTGTTCAAGGACAGTGGTGTTACATGCTAAGAAAGAAAACATTCAATACAACCCTAGCCAGTTTGGGATAATTGGTTCAGGTTATAAATAGCCAATCTAGTTGTTTAGGGGCTGTGTAGGAGTCAAAATAAGTTGCCAAAAATGGTTTCATGTTTGGTACCCACAGCAAACAGAAGTCGTTTTGTCTCATTACGTCTTCATTAATAGGACCTGCTGCTGCAAACCATTACTCACATGATTAATTCTTACTCAGATGAGTAGCCCCACTGAAGTTGATGGGACTACTTGTGGGCCTGATCCTGCATGCATGCAATTAAAGGGAGCTCTGCCATTGACTTCAATAGGACCGGACCTCATGTTCACAAGCATTATTCACATAAGTGACAGTTGCAGGATCAGGCCCATATTCTGTTAGCACTTGATTCTGGAACACTTAGTCACATGACTAATTTCACTGCCTTTATGAAATTACTTACATATATAAGGTATACAGGATAAAGTCTTTCAGATTTGATCTTGCACTATTCGAGCCAATGGGAGCTTTTCCAATGGCTAAAATGGGAGCAGGATCGAACTCTGAATGATTAAGGATTTCAGACAATTTTTAAAGCAATGCAACTCACCTTCAAATAAGCCTTATTGCAACCTTGTCTACTAAGTATGAAGCACTTTCACTTTCTTTAGCACACAGTGCAGTGGGAACAAATCAAGAGATTGACAGTAAAATAAATAAAGCTCTGGGTTTTCCTTACAGTATACTGGTATTGAAGTTTCCCCACTACATTCCTTTTGTATGCATTTAAGAGTTTGATTAATTTTTTTCCAGTATATAAACTCATCACATCTCTGGGGATGACATCCAAGTTATGAATCGTACAGACATAAAATAAATGTATTGATTGAATTTATATTACCTAAATATAAAAATAATAACATAGTATATTTTTTTATGAAATGTTGCACATTATATATATATGTATGTGTAAATACAAGAATTATGTAGTATTTTAATAATAATTATTCATATGCATATATAAGAACAAGGACCATATATATTCTTTTAACCCCTTTAACTCATTAGCCAGGGAGATTGCTTTTTTTAGATAAAGTCTGAGGGAAAAGTTATACCCAAGGTGAATTTTGAAACAACTGTGTCACTCTGAAACTGATCCCTCAATGATCCTTATCTGCAAACGATGGGATATTTGTTCCATTGAACGTCACAAGGATAAAATCGGTCTAAAGTCTCATGTTAGCTATTGGCAACCACATAAGAGCATTACATCTGAAAACAGGCTTTACTTTATTGACTATAAAAGTAAACAACGTATCTTATCATTCTACTATTTAGGTAGCAAAATACTTTTAGATGCAAGCTTTCAAAGACTTTCCAGCCTATTAAGTATACAATTGTCTCAATATGGGCTAGTACTTTACTTAATATAGTTCTCAGAACAGACCTTATAAAACCCTGCCATGAGGTCAATAGATGTTCTGTCCAAGTAACTACTCAGTCAGAGAGCAAGAAATGAGATAACATTTCAAAAGTACCTAAATGCCCATTTTCAAAAATGACTTAGGCACCTAAATACAGTTAAGGATCTGGGACAAAGTCACTTTTGAAAATGGGGTCTACATGGTGCCATTAAAGAGCTCTGAAGAGGTATGATTTGTAAAGCACTTTAATGTGTTGCACTCTAACTGCCCCATGTAGATCCTGCTGGCCCGCTCCAAAAAATAACTAGTTCGTGCTAATGTAGTTCTGTTTGAAACTTGTTTGAAACATGACCATGTTAACACGAACTATGTACCTTTTAGAGCATGCCAGAGAACAGTTAGTGTGCTTTACAAATCACACCCCTCTGATACCTTTTGCCGTGCCATGTAAACAAGCCCTTAGACGCTTTTGAAAATTTTATCCACAGTCTTAACTTTATTTTCATACTGGAATCATAGGACCAAATTATCTTTTTTGATCCAGCCCCTTTGATTTCTCTGTGTTGTAAAGAGAGTGAAAAAATGATGGCTCTCTCCAGCTGAGGATTCTCTCAGGGTTGGACATTTCCCAGATGTCATACCCAGCTCCTGCACCATGCCCCTGCAGCCCCTGGCAATGGGAGCATGAGCTGGGAGAAAGGCATTGCTGGAGCTCTATTGCTTCATACCTGTTCTTCAGTGGATACTGGGTGCAGCCAAGAATATGGCCGATAGAGTCAGAGAGTTAAAGTCAACACTGGAGTAAGCTGGTGCAACTTTACAGGAGTGAATTTGATTTATGTAAATTAGACCTGTTAGGTCATTCAGTTCCATCCACGCTGACACTGAAGGATTATTCTCTACTATATTTCCTACTGCTTTGTGCAGTCTGGTTTTAAATACATCCAGAAGAGTTAATTCTGTATCTTATGTCAATAATGAACTTTATATAACTTATCGTAAAAGATGATTCATTCTTTCCTCTATTTTAAAGTATCCAAGGTTATTAAGTAAAAAATATGGATCTGGATAGCTTTAAGAGCCACATTTGGAAACACTAAGACCAATTTGTACCCACCAAATTTGTGTATGAGCTTGAGGCTGGACCCAAAGTTCATTGAAGTCAAAGGGATTCTTTCCATTGACCTAAATTGGCTTTCATTCAGACTCTCGCTGCGCATGCGGCATACATATTGATGCATTTAAAATGAGTAAGCACTTATATACTTGTTTGCATGTGAATGAGGAAATGTGGAATTTGTGGGAAATTGGGTGCCTGCCCTAATTTTGAAGGCACATTTATTTTGGGTACCAATGTCTCAAATTTTGATTCTATGGATCTTGAATCAGCAAATGCCAGGAGACTGAAATTTATAGTTAATAATACATCCCTGATTCTTGCTCTTTTTATTTTTCACAACATGAGTGAAAGATGGAGAGTCAGCCCTAATTACGAATTTCAGTGCTTTTGTTAGGTTAAAATCAGACTTTCTGTAGAAGCAGGGCTTTTATTTTATGTACCGGTATATATTTTTTGCTACTTGATTAATAGGAAAGGAAAAAAGTATGTAGCCACCCCAAATATAAATTGTACATTCACAAATTCATATTTAAAGGTGAACTAAAATGCAATAAATAAACAATTGAGCTGTTTAAGATTTCAAATCATTAGCCAACATGCATAGACTTAAACAACATAATAATAGTTTAAATTACCAATCAATTTAGTTTGAAACCCTGGCTCTGATCACTTGCTGTGGCTGAGGGGCATATGGTGTAACTCAGGAGGAGAGGTACCAAAGTAGCCTTAGTGTCCTACCACAGTTCTGGGACTGCAATGCACTAAGCTCCGCCCCTGCCTGCCCCCATCCAATGCAAGTGAGAGCTCTGAAGACTGCTCTAATGTATGCCATCTGACAATGGCCTCAACACAACCTCCTTCCCCCCCAGCCACACCCCAATGCCAGCTGCAGGAAGAGGGGTGGCACGGGAGTCATCACACTGGCTTTACACCCCCACAGGATCTCCTTACCCTGGGGTGATCCCCCAGGGTCAGTTAAGCTGGTGTTAGGGCTGCTTTGTGCCAATGAGGCAGTGGGCACAGCACAGATGAGCATCAGGGTAAAAATATTTGGAGTTTGTTTCTAAGGGAGTGATAACCCTTGAGTTTGGTGAACCGTCAGTGACAAAGTAGTGTGATCTGGCTTCCATCAGATAATGGATCTAATTCTGGAGCACCTGAGGAACAGGAGATGCACAGACCTGGTTGGAAAACAGTATTTTCCATTAAAATTATTGTAAGAAACAAAAAAAACTTTTGAAAACTTTGTATGAAAAAATGTCAGGCTTTGTTTGTTGGTTTGGTTGTTTTGAAAAACCATCAAACCAACAACTTCTTAGTTATGTGAGGGTTTTTTTGTTTTCAAACTCTGAAAACAGGGGCATCCATAGCCGTACGCCAATTACTCAGCATTGGGCCCACCCAATGGCAGTGGCACGGGGCGGCAGGGCCAAAATTGAGCGTGTGATGTTGTCACCTTGTGCACGGGAGCCACAGCAGTGCTAAGGTTTGCCACCCCCCTATCATGCCTGGGGGGCCAAGGGGCCAAACTTGAGTGGGGAGTGGGATGGCTAGTCCTGTTCCTCCTCGCTGCTGCTGTGAGACCCTCTCCTGCATCAGGGCTTCTCCAGCCTTGCCCCACTTCCAGCAATTTGTGTCCCCTCTGCTCTGCCTGCAGGACTTGCTCAATGACAGCCTTGAGACCTGCTACAAATACAGGGAGTTGTAGGGAGTGCCCATATAGGAGAGGAGGCTGGGAGAGACATGGCAGGGAGCCCTGGGGTATACCATGTGATAGTGTTCTGGGGGTGCTCCCTGACTGATAATGTTCCAGTTCTGTTTTTCATCCCTGAAAATAGAAGATTCTGAAAGAAACAAAAATGGTCATCAAGAAAAAGATCATTTTTAGTCAATAAGCTCCAGAGAGGGTAGGTGAAAGGTGAGGATGCGGAAGTTAGTAATGAAGCCTACAGCATGGATAACTCTACGCTCCTTGAAATCTGGTTGAAAACAGTGGGCATTGCAGGAAGTGCAAACCGGGGCAGGATTTAATACACAATATACATTATAAGAGCCAGATTTTCAGATCTTACAGAAACACTTCAGCATTGTCAATAAAATGCACTGAAGTAATTGTGCCTGCCTCCATGTCACATCTCAAAGTATTTTTACTCAACAATATATAATACTTGCAAGTGAGAATACAAGTGATCACTTCTTAGCCATTTTGTCTTACAGTTTAAGATGAAAACACTGAACTTTGCACACAAGGCTCTAAAAGACAAGTGCACTGCATCTACAGGGTATGGTATACTTGGGAAATTTTAGGTACTGAGACTAACACCTGCTAACTAACATAGAATTCTATATTTAGGCTCTGTTACTTCATGCTTGGTTAATCTGGAGAGCATGTCTGGGAGAGCAACTGGTGTTAACCAGTCTGATAGGGTGCTGCCTGCAGCACTACAAACTTGTTAACCTAGCGTTTAAAATAGATCTTGCACACTATCTCAGATTAACCATGACTAGTTTTATCCTGTATTGTCCATTCTCCTTCCCCTCCACTATTACTGATGTTGGGAAGAATGAGATGCTGCTACAAATGGCTCTGTTTTGATAAATTCCCTCATTAAGAATTGTATCTAGACAATAGGAAGAACAATGTATGACTCATATCATCACAGATGGGGTATTTTATACACTGCAAGACTGAGGGATGGGGCTCAATTAAGTTAAATGGACCACAGCCCCAGTTTGCTTAGGCACCCAGTTTTGGTACTTTCTTTAGTGTAGTTACATATATGCTTTGGAGCCCAGAAGAGGTAGGTACACCAGCTTGTTGTAGTTAAGATCACAGTTGAGGTATGGCATGGATTGAGAGACCGGCTTGTGCTGCTTTCAATGTACAGGGAAATGTCTGCACTCTGCCAGCCTGCAATTATAGCTCATGCTATAAATGGCCACTAAACATTCTGCATTCCCAGCTAGATGACTGCCTGTTCTGCCTGCAGGACAAAACCAGCCCTTCATGAATTGATACCAAATATCTGTAACTTCCATTGACTTTAATGAGATTTGTGGATAACTCAGTGCTTCTGAAAAAGTCAGATTGCTTTTATATAGGTTCCTAAGTATAGATTTAGGAGTCTGACTTTAAGCACATAGGTTTGAAAATTTCAGGCAATGTGCAAACCCAATAAATGGGTATATTATAACCTCTTACATTAAATCCTACTAGGGTTGCTAACTCTTGAGAAGTAGAGAAAGATTTGAAGAATTCAAGTACAAATATTGCATTTAATTTGCTTTTAAAGTTTGTTAATTACAACTCTGGTTCAAAGCACTGAAATTGGTACTGGGCATTCATTTAGTTTAAGTTCTTGAATAACTTAATCAACATCATAAATCCTCATAGACTTTAGTATCACTGCATCAATGATCAATAACTGATAACAGACATTTCAAAGATTGAAAGGAATTAGTATTTTAGCTTTCTTGGAATTCAGGCTATAGCTAATTTGATTAGGTAAAAGAATTAGCTCATCAAGGAGAAGGCTGAAGATGTTTTCTGGATTTTTGGGCCCATCTCTCTCCTTTGAGCAGTCTTTTTTTAATTTATTTATTTCAATTGTACATCAAACCAGGCCATTTTGTAGTTCAAGTGAACATACAGCCCTAATTTCATAAGCCCCACAATCCTCCTGTTCCTGTCCTCAGGCCACAATTTCCTTGTGATGGAAAATAATTTCTTCACATAAACCTTGCTTACTGATATGGGTGGAACTAAGATCAGAATGGCCTTTGGCACTGTCACTGCTCTTCCAGTCAGGAGCTGGAGGGTAAGGAGCTGGGGGCCAGACTACTGCCCTCAGCCCAGGGAGCAGACAGCTGCACTCACAGGCTCCCTGGATGCACTGATTTGAGCTGTAGAGCGCTATGTGTTCTATGTAAAAGAGGCAGACAGAACTGGGCAAGTGTGCTCCACTCAACCAAGACTGCCACATCACTGCCATTCTAAAAAGTATATTTTTCAGTATCTGCAAAGACATCGCATAAATGATTAATGCTGTTACCATTTAATGGGAGAAAGAAAAACAATTTCCCATGAATTAGGGACATTTGAATATCCCAACAAGATCTGTTAAGGAAAAAGGCCATTGATTAAAGACAATCACAAAACATTCAGGAAAGTTGCAGCCTTAACTCTTATCCACTATGAAAAAGTCCTTGTCTACACTCTGTATTAAGTGTGAATGGAATCACTCCAATTGCACCCAGGTCACCTGGTGCACTGGGGTCTCATGGTGTCCTATACTATAGGGCATCTTCAAGATGCAAATCCCAGGTCCATTTTAGTTCACAGAAGTGAGTATGATATTACTATTTATTTCTACTTCCCAAATTCCCTTGTAGCTATGCTGAGGGAGAATCTTCAGTGCTTGGGATTTTCCCTTTAAGAAATTACTACCATTAAGAGAGCATCTGCTAAATTTGTCATATCAAAAATCCTGTCAGCCCCTCCCACCACGTGTGTCCCTTTGAAAGGTTCCTCTCCTTTACTGGATTTTATCTGCTTTGTTTATCAGTTTTAAGATAGGTTGACCTTGAAGCTGTATGGGTGGGCATAGATCCCAGCTGTGGATTAGGGCTGGGATCAGGGTCTTTGTTCTGGGATCAGGTGGAATACAAGGAGAGCGCAAGTGGGCTCATACATAATGACATCATGTGACAGTGGCAATTTTTAGTATTCATTAGCCTAACCAAAAGAAGGCTGAGGGGGGATATGATTGCTCTCTTTAAATATATCAAAGGGATAAATACCAGGGAGGGAGAGGAATTATTTCAGCTCAGTACTAATGTGGACACGAGAACGAATGGATATAAACTGGCCGTGGGGAAATTTAGGCTTGAAATTAGACGAAGGTTTCTAACCGTCAGAGGGGTGAAATTTTGGAACAGCCTTCCGAGGGAAACGGTGGGGGCGAAAGACCTCTCTGGCTTCAAGATTAGGCTAGATAAGTTTATGGAGGGAATGGTTTGATGGGATTACGGGATTCTAATCAATTAGGCAATAACGGCCATCGCTGGTAAAATGAGGGTCTGGCTAGAGAATCTTGCCTGTATGCTCGGGGTTCTGCTGATCGCCATATTTGGGGTCGGGAAGGAATTTTCCTCCAGGGTAGATTGGCAGTGGCCCTGGAGGTTTTTCGCCTTCCTCCGCAGCATAGGGCAGGGGTCGCAAGCTGGAAAATTCTCTGCAACTTGAAGTCTTTAGATCACGATCTGGAGACTTCAACAGCAGAGTTAAGGGAAAGTGGGGGGGTCAGCTTTTGTGGCCTGCATCATGCGGGGGGTCAGACTAGATGACCATATTGGTCCCTTCTGACCTTAAAGTCTATGAGTCTATAAAGTTCACGTCCATGGTGCCACAGCAAGCACAAAATCCACACTGTGACTCTGGCTACACCAAGTCCACTAGATGAAAGACAAGCCTGTTGAGGACAACCTGTGCAAGGATCTTCCCCACTAAAGACAGCAGTGAGATTATGCGATAGTTGTCACAGCTAGATATGTTTCCCTTTCTTTTGTATAGATGGACTATGAAAGCATCCTTATATTGCTGGGACATGGTACCCTGTTCCCATATACAGTAACTCCCCACTTAATGGCCTCTCGCTCAACGTTGTTTCGATGTTACATCCCTGCTCCATTACAGAACATGCTTGTTTAAAGTTGTGCAATGCTCTGCTATAATGTTGTTTGGCTGTCTGCTTTGTCCACGGCTGGCAGCCTCCCTATCAGGGATCCTACACACACACACCCCAGCGCCTCCCACCTGTGGAGGACCCCGCGGATCAGTGCCTTCCCCCTGTTCCCCTCACCTCCTGCCCGCGGCAATCAGCTGTCTTGCAGGATTCAGGAGGCAGGGGAGGGAGGGGGGAGGCTGCACGCCGAGTCCTCGCTCCTCCCCTCAGCCTCCGGAATGCCACAAGACAACTGATTGCCTCGGGCAGGAGGCGGGGGAAGCAAGGGGAAGGCGCTGATCCGCGGGGTCCGCCGGCAGGTGGGAAGCATTGGGGGGGGCATAGGGGAGCTGATGGGGGGCTGTCAGCATGTTTAATACCTGTATTAAATTCCTTGTTTAAAATTGTTTAAAATGTATATAATGCCTTTTGTCTGGCAAAATAAATTTCCCTGGAACCTAACCCTCCCCACCTCCCCACCCCTCCATTTACATTAATTCTTACGGGGAAATTGGATTCGCGTAACATCATTTCGCTTAAAGTCGCATTTTTCAGGAATATAACTACAACGTTATGTGAGGAGTTACTGAAGTCTTGAAAAGTCTGGTGAGTTTCCTAACTAAGTGGGCACTTCCAAATGTATACACTTCAGGTGGAATGCCATTGGGGCCTGGAGACTTCCTGTAGATAGCTGTATGATGGCCTTAGTAACTTTGTCTAAAGAAGGATCCATTGACAGCTCCTCCAGGACAGGATGCTGGGAGTGAGTTGATGGCTTAGTTGGACATAGTGGATTGACAGTTCAGGAGACTATCAAAGTGCTCTGCCTTTGAGAATATCATTTTTGTTTGTGAGTAGCCGGCTATCATCTGTTGTAAGGAAAGGGACTGTACCACTGGATTTTGGGCCAGACATAATACAGAGACCTTTGTAGAAGGGTTTCATGTCATGCTTGTCAGCTACTTCCTGCAGTTCTGCAGCCTTCTGCTCCCACCAGTCATTCTTCATTACCCTTAATTGGGTTTGTAGTGTATGTTTGGCCTGAAGGTACCTGGGCATTCTTTGCTGCTCATTACTTGTCCAAGATGTAGGATTTGTATGTGTTGAGCATGGTCTCCAGGAGTTGGTCTATCTCAGGGACATTCTAATCAAACCAGTCTTGGTATTTCTGCCTGTCACTGGCTCCTGGTGTTGTCTTTTGAGGGGTCTTTGCTGCTCCTGACTGGACCTCCTTAGCTTGCCCTTGGTCAAGGCAGTTCTTGGACCCTCACCTCTAATTAAGTCTAGTAGTCTACTTCAGTCTCCTGGCTATGTTCATGGAGGCAAACTGGTGCAGGAGTGCCCCAGGCCTTTCTGCCTCCCTTTCCTTCTCTGTACTCTCCCTTTATAGCAAGCCTTGTTTCCTCTATTGGCTGCAGCTCTGGATGCCTGTTTCCATGATTGGCAGCTCTGGCCACTGCCTGGTGGTGTAGTCCAGCATATGCCACTTTTTTGACCTAGGATGCATCCATGTTCTCTTATTTTGTTGGCCTGTTGGAAGACTGTGTTGGTGTTAGTGAGATTGAACTGAGCACACTTGGAGAGTAGTTAGCCATTGGAATTTGACCTTCCAGTGCTATGAAGGCCTAGCACCCTGCTTAACATGTCAGAGTCAGCTGCCACATAAGCATTAAAGTCTCCAAGGACAATGAGTTTGTCCTGGTGTGGCAAGACCTCTGATGACTCTGCTGAGATTCTCATAAAATGCCTTCTTGATCTCATCAGTACAAGTCATTGTTGGTGCGTAGCCACTGATAATGGTGGCATATTGGTCTCTGGACAAGTTTATGCAGAGCACCATAAGTCGGTCATTGAATACCTTGGTGAGTCAGTCAAGCTTGCAGGCAATCTCACACCATACGGCAAACCCTAACACTGACTGTTTGGCTCGTCCTTGACCTTGCCAATCCAGTAGTAGGTGTAACTTGCTCCCACATCTTCAAGGTGGGACTCATCAGTGAGTCTGGTTTCACTGAGGGCAGCAATGTCTATTTTATTCCTATTCAGTGTTTTGGCATTAAGGGCTGTTCTACATTCTGGTCTTTGGTGATTGTCAAAAAGAGTTCTGACATTCCATGACCCAAATGTCAGTCTGTGAATCTGTGTTTTATTTCAACTGCTGAGTTGATGACCAGCCAGAAGCGGTAGCCTGACAGTTACAGAAAGGGCAGGCTGTGTTTAGGGTTCCTTTACAGTCCCCTTTCCCTGGACTGGGGAGAATAGCGCTACGCCTAAAAAGGCCTGCTCTATCACCTCAGGAGGATAAGACCTCCATATTTGCCCAGGTCTATGGCGAATGACCATCACCCTAAGGTCTGTCTGTTTCAAACGTTGTGACTAAGGACTGCTGGAAGCATCCTCTGCCTGTCCCTGTCACCTCTTCCCCATTGCCCCAGGTCTCTCATAAATTCATTGAATAAGATGAGCTAAATGAGGTGAATGAGTTGGTTGAACAATCTGCACTCTGAATGGATTTAAGTGAGAGAGGTTTGTGCAGAGCCTTTCTCACTCTCTTGCCCAACCAGCTGTTGCTGCGCTGGTGAAGTAGATGCCACAATCACAGCAGATGGCATGGGTGTATTGTATTTGGAGCTGTCCTCCTAGATGAGTTGCCAGTTTGAGCTAAAGAGCCTCATCTACCCCTGGGTATAATGATTGGCCAGTGACTGTGTATATAACGCAGGGTACCCTGATATGCCATCACAAGAAATGCTTCATCTCCATCCTCGCTGTTATCATCCTATTTGTTATAACCAATGTGTTCTTTCACATCATCTGCCAATGAAAATTTCATGGTGATCCTGGCAAGGAGGATGAGGTTTGGGGGTTACTCACACTTTCTAAGGTGTGACTCCAAGACTAGTGGAGGGCAGGAGCATCTCACTCTTCCCATATAGACCTCTGGAGTTCTGCCCACTGCCCACTTAATAAATAGGGAATAAAGATAAAGATCTTTATGAGTTTGAAAATCAGGTTTTAGAGGTTAAAGCTGTAAGCTGATAACGAGTTGGCCCGCTTGCACTGTAGCATTGTGAAAGCCTAATGCTTAGCTTCTATTTGTTTTAACTTACTACCCACATTTTTCCATTCTCTAAGCATTGTAAATGTCACTTCTTTCCATAAGCACACAAGGCTGTGTCCTGATCTTTGCTCACAAAGATTCTAGTTTTGCCATCAGTTCTGCACTGTAGCTCTCCATATTTTTATTGGAAACCTTGTACAGTTTTACAAAGTGTTTATATTATCAGCTGTTGCAGGGAAGATATACAATCATGAACTCCACATTAGGCAGGTAAAATGGATCAGATTTTCAAATAGTTTGTTTTATAAATGCTTATAAATGTAAAATTTGCAACTCCCAGGCAGCCACTGCTGCTAGCTGATGATGAAGTCATCCCCAGTAGCTACTTAGGAGTAGCTGTCAGTTCTGTACAAAAGCTATTCAAACTTGGGTGATTAGCCAAAAGGATCCCTCATGAATAGAACCAGGTTTCTCTGTTCTGAACTGGAACTTAAGTGATATGGAGTCAATCATTTACATTTTACAGAAAATTAAACACTTTCAATGGATCATAGACATTAGTGATGGGGGAAATGCCTATTTATTCATCCAGTCTAGCCTCCAAGTTTGGCTTTTTATTTAATTGATGAAAAAATACCCTCTTCATTTTTCAGGGGTGGAGGGAGGGGCAGTGGGGAAGAATATGGTGGAGAAAATGCACAAAAAGCTACAGGAGAATGCTATAGGCAGTGTAAATAAATCTCTGAACTCTTAAACAGCTCATATAATAGCTACTCTCCTCTTCACATGCACACTTACCAGCCACTAATCTTAAATGAGAGCCACACACATGGAGACTAGACCTTAAAAATAGATGCAGTCTCATCCTGCATCCAGGGAATAATAAATTGGCGCCAGGTAGCCCCACCACATAACATTAAATATAATAAAACCAATACTGGACTTGCTCCTTTTATATAAGAAAAAGGGGCATTGATCCTGCAATGGGCTCCACATAGACAGAAACTTATGCCCACAGAGAGCCCCACTAAAGTTAGTGAGGGTGTTAAAGTTAAAGGTCCACATATGCAGATCAGATTGCATGTTTGGGGTCTTAGTTTGTAAAGTAACCACCCATCCCCAAATACTAAGGTGAAATCTTTGTCCCCACTACTGTCTGTTATGCTGGGTAAAAGGGCCAGAGCAGTATAAAAGGGCTCTAATAGCTCCAGATTTGGCTGTGGGAGATTTCCCCTCAGCTGCTGCCTTAATGCAGGTTTAAGTCCCATTTTCACTGCTGAGAATTACCAAGGCCAGGAATCTGGCTTAATTAAGATAGAACTTTGATTTCACTGGTTACTTCTTTGGGAGCAACTGGCCTTACTGGAGCACCCAGCCAAAGTCTACTGAAGTCAATGGCAGTCTCTCACTTGAGTTCAGTGGCTTTGGATCAGGCCTTGAATGATTTTAAGAAAGCCTTGTGATATTGGTGTGTGAGACATTCTGGTATCTTTCCTTATCTGGAAAATGTGTACCTACCTATAATGCCAAGCAAATGTAACAATCAAACACGTAGTAAAAATTGAACATTAGTGTTAGTAATAATTTTATAATCGAATATTAAGGACATACAGGGCCAAATTCCCATTGATTTCAACGAGAGCAGGAACTGGTCTTTAATAATGGATGTTTATAATTAATTTTAAAGCACAATTAATCCTATTTAAGAACACACATCAAGAGTCACATGAAACTGTCACTCCTAGGATGACTTTGCACAATAAAAAACATAATGTTAATTTGTATCAGAGCTTTTTGTGAACATTGATATAAAAAATTATAAACTTTAGATATTCTTGTTTGCACTCTCACAGCACAATGCCATCCTGCACAATACTTGTGCTATAAGGATCATGGGGAACATAATTATTGCTCAAGAACGTATTCATTATAGCAAAGTTATAGAGTACAAACGTCTTTTAATAGGTAGTCTCAACCCTTAGTGAATAATGGAAAAACTTGGGTTATCTAATTCCAAATTCTTTTATTACAGTTATAGGTCAAACTCATGTGACTTCAAAGCAATGAAACTACATGACAGGAGACTCAATAAAGTGTAATATGGAAAAAACAATAACTAAAAGCAAACAACATTAAAAGGTTCACAGGTTCATCTTCCAACACCGCTGAACTTAAAACTAGCTCAGCAGAATGACATAAATCCAGCTATAATAAAAGTCTCAGTCACAATGTACTATTACTCAGCAAACTGGATTCCCTGTATTGACAGAAATCTGTGTGATCAGCTGGAGTACCCAATCCATCAGCCTTTATACAGCAGAAACTCTCATTGATTTTAATGGAATTCAATAGTGGTTTTGATTGAAAGTCTGCAGGATTGGGCTCCCAAGTCTATTTATTTTTTCAGTATAAAATCCCAACAATTGCAATTCAATTCTAAGGTCTATTCTCCATGTGTGTGGCTCTCATTTAATTAGTGGCTGGTAAGCGTGCATGTCAAGAGGAGAGTAGCTCCTCTACATAATAAATTCTCCCACAAATTATATGAGCTGTTTAAGAATTAAGAGATTTATTTACATTGCCTGTAGCATTTTCCAGTAGCTTTTTGTGCACTTCCTCCCCCGCCATCTGCTGCCCCTCCTCCAAAAATTTAAGAGAGTATTTACACAGCATAAGGGACTGTAGTGGGAACAAAGGTCCCAACTTAGTATTTGGGAATGGGTAATTACTTTACAAATTAAGATCCCAAACATGCAATCTGATCTGCATAGGTGGACCCTTAACCTTAACAGCCTCACTAACTTTAGTGGGGCTCTCTGTGGGCATAAGTTTATGTCCATGCAGAGCCAATTGCAGGATCAATGCCCTTTTTCTTATATGAAAGGAGCAAGTGTAGTATTGGCTTTATGGTATTTAAGGTTATGTGGTGGGCCTACCTGGCTCCAATTTATTATTCCCAGGATGCAGGGTGAGTCTGCATCTATTTTTTTTCCTACTGGCTCAATAGATATTGAAACCTTATAATTTGGTTAATGTGTTATCCACCCTTTCATTAAATAAGTTAAAAGGGTTACCCATGATCCAGTCATTAATACTTATTTTGAGATTTGGCATAAAGTTAATTGTCTTCTAAAAATAGTCCAGCAATTTCTCCATTATGACCCTTTATGATAGTTCATGTTTCCAAGATAACTTTAAAGTGTTGTTGTTTGTAAGTGTTGTAAGATGTTAAGAGAGATATTTTATGGAGGAGTTCTAATGCCTTTTTCCAGACTGAAAGGTAAGTAGAAAATGCCAGGGATTAACTTTTTCAATTGTTTATTATTTATTTAATGGTTGTCTTCAGGAAGACAAGATGCCAGCAACCCTGAAACAGGCTGTGCTTAGACTCTAGCTCAAGTAACTGATCATCATTAAGTTTCAAATCTTCCTTTTTTAGGGAAGGTAGTAGAAAATATGGCGATGAAGAAATACCAGTCACACACAGAGACCACAGATTTCTTCTCCCTTCAGAACTGGGTATAGCACAAAGGCATTGGCTGACCTCGTCCTAGAAATCAAAAAGAATAATTGATTTATGGTGACTTGTTTCTGCTGTCACAGCTTGGGGTTTGCCTTTCTGAGGTTCCTGCTAGGACATTCCCATTTGTCAGATCTCCACTTTGGGACTGTTTTTGCTCACGGTCCATCAAAACCTAAGTTTGACAAGCTTCTGATCATGCTGCAATGCTTTTCTTTCTTTCTTTCTTTCTTTCAGTCAGGCTTAACATTATGTTGTTGTTTATTTCTTGTTTTCGTCTATGGGATATTATAGGTTGGATCAGTATTATATAACAGTCAGGACATTTTTGAGCCATTTTGATTTCCTCCTGTCTTAATAACCCCTCTAATGAACCTTGGGAAATTAGTTATAGATGCTGCAAAGACATGTAAGACAAAAGTCAAAGTGAACAGTTATCAGAAAACCCATACTCTGAAAATTATTCATCCAAATTCTTCTGTGAACATTTATGACTAACAAATATAGTCAGAGAAAATCAGGATCATTTCACAAGCAATTCACTAATCATGGACCACGGCCAAAATAATAAATTTTGAGCCAGATTCTCAGTTGACTTCATTGCCGCTATTCTGACTTACACCAGCTATGGATCTGGCTCATTATCTATAATGAGAAGTCCAACTAGCTCTAGCTAAAATGAATTACAAAGGCTACAGTTTCTAGTTTGTTAATCAATTGATATTTGTACAGTACTTAAAAAGTATAAATGCTAGGGCTCTGATCTAGAGTCCACTGAATTTAGTGGAAAGCTTCCTATTAACTAGATCAGACCCTGTATATACATGTATTCTAAGCAAGGCTACGATTTAGTCACGGAGGTCGTGGAAGTGACAGAATCCATGACTTCCAGTGACCTCCGTGACTTCAGCCTGTGGTGGTCAGGAGATGCAGGGTCCTCCCGCTGCCCGTGGGGGCAGAGAGCTGCGGCGTACCCCACCGCCTGTGGTGGCTTGGAGCTCCAGGAGCTGCCAGAGGCAGCGGCGGAACCCCCAAGCTCCTGGCCCTTGGGGGCAACAGAGGAACCCCTAAGCTCCTGGCCGCCGGGGGCAGTGGGGGAATCCCCAAGCTCCCAGCCGCTGCAGGCCCCCAGAGCTGCAGGCAGCAGGGGCATCTCACAGATCCTGGTGGGCGGCAGGGACACTCCATAGCTCCCAACCACCACAGGCAGTGCAGGAACCCACCAGATCCCGTCCAACACGGCCCCTGGAGCTGTGGATGGAGCGGGTACCCTGCAGCTCCTGGAGCCACAGGAGGTTGGGGCACCCCACAGCTTCTGGCCCCCACAGGCAGCAGGGTACTCCGCAGCCCACAGCTGCTGCAGGCAGCTCCTAGCCCCTGCACAGCTGCCCCAATTCAGGCGGTGTGGGGACCCACAGATTCCCATTTTGTCACGGACATTTTTAGTAAAAGTGCCCGTGGCCTGTCCGTGACTTTTTATAAAAATATCTGTGACAAAATCTTAAGCTTTATTTTTTGGGTCTTTTTAAATTCTTTCTCTTTGTGAATGGAAGTTAATACCTTCTTAGAACTGAGAAGACCAGCTTTACATAAGTAGAGTCCAGTTGCACTAATTTGAAAGATGGCTTGGTAATTCATTAAGCATGAAAATGTGGAGCACAGTTAATTACACAAGTGATTATTTTTGCATGTAAATGTCTTCTACTTTTACTTTAATGTGCAGAGGTGCTTTAGGTACAACAATGATGGACCATAAACTTGTTCACCTCTTCATAATATTTTACAGGGACACATAAATGCTTTGTACACAGTACTAATTTTGGAAGTGTTAACATTATGAGAAGACAACATGATTTTTAAAATCCAGAGTATGGTGCTTACACATATTTGTGTACGTTACTAGAAGGAAGTACATATTTTAAAAGTTCCAGTGAATTTTTTTTTCAAAGCCCCTGGCCACCCATGATCTATGTGTAACATTTTGTTCTAGGCACTTTCAAAATGTAAATAATATTAAAGCACCATCACATTTAAAATCCTTCCCACCCTCATGATTAAGAATTAATTAAGACTACGAGTCAGTCATGGAGGTCACGGATTCTGTGATTTTACGTGTCCTCTGTGACTTCAGCCCCAGGCAGTGGGGCTCTGGCTGTCAGCCCTAAGCGACGGGATTTGAGCTTTCATGATTTATTGTTTACTGCCCGCATGCTGTCCATGACTTTTACTAAAAATACCTGTGCCAAAATCTCAGCCTTAAGGATGATATAGCCAAGACTATTCTGAGCTGGCCTGCCTCTTCCAGAGTCAGACTTCCAGGTCAGAGATTAATAAGAGACACAGAAGTTGATGTGCCAATTCAAACCAGAGCACAGCAAGTAGCAGACCAATGTAAGATGCAAGTAAAAAGACTGCATAAACTGGTTCAGTACTCAATTTCCACTAGTGCATGCAGCTGGAAGATGAAATTCTGCGCTGTACTGGGAAATTCAATATATTTGGCAAGTATAAAAGGTTGCTTCATTGGTGGAGACCTGTTTATGTAAAAAATTATGAAAATGCCAATTACATTTTGGTAGCCTTCTAGTGCCCTGTCCTCACTCTAGCACCTCAATGTTTTTTCAGGTACTGTGTTTGGTCACAGGAACTCTGACAAACAAACCTGACCCACTGCTCTTACCCCTGGCACTACCATTACTGCTCAGTGTGCTTGGTCCTGATACTGACACACTCATCAATTTTACATTCTCTTGCTGTCACTGTTTCTCTGTGGAAACCCTAGTAAGTTTAGATCTGTATTTGAAGACAAGAAAAGAGCAGACTACAAAAGGTTCAGGATGATGCCACAGCACAGGTCATTTCTCGATTAATCTGAGCCATCCACAGCTAAAAATTTTCATTGGTGGGAGCTTGATATAACCATGATTTTTTTCATGTGTCAAAATATAAGAGCACAACTGCAATGAAATATTGTCAGTGATTTTGTTTGATTAGTATATTGCAAATCTATAATGATCACTATGATTGTAAATTTATTTCAGACATTTTGTACTTATAACAAAAAGATGCTGAATTAAAGAAATTAATTACCATATTCCCAGATCCTTCACCTTAACAATAAGTATTATTTAATGTACACTGCCCACAACATGCTGGGCACTTTAAAGAATACAGACATGTTCCCTGCTCTGAAGGGCTTACATTCTAACAAGGGAGACCGAACAAGAGAAAACTGCACACAGTAAGTGGGGAAAGAGGAGAATGGAAACATTGGGACACATATAGATGGACACATGATAATTTATGTGTTATGCACACATCTTGTTTCATAATACGTACAAAATCCCAGCTACCCAATCCATTAAAATCCTGTCCAAGAAAAATTGCCCCTTTAACTCTCAACCTCTGAGACTATCCAGGTCCCTTGACCATCACCCCTGCTCTTATTCTCCACCAACCAACCACCTTCATCCTCACACCACATGACAGCCCCAAATATATAATCCTGAAAGCATCACCCACACTAATACATTACTCCTGATATCTGAGGCTCCCAGATCTGCAGGCAGTTTGGATCCCCACCCGCATCAAGCTGCCTGCTGACCAGAGAGTTAGTAATATCCTGTCTGCTGATCAGACAGTTGGCAATGTATCTATGGCAGAGTCAGCTCCAGGAGATAGTCAGGAGGATCCTGCCTCACCTGAGCTTAGGGGTGATGGAAGAGGGGTGCTGGGGCCTGGTGCTGCTTGCAGTGGGCATTCCAGGTGCGCAGGACCACAGAGTGAAATAAATTGTCCTAATGGGGACAGAACCACACTATGGTTACAGTACCATGTTCCCAGGTGAGGGAAAGAGAGGACCTCAGCTGGGCTGCTCTACTCCCTGCCTGCCAACCTGCTGATGCAGCAATTCCAGGAGAAATTCTTGCTCCTCAGCTTATAATAGCTACGGGAGTCCTTTCCCTCATTGGTGTCTGGATCTTAAGTGGGAAGGGGCTCAGCTGGGAGATCTCCTCCAAGCCTGATGGAATAGTAGCACCAGCTTAGGGTGGAGTATTTTCATATTGTGCCTATCCCAAGTACACACCAGGGCATCTGAGCACATCCGTGTCTGAGTGTAAAGACAAGCCCTGGTTTGTAGCTCTCTACCTGTGTTACCTCCCTTGAAACTTTCCCAAAGGGCATTATTGACTGTTTGTCTTTACAGAGACATTCATTCACATGTACACCGCACCTCAAGATGTGTAGGGGGAGCATGTTCATACATAAACAGGCCCCGCAATTGTCCACAGCTGCCCCAGCTCCAGCAGCAGCACACATTTAATGAACCTCATTGGCAAAACTATCACCAGCAACCCCTCCCCAGCCATATGTGTGTGGTAGCTTCAACTCTCTGCTGCTGACATAGCTCTGGTCGACAGGGACCATCAGAGAGGCAGAGGTGGGTGTGTGAGGAGAGACCAGGGCTGTCTCAGGGCCCCGGGGGCTCCCTCTGCTAGAGGAGCTGCAGCTTTCCAGCTGGCCCGGGTGGCTTTTAGCCGACGTTGGCCCCAGACGACGGGTGAGGCAGGGAGAAGGGAGCCAGCTGGGGCACCCGCCCACCTGGCAGCGAGCAAGCCCCGGCGGGGCAGCCTCGCCCCCCGAAAGGGGGAGAGAGGCGGGGAGAGGGGAGGCGGGAGGCGGGAAGGAGGGAGGGGGCGGCTAGCGGGGGGCGTGGCCCAGGCGAGCCAGACGCGATAAATAGAGAGCGCGGTGCCGGCAGGAGGGTCAGCACCGCGGACAGCAGCGCCCTGCCCCAGCCCCAGCTTCGCTCTCCAGCCCGCTCGCCCTCAGCCACACGCGCCATGGCCGCGGAGACTCACCTGCAAGGAGTCGAGATCTCAGCCGCGCAGTTTTTCGAGATCTGGAATCACTACGACTCTGATGGTGACTATATTTCATTGCACCCCCCGTCCCCCGCAAACCCCGAGCCGGGGGGGCTCGGGCTCCCCCCTCCCGCACACACCCCGGCAGGCTCCGCTGCAAACTTTCCCCCAGGACAAGTCATAACTTTTCCCAGCGAGCCCGGAGCTCGAGCCCCTTGCGAAGCAGGCGGCCGGGGTGGAGCTGGGGCTATGCACTAGCGCCCAACCTTCTTAGCCTAGGGCTTGTGCGCCTTTAGCAGGGCAACTTTCAGGTTCCCGTAAGTGGATTCAAATTTCAATGCCTCCAGCCGCAGCTAGGATGCCGCTGTTTTCTCTTCAGTAACTTTGCATGTAGATGCCTTTGGAGGGGCGAGGGGTGGCAGGAGACTGAGCCTAATTTAGCAGATCAAATAACCAAAAAGCCACCGATTTTTTTAACACAAGGTTTGTAAATGTCATTTCCAGCAGCTGGAAGGGAGCAAATCAAAGGGTTCTAGGACACTAACCATAACTCTTTTATTGTAGGCAATGGGTACCTGGATGGGAAAGAGCTGCTGAACTTCATCCAGGAGCTTCAGCAGGCACGGAAGAAGGCAGGATTGGTAGGTTAATGTTTCTTCCTGCTTTATTTCATCTTAATGAAGAATTTCAAATGTTCAATCACTTAGCTGGTCAGGCAGAGGCAATGTTTAGAAATTGACACAAGTCAAGTAGGATGCTCAGTCACTTTGGGAAATGTAGGGACAAGGGGTACCTGACAAGATACAAGGTAATATTTAGATTCCACCTTGGTACTAATGCAAATGATTTTTCTGGCAATGTTAAAAAATATGGAACTGGCATTATTATGTAATATAGATTTAAAGCAAGACTTCTCTCTTTGCCTCACTCAATTATCTACCAATATTTTTAAAGAACTCATTTTTCATGAGCTGGACTCATTTTTAACTCCTTCTTTCATGGGAAGTGTGTAGGCTTATCTGCATTTCTGCCCCTTGGTGGTCAATAAACAGATCTGCAGATCATTCTTAACTATTTATTTGCACTTCATTGGTTTTATGAAAGAGGAAAATCAATACTAAACCTTGATAATCAAAATTGGACAAGAGAACAGAGAAATTACCTGGAGAATATTAAAATGTGGACAAATAGAGATGCATATTGGAGTTTAATTTGTAACAATTATACATTCAGCACTTTCTTAAGCAAGAGAAAAAAGTTTTAAAGTAAGATGATACTATTATTTTTTTAACATTCTGAAAAAATAAAACCAAATGCCTTTAGATAAAGATATTAGTTTAAATACATAGTGACACTTCCTTACTGAATAAATAACCCCTAAAAGAATCAGAAAATAAAATAGACCACTTAGCATCACGCTAAAATATACAGCACAGTATAATGAAGCCTACTTAAATCCACTCTAAAAGATACTTCTAAAAGCATATAAGATAAAAGCACACTAACTAGCTGATCTGTGTGTGTGTGGGAGGGAAAGGGTTATAAATTCATATAGGGCTACATCAAAATTAAGAAATAAATGTTAGCTTTTGGATAATGAATTATTGTCTTTGTTTGGGTCTTCCTGTTAAAGGCTGGAGAACAAATGTGTACCAGTATTTCAATTTGTTTTGTGGAAAGTAACATCTTCCTACTAGCTTCATGAGTTAATACACAGCTGGAAATCTGTTATCTATAATATTACATATAAAATTACATGCACACTCTAGATTCCTAATCTTTTTTATAGCTGTTACTGTAGAATTAATATCCAAAAGCATAGGTAAATTTGATTTAAAAGGATACTCAGAGTACTGAAAATTATGTGAGATTGCAGTTTCTAGAGGAAAAGGATATGTATAATCTTAGTTTCTTTCCACAAGGAGAGTGAGGCAAGTAAATTACATTTAAAAGGGGAGGGGGAGGAGAAAAGCCTATTTCAATTCTTTCATTAGAACTAAATATTTTTAACATATTGAGATGGCAGTAACCATAAGTAAACCCAGTTAAAAGATGATGTTCAAGACTGTATTTAGAACATATTTATTATTATGAATTGTACTTTTAAAAATAGTCCAAATGTAATGCTCAATGGATGAAAGATTCAGAGGTTTTACAACAGGAAAATGTCATTTTAAACTCATCTTCACATTTCTCAAGAGGCAATTTGCGTCATAATAAGTCATCTTCTACTTAAAAAATTAGAGTGTTCACAAAGTAATGTATAAGATGCTTGTAGGATTATTGTTGACTCCCACCCACTTTACCATTTATGCCTTTTTAATAGACTCTGCCTGCACACTAGGTTATATTTTGAAAGTGCTTAGGTATTTAATTAACTTTTCCTTTGTCATTGCTCTGGTACAAGCTTATTTCTGGAATATTCTGCTGAAAAGACCAATCTACAGTAACAACACTGAACTTCAGTACTCTCATTGGATCATCTAGAGATTCTTGATATCTTGATCACTGAAGTCTTTTCTGGATTATGGATACGTGCCATCAGAGGTTTCAAATCTAAGCTGATTCTTGGATTTGGAGGGTCATTTGCCAAACAATCATCTCACTAGTTCATCTATCTTGCCTCACTGGATAACTAATTCAGTGGCTTTGAATTTTTTGCTCTTTGCCGGAAGGGACACAATGAGAAGATAATGGATAATGGATGTTATATGTGATTTCTGTGGCTGTGCTGTCCCTTCCCCTCCTCCCCCATAAGCTTCTCTCATCATTTGCATCTGCATTTCAGATAGTTTCTCTTGCTCTGTATTTTTGGAATATTCAATTATGCATTCTTCGTAGCTGGATTATACATCAGTCATGCTACATGCCTTATAGAATTTCACTGATTTCAGTCTTTGAACAAGATGGCTTAGCATTTCTCAGTGCTCTTCCCAGCTTCTGAACTGTCCTAATTGTTTTCTCATTACCTAACAACCATGTGATTTTTTTTTTTATTAATCAAATGACTATTGTGAAGTCCATCCTTTTGCTTTTTATTACTTCCAAAGAACAGTAGCATGCAATTTGATGCATGTTATTTCTGTGTCATGTAATACTCTCAGAAGGAGGTTACATTTGCAATTTTGTGTTTGAGCTATTTTTGGTGACATTTCATATTTTCCAACACCACTCCTCCACATTACAGTATGTGAAATACAAAGTTGATCTTTTACAAATGCTAAAATAAATAATTCTTTTGCAAAAAATAAAATCACAATTTTTAATCCCAAAAATATATGCTCAACCTCTTTTGGCCTACATTATACTTGGTATGTTCTCTCTCTTACTTCACTTTTGCCAATTGCCAAGAGAGAAAATGTGTGGGGAAGTGGTTACCAACGGGGTTCCCAGCTCTCCTACTGTCTCACTGGGTGACCTTGGGGAAGTTTTTCAACATCTGTTCCTTGACTTATCCATATGTAAAATGAAAACAATATTTACCTACTTGACAGAGATAGTTTGACTTGATGTTCATAAGTGCAATGGTACTGGTGTTACTACTGCACCATTCATCCTATGATTTCAAATCACTTTACAAAAATTAATGTGTACATAACACCTCTGAGTCAGGTAAATATCTCCATTTTAAAAAGGGGGAAATGAGGTACAGAGAGGTCAAGTTACTTGTCTATGGTAACAGAGCAGCAAAGTCTGTGGTGGAACCAAGATTAGAACTGGTTGAGTACTGGATACAATTATTTGCCACATAATATATCCAACAAATAAGTTATTCAAAGGATATTATTCAATCAGTTATAGAACTGATAAAATTAAAAAATGTATTAAGTGAATATTTTTTTAGATGAATGACATTCTATTTTTTATATTGTAAGTGGTGACCGTGCCTCTTTGTATGATTGTACAGTACCTTACATATTGTGGGTACTATTGGAAACAAAAAATAATATCAAAATATTTAATCAGGGCTAATTAGAATGCAGATATCTAGACTTTCAGGCCTGGACCTCAATCACTAAGCAAATACTTCTTCACTTTGAGATCCTTGTGTGAAAGGTAACATTGAAGGGCAAAGTATTAATAATCATGTCTTAATCACAACAATTGAAAATTAACCACAACAGATGACTTTGAAACAAAGAGGACATTGGGCTGTGATTTGCTTTGTCATAAACACTTACATGTAATGCATTTAGCAATTTCTAGTAATAGAAATTTTGGGCACTATCTAGCGGATTTGACTCAGGCAAAATTCCCAACAGTTCCAGTGGGAGTTTCACCTAAGAAAGGACTGCAAAACTAGACTCTTCATAACATATTAGTCTCTTTCATTTTGATAACTATGAGATATTATTTATACTACAGTTCTAAGCCCTGATCCTGCACGAAGGATCCATTAACATAGATCCTTGGACTCATGAAGAGCCCAAAAGAAATCAAATGGACTCCTCAAAGGTGAAGCAGTCTATACTAGTGGAGCTGAGTCAGACTGATCCTTGGTGCGACTCCACTACCATATCTTAAAGAGAAGCTGTCATTTTGAGACAAGTCTGTCGTGGGAGCAAACATTTATACCAAAAGCACTTTGACATTGGCTTTGTGGATTTACCTTGTTATTCAGGATTGCTTTATATGTTTCAATAAGGGATTACTCTCACAACCTAGCCTCTCCTTACATTTGTTCTGGCAATGAAGTTACAGTCCTACTTTTATGACATCATAAACAGTGAACAATACAAATGACTGATGTACAAATTCCACTTGTATCACTTCATTGTGAGATCTCTTTGGAGACTGGTCAAAAGAGGATAAAATCCCATTCAAATGAAAGTAACATAGAAAAATGTGAAAGGTAAATATTTTGGTGTCCCAATGTGTTCTATAAAAATTTCCCGTACTGTGAAAGACAAGCTTTGTTCATTTAAAAATGAAAACTGTGGAAAAACTGAGTAGTAATCAACTGTGAAATTTCATTGCCATTTGATTAAACAAAGGAACAGTAAGACCCACCTTCCAGCAGATTTGTCTTTACATGTGAATGTTCTCATTTTGAAAGGTAAAATAGAAGATCTGAATATCTAAAGGTCAGATTCTGCCACTCATTCCTATCAAGTAATATCTTACTGCTCAAGTAGTCACTGTCATTGCAACAGGATAATTCAAAGTAAAGCACTACTCAGCATAAGACTGTCAGAATCTAGGCTCTAACTAGGTTTTTATATATTATCTGGTAGTTACTCATTGGTGTTGAAATACTTAGCACATATTTCTACATATTTTACAAATAATAATTCCATTATTGTGAATTTATAGGACTTAACACCTGAAATGAAAGCTTTTGTGGACCAGTACGGGAAAAGTACTGATGGAAAAATAGGAATAGTAGAGGTAAGCTAGTTTCTTTATTTCAGGCTCAGTCATGTTTATGTGCACAGAACGCTCTTAGTATAGTAATACGAAGATAACTTGAACATAATCTATAAATATATGCATTGTCTTGTATTTGCTGTAACACAGACTTCTTTCCCTATCTCAGGATCTTTAGTATTTTTTTTTCACTGAGGCATTAGTGGAAAACAAAATATTTCTTTCTCCTCCTCAGACATTTCATTAGACTCCATTGAACATTACAGGCTTGAGTCAATAGAAATAAAGGAGACCATCATTATAGTTTTCCTGTAATGCAACTAAAGTCTGCATCTTTTCAGGAAATTCAAGTTATTAAAAACACTGATGTGCTGGAATATTGTGAACTTTTTTTATCCTGAGTTATTCTGGAATTTGATTTTGAACTGGCCCTCCTTCCCACAACTCCTGTAGTGGGTGTGAAGTACAATTCAATGTAAATTGGCTAAGAATCTGATTTCCCTCCCTCTCCTCCTTTGTCATAATTGTACATAATGGTTATTATTTCTAATTAATGCATATGGTAAGGACAGAGGGGAAGGCTAAAATCTTGTTGACATTTTCAGCAATGTTTTGACAATCCAGTTAGTGAGAGATCTTGATTACTTATGAATTCCTTTATTGAACACAGACAGAGAAACTGTAAGCAGAAAACTTTTGTTTGCAAAAGTTAGAAGCCCCTGCCACCTGCAGTGCCCTGGGTTATATGGTACTCATGCTTTTCCATTGTGTAGACAACTTTCTAAGAAAGAGGGACACTCATGGAACCATTTCCCTTCCCAATCCCCACTACTTGGTTCTCAATGTTTAATTCTTCAGATCAATAGGAAGGTATCCAGGGGCTGGTGTACAGTTTGTGAACCACTGTTTTAGGACCAGATTCATGACTCATTGAAGTCAATGGGAGTTTTGCCTTTGAATTCAAAGAGATCAGGATTTAACCCTTAGAAAATACAATCATGTTCCCAGTTTGACTATCAGAAAAATATATCTGAACAATTTATAAAGAGCTCCTTGGAAGCATGCTATTACTGCAACATTTCTATTGTGACTGACTTAGCTACAGCTATTTAGAATTGATATACTGAATGGAATATATAACAACCAATGAGATTTACAATATAAAATATCCTATTACCAGTATATTATATAAATTATTATCTTGGAGTACATTCTCTTCTTTAGGTGTAATTCCCATATGTAACTTCCACATACTGCTAAAATATTCATGTCACTTAGTCTAAATGTACATGGATAAGTGAATTGTGACTCAATTTGTTAATTTCTTACTATATTTAAGATTAAACTGACTAAATTTTGACTAAACTTTTGATTCATAATCAGATTGAAAATTCTGCAAGTAAGAAAAGTTAGTGTAGGCATCTCTTTCTTTTTCAGATAAATAGATTAATAGTGTATGAAATTAAACAGGCCAGTTTAAATACTTTTTTTTTTTTAATAGAAGCATGCCTTTTTTATTCAGAGTACACATGACAGCAGACTGTCACATGAAGCGTGTACAGGCACTTCCTGAAGTGGTCTACTGGTTAGACAAGGC
The DNA here is from genome assembly GCF_002925995.2 of Terrapene triunguis. NCBI lineage: Eukaryota > Metazoa > Chordata > Testudines > Emydidae > Terrapene > Terrapene triunguis. Next base: position 70,256,456 of record NW_020664409.1, on the reverse strand, counting down.
AACTGGAGGTTGCATCTCCTGAGTTCTATTTTTGAGTGACTCATTATGTGCCATTGGCCAAGTCCCATAGGGCCTGATCTGTTAAGGTGCTGAGCACCTACAACTAGAGTGCTGAGCACCATCAACACTGACTAATGTCAATGGGTGCTGAGTGCATTTAGCAATTAACTGGAGGGCCTCAGCACCCTGGAAGGTTATAAGTAACTTTAATACTACTTAACATACATCATTGTATCAGTGTGAAGCTGAATTGTTTATAAAGTGCTGCGAGATCTCAGATGAAAGGTGCTGTATGTGCAAAGTGTTATAATAATCTTACAGATGATCAGTTAGACTTTGTTTTCCTGACCCTTGAAATTTTCTAATTTAAAATGCCCAATGTTTCCAAAATGAATTCAGCTCATTTATATGCTGTATTATGAAGTCTCCCCACTCCGAAGTTCATGCAGAGTCCATGAACCATGCTTTTTTTTAGTATAAATAAATGCAGCACTCAGTCACTCAATCACCATAACACATGGCACCTGAAGATTTTTAAAAATATCCTGATTAATAATTATTCCTCAGGGAAGATCTATTAAAGAGGAGTCCTGAATGGCCTACAGTAATGCATTTTCAGCTCTGCTGACTAGATTAAGTGAAGCCTTAAAGTGCAGATACTGTCTTTGGCAGTACATTGCTGCAGTGAGTTCTCCGGCTTTTAACCAGTTTCCCCCGGCTAAATATAGAATCTGACATATCTCTTACTCTCCTTCATAAGATACTCCCTCCCACTACCCACCCCAATATTTGGTCTGGTCAGTGCTTTCACTGACATGTAGATCTTAAAGTCCAAGCTTTTTACATCTCAGGACTGCAGTTATTCCGTATCCAAATGATTTAAACGCTTATTCCTGTGAGGCAAAGTAACTACCTACCATTCTGAAAATGGTTTTCTCCCCCTTCCAGATTAGAATTTTAAGACAAATATATTGAAGCGTGTAAATCAGGTATTTTAAGGAAAGGGTTAATATCAGCAAATGAGATCCATTCAGAGAATGATTTCTAGAAAACTGTTCATGTTGGTCTGTTTTAAATATTGTAGCTCCTTTTCCAATTAGGTAACAATCCCCTTCTTTCTTTAACAAGTTCATAATGAGAGGTAGAGGGGTCAAGCTAGTCTCAGCAGAAGCATCTTTCCAACCATGCTCTATTACTCATAAAACAGAGACAGCTGCCATATTCACCATAAAAAAAGCAGGAGCGCACACTACATTCACAAACTGTTTTTGAGTCCTTTGAGTCTGCCGTTGTAAGTGCTTGTGAAATTTCATACTCCTATTTAAACATCCTCATGAGCTACTGCTACTTTTATATTCTAGAAATTGACACCAGGCTTCCATGTTTACTCTCTTAATGACTTAGTCAAATCTGCTCCATTTACAAGTAAAAAGATGGTATGCCTAACTACAGTACTAACCCTGCCAACTCAACTAGTAATAAAAATTCCGCAGCTGGAACTTTATTAATGCTGTTGATGCAAGAATCAAAAGAATCTAGCTCCCTTTCTCCTGCCGTATTGGTCCTACAATGCTAACAGGAGCAAAATAAATAAAATAGGGAAAATTTACTTTGTCAAAAATCTAGGCAAATATGATTTAATACTGAGTTATCAAATGAGACAGTTCACTTATCTATAAAACACTAATGCAGAGAAAGTGGTACCATATATGTTTCTCTCAGGCCTATGTGGAAGTTACACACCTACATAAAGGAGAGTAAAACTTAAAGTAATATTTTTATTGGCAGTGGTAAAATATTTTGTACCTTAAATGTAGCTTAGTACTGGTAGTTGGTTGTTCTTTGGAAAGTTAGAATTCTGAAAGGATTAGTCTATCAGTTAACTGTAGCTACCAGTAAGTCACAATGGGAATGTTGCAGTGGCAGCATGTTTCTCCTTTAAACTGTACACATTAAATATCTTCTGATTGTGAAACTGGGAACTTGTCTATATGATCGAAGGGTTAGATCCCAGTCCCACTGAAATGAGTGGAAGGAATTCCTTTTGCTCTCGATGAGCTTAAGATATAAACCTAGAAATAAGTTCTCAAACTGGTCCATGGACACCTTCCTGTTCTGCAGAATGAAACAAGTAATGTTAGTCACTGAACGTTACAAAAGGGACCAGCCCTGTGCCCCATTTACATAGTCACTTTTTACCATAACTACACTAATGGAGGACATTCTTCCTTATGGAAATGAATATTGGTTATGCCAGTTAAGTCCCGACACTAAGGCTTGGTCTACACTAAACCCCCAAATCGAACTAAGGTACGCAACTTCAGCTACGTGAATAACGTAGCTGAAGTTCGAAGTACCTTAGTTCGAACTTACCTCGGTCCACACGTGGCAGGCTCCGCGGTACTCCTCTCGTCTAGCTGGAGTACCGCAGTCGACGGCGAGCACTTCCTGGTTTGACTTATCGCGTCCAGACAAGACGCGATAAGTCGAACCCAGAACTTTGATTGCCAGCCGCCGAACTAGCGGCTGGGTGTAGACATACCCTAAGGGACAACTTGTAGCAATTAGCTACTGGGTCAAGTAAGGTGTGGTGTGGAAACTGATCACCCCAAGGGGAGCTTGGGAGATGTGCCTTAGGGAAGCCCAAATCCCTCTCTGAACAAGCCAGGGAGCAGGCTACACTATCCTTTTGGGCTCCTTGTGCTCTCTCATCAACCATGCTTGGCCTGTCATGATCTGGCCCTAAAATAGCTACAGCCTTAAATATACACTGGGGGCAAATTGGCCTGAACAGACAAACTAACAAAGGAAAATATATTTTAAAAATGCTACAGTTGGTGAGAGAAACAAAACAAGGAATATTAGGAGAGGTTAGCTGCACTACAGCTAGCCACCAACCAAATTCATCTACTATGATATAAATAATACATCTGACAGTGAACAGGGTAGCACTCATCACTTGGTAGGGACAAGTGTACACAACCTAACTGGTATTTTGTTCCACCAGTCATAACCTACAGTATGTGAAAAATCTCTAATTCATGACAAAGTGCCTACACACTCTCAAACATACGCACACATCTGTACCATAGCTGCTGAATAAATAAGGATGACTTTATCACTAACAAATGTGGTAACTTCAGATAGCTGATAGGTTTACCTATACTGAGTATAAATAGCAATATTGAAAATTTGGAATTTGTTACATACTCATGAAGATTTGCAAATCTAATGTCTAAATACACATATAGGAGCCTAATTTAGGCACCTAGGTGGCCTGATTTTTCAGAATTGCCAACCACCCATCAACTTCCATTGACATATGCAAGATGCAATATTTCAGTGGGAGCTGCTGGGTGTGCAGTGCTTCTGAGGCCATTTATTTGAATGCCTGATTGTGGATTTAGGAGCCTAACTTTAGGCCACTATTTCTATAACTCCCAACTTTACAATTAGACAATGACTTAACATTCATTAGTACTGCAAGGGCTGTGCTGTGCTAAACTAACTTTTCTTGACAGTAACTGGAAGTCCTTGTAGAGGCTGAATATTTTATGGTCTTATACCTAAAGATCTGAAATTACTATGCCTGTTAACCTCTTACAAATACCTATATAATAACCACATGTCCGTATCAATGTGCACCACTTCCCATTGTCCAAGTGCAATAATCCCATAGCCTATTGATATCAACCAAGTGAATGGAAGTGGTGTTTTACTTCTGATGTCACAATTCCTCCACTGGGAGAGGTAAAGGAGGAGACCTTTGGGGAAGGGAAGTAAATTCCACGTCTCTGAACTTTTCCCATGTGCTAATACTAAAGAAACAGATCACACACCCATATCTATTACACACACACACACATTTATGTATGCACTTTCGGTTTCTACCTATCAAGGAATGGAATTTTGAACATTTGAGTCAGAAACCTCATTTTACATTGATTAGATTTAGTATTCAGCAATTTAGCAAAATCTCTCAGGATGCACTTTGCTATACTTGATAGTCTATACCAATTGCTCTATTCTTGCAAGTCAAATGAGTGATGTGCAGTTATATTTGTTAAATGTTGATACAATTTAAAGTGATTTTTTGCAGTGGTAATTTTTGAAATACAGATGCTCTATTTCTATCTCATTGAAACATGTTAAAAGACACCTATGGAGTGAGGGACAGGAGTTGCAGGCAGCTATGGTCCCATTGGAATTCAGCAACAAAGCCCAGTTTTGCAATCCCAATTCAATTGCAGTGAATTGGGATTGAAATAGGGGTGGAGATAAGATCTGAAATGCACAGAAAAGAACAGAATTTGAATCCAGTCTTGGCAAGGCTACAAGGAGGTGGCACCTGTTACTGCTCTTTTTACAAATGGATGCATTTAAGAAGAATTTTAACACCAAAAGGAAGGTGTCTGCCTTCCCCTTCTCTGTACCTATATTTTCAAATTTCTTCTCTTTTCCATTTCTTCTCCCCGGTTTTCCTATTTTAATTAGAGCTGGTCAACATTTTTTTTCAAACAAAAAGGTTTTTTGTTCAAAAACAGATTTTTTAATAATATATATATATTTTTAATTAACAATTCTTTTCCTTTGGAAAAAAGTCATTTTTATGTTTTAAATGATAGAAAACATTATCCAAACCATCATCAAGTTTTCATTTTCCAAAACCTGGGTTTCCAGTAAATGAAATTTTTCAATAATTATTTTAATAAAGCTAAAAAAATTTGAAAAATGAAAATGGTCCTTTTCAACTACTTCAGAATGAAAACCACGTCACTATTATTTGTGAAAACAGATTTTCATCAGGTTTTGAGTTTTCAGGGCATATTCCTTGAAGTCAATGGAATGGGTTGAAGGGCTGAGTCCCCCTCACCTTGCAGTTCTGATTCTTGAATTGGCTTTTCCTCAGCAAGGTCTCATGCTTGGGGCTGACAAATGGCTGTGGTTCCAGGATGGATTTCCATTTATCTTCCATATTTTCTTTCCTTGTTCTCTCTTCTGTCCTCCTTCCCTCATTGGTTTCTCTGCTTGCCTTACTGCACCTTTGCCTTCTCCCTTTCACTATCCTTTTCAGCCTTTTCCCTTACTCAGTACCCACATTTCCATACAGTTCTCCTTCACCCTTGCTCTCTGTATCCGCCATGGTTCTCTGCATTCTCCCCCCTTTGCTCTCCCATTCGCTCTTACACACTTAAGCTTTTACCACACTTTTCATAACTCTGCATGTGTGAATGTGAGGCGCCTCTCTCACCCTTTCTCTAGGCCTGCTGGTTCACTCCTTTCCCTCTGATCTTCATTTGTGTCTGCTCTTGAGGAACGTATCAAAAGCAGGGAGCCAAAGGCCACTGAGAGGCATGCTCCCTATTCTAATGTACAGGAGATACTCCAGCAAATGGCACGTGGCTCCTTGGGTCATCATGGAGAATACTGATTACCAAGAGAAGAAAGGAGAGCTGATCAGGGTTGTACAGCGCTCACATCAAGAGCAAGATAGGGAAGGCATCTCTGATTTCTATTAATGAAGGGGACAGGTGGGACTGTTTGTGATCGGTTAGAGAGCCACTGAGAAAGCAACATCACTCTACATGTTGGAACAATATGGAACAACCTTTAAGGACCTGATTCTGTGGGAATCTGCACAATGAGCAGATGAAAAATTGGGGCCTGAGAACCTGATCCAAAGACAACTGAAGTCAGTAAGAGTTTCCTAATGGCTTCAATGGCATTAGAGCAGGCTCCAAATTAAATGTAACAACCTGTTCGACAGCTGGGAGTAAGAGCACACAATTTAAATCTTACCTGGAGAGTAAGACAATGTAATGACTGTATTTGTAAAGCTCCCCGACACCCAACTGAGGTTCTTGGTGTGTGCTGCGAGACACATTATAATACAACTAAACAGCCAAATAACGGGAATTGAAAACAATTTTTAACTTGTCACTAGAGCCCGACTAAGGAGGTTATCTGTTCTCAAAGAAACCGTTGCAGTTTTAAAACAAACTTTAAACTTGCTTCAAATCTGTTACAGCTTGCTCAGGTATTACCAACAGAAGAGAACTTCCTATTGTTCTTTAGGTGTCAGCAGCTAAAGTCAAGTGAAGATTTCATGCAGGTACCGTATCCCATTTTTCCTTTTGTAAAGTCATCCAGGTCTAGATTTCAAATAAATAGATACATAAATAAACCTCTTTCAATTACTAATTGCAGACCTGGCGAAAATATGACACTGACCATAGTGGCTACATTGAGACTGAAGAACTTAAGGTAAATTGATGATGATTTCACAATGATTATACAGATGTGTGTGTATTACACGATAGTACCGATAGTACTGATATATATGGCTGTTGAAATGTTGAAATGTAAAACACAACTGGCAAGTGATAGAAACTGATGTTTCTATTACAGACAAATTGAAGTGTAATTTCTATTCTGATAAATGACTCTAAAAATGGCACTTAGTGCAAATCCATGTTTGTCCCCCAGTGATTGCCAAATAACAAGTGCTCAGTTTAGAAGTAAAAAGATGTTTTTAAACTAACCGCCCTACAAACTTAGCTAGGACTGAGAGAGAAAGTGGGTTCTTTCTCTCAGCTGCATTACTACCATTACTAAACATTCTGTGGTCCAATTTAAGCCCTCAGTGTACCTGTGCAACCCTGTTGTTGCCATACTAACCCCTGTGCAACACAACTGCAATCCCATTGCCTGCACTCTGTTTGCATAGGTATGACTGATGGGATCTTAGCACATTTGATGCACAAGCAACAACAGCATCCAATTTGTTCTATTAGCTGTGTCGGCTCTGCAGTTAACAGGAGTAAAAAGCAGCCCATACTTATTCTTGTCACTAAAGCTAGCAGATACTGTTTGACTCTGAATATACATGGGGAGCAAGTCCAAGTGGGAAAGTGTCATTTGTACATAACCATTTTTCTATGTAGAACTCCACTTCAAGTAACGCTCTGGTGCAGATCCTCAGTTGGTGCAAACTGTCATAGCTCCACAGGACCTCAGCTGAGGACCTGGCCCTGTGTACACACAGGTTGAGACCAATTGTCTTGTCCATATGCAGAATTCTAGACAAGAACTATACATACATTAACCAAAGCATTCAAAAGTCCAATTGTCTGAAATCCTTAGTAGAGCTTTATAAAAGCAAAACTCACCTCATAAATCCATGTAGCCAAATTGTCTTTTTTCTCCATCCTCTTTGAGCTGCTCTGGTAGTGCAAAAGAGATGAAGAATGTCTGTATCTCCTCTGCTGAGGATTCCCACCTCACAGAAGAGATGTCAGTTGGCATAGCCAGCTCCTATGACCCTGGTATACAAGGGGCTACCCCCTCCCACCCACGCTCCCACATACAGGTGTGTCAAAAGGGAGGTGAGGTCAGGAAAGAGGCACAACTGGTACACATTGTATCTAGCAATCCCCGGTTGTTGGACAGTCCTCAAGGGACTGTTTCCAGAGAGTATAGTTTAGACCAGCCACTAAAGGCTGGGCTAATGAACAACCAGAAAATCTTAAATGGCTCCCCATCTCTGTTGTGCTGAGCAAATCTCATCTGCATCAGAAAATCTGCATCATTTTCATCCTTTCAGAACTATATACTGTAGCTTGTTTTTCTTAAGGTAGTGATCAATAAAATACTTCTCTTGGCAAGTATGAAAATATTATTATGCATTTGCTGTAACTGGTTTTACTCCCCGCATGAAGCACATATGATCTAAATTTTAAAGCACATATGATCTAAAATGTTTACATGAAATCTGTTCACAACATTTCTGCGATAGTTTTAATATATAGCACAGGTACAGAGAGACCTGATGAGAAAATATACAGTATGGTGGTGACAATAGGACCCAATAGCTCTCATACTTGTATTTCAAGTTCAGAGGCATTATGCATACATGACTGGGAGGGGAGATGGCTCATGAGGAAAATCCTATCTTAAAATGTGGTCCAAACTGTGGAAAAAAAGCAGTGGCTCTCCAAAACATGAGATAAAGAGGTTAAACCAGCTTGGTGTGTTCTTCACTGAAAATTGACAGGCATGCACAGTTCTCAAGACTTGCAGACGCCTTGCTTAATAAATTAAGATTTTTTTAATGTCACTTATCTAGGACAGTTGTTCAAACTAATCAGTGGGGAAAACAAAACTTCATTCTTTAGAGTAAAAGTAGCTGTTGTTGAAGGTCAGGAAGAAACCTTGCCAGTTCCTCTCAAACTAGCAAAATGGGCAAAGTGCATTTGCAGTATGTGTGTGTGAAGGAGCAAGAAGGTTTCACCTTCACCTGAAGCATCAGGTCACTGCTGTAGGCAGGAAAGTAGACTGGATTAATCATTAATCTTTTCTGTAAAACTATTCCTATATTTCAAGCAGTGACTAGGAATCCAAGTTTTCCTATGGGGTCTCAAGGTTAATTAATGTAGTTTACTGTTAAAATTAATTAGTACACAGTATAGCTGGATGCCAAACTACTTTTCCAGACTTCTGTATAGTACAACAAAAGGCATATTATGCACAAAGCTCTGTGGGAATCTTTTTAAAAATAAGATGATGCAGTATACTTGGTCTGGTTAAAAGAATTTTTGTTGTCAGATATACTTAGGTATGAAAATAAGTAGTAGTTTCCATGTTATTTTACATTTCAGTAGTAAATATGTAAAACTAGAATTTCCCAGACTGCCTCTAGACTGAAATTAGAGTACAATAACGAAAGTAACTATTCTGTAATCATTTTGGCTTTGGGGCAAATATTCACCTGTGCTTACTTTACTTTCACAGAGTTTTTTGAAAGATTTACTACAGAAAGCAAATAAGCAGATTGATGATTCCAAGCTAACAGAATACACCGAAATAATGGTAAGATTATTCAGACATTTCGTCCATAAAAGCACAGTATTGTGCACATCTATGGCCACTAACTTCTCATTTAAAGGCTCCCATTGACTTGAATGAGAATCAGTTTGGATCCCTATTGTGCAAAATAAGACATCACACCTTAGAGATCATAGTCCAAGCCAAGGAGGCATATCAGGTAATTCAGTAGCTATGTCACCTTTGGCTGTGATCTGTAAATTAAACCATGTTGGGCCTAATATAAGTATAGGAAACCTTCAAGGAACTTTAAATGTTGTTGACAAACCAACACCACAGCATGTACTAAGAACTTTGCCACCAAAGGTTCTTTCCTTTCAGGTAAGATTAAAAACTGAAGCTCTGAACACTTGTTATTAAAGATCCAATGGCACTTGTCATAAGAATAAGCAGATTAACCTGTGCCTGAGCCAAATTCCAATTTAACTAATTATAGTCTACCTACCCATTCCTTTGTAGTTTACTTCATTTCTTGTCCTGCACTGTTGTGCTGTATTGCTTGCACTGTTAAACAGGTGCTACATTTCAGCCTAGATTTGGCTGCATCTTGGTGATTGAATGAAGCAATTCTTTGTGTAATCTGCAAAGGCCAAGGGCAATGGGATAGTTCTGGATGAAAGGCTCTACACCTCAGCTTTAAGTTACTGCATGATGTAGCGTAGGGCACAAGGAAAGAAAAGCTGAGTAAGATTGCCCAAAATATAAATTATGGTATGCGTTCATTAAATACTTAAAAATACTAGAGTGATCTTTGTTTTTAATTCCATGGCATAGAACCTGATGATTATCTAAAATGATCTATAGGGTCTATGATACAGGCACATTTGTTTGGCACATATTTATTACTTTTCTCTAAGTGTCCCTTGCATATCACTGATGGAATAGTAGTGCACACAAGTAGCAGTGGGGTTTAATCCATCCTCTCAGAGGAAGGGCCCAGAATCTCTGGTAACCATTTACCATACTTCTTTGACCTTTAGAACCCTAAGGACACATATGCCTGTTCTTAAACTTCTCAGGTAGGGAATGGAAGCAGAATATATTCTTCCCTCTGCTATGCCTCCCTCTGTTCCTCTTCTTTCCCTTTCCTCACAGCTACTAAAGGAATCTTACCCTACATTTGTGATCACTCTCCTAATAGATACCAAAATATGCCTCAATCCTCCTTTTCTATGAATGGGCAAGGAACATACCTGCTAGTCTTCAAGTACAGAATGCTAAATGGATTTGGGGTGGGTTTTTTTTTTTTTTTGGGCCAGTTCTACACTTTTTACTGCCTTCCTTGTGCCCTACGCTAGTGTGAGAAGGGGAACCTGATTGCAGGGCAAGCCTCATAGGCAGGTGGGATAGAACAGGCTCTGCTTCAATCCTAGCCAGGCCCATCCTTAAACATAGCCAGACTCTCCCTCCCCTATAACTCCTGAACACAGGACTCTCTAGTGGCCTCCATGCAACTGTCAGTGATATTTGTGTGTTCCAGAGAAAGGGAAGAAGAAAATTCCCTGTTTTAAGGATGGCCAAAGTCGTGATATTTTGCTTTTGCTTTGCCAGCAATTTGGTTTCACCCTAAAATATTTTAGGGGTTTAACATTTCAGGCTGAAATGCCTCAAACTGACCCCAACTATGAGAGAGGTTAATTAAGACAAATATCTAGTGATTCAGTTTTCTTATGATAAGCTATGTCTAGAAATCTCATGACCGATTAGTTGCAGAAAGTGTTGCACACTGGAGAAATAAATCTCACATCCTTAACCTTCATGCTCTGCAATTTTTATGACTCTTTAGCCCAGATTGTGCCCTACATTTGGACCTCAGCAGGTTGAAACAGTTATAAAGAATTAACACTATAAATAAGTGATAAATGTGATGATATGCCATCTCCTCAAAAATTAGAAGGGAAAAACAAACAGAAAACATAACAGGAGTTAAGGACACTTACCAGTTAGAAAAAGGGAGAGGCATCTAACAACTAGACATAAAATAGCCACATTTGGGCTGTAACTGCTTGCCTCTGCCAAATTTAAAGCCCCCTTCCCCTTAAAGGTATGCTGGGAAGAAGTTCCTATGAAGGGTAGGGAGGGTTAGAAGGAGCCAGGTGGTCACACTGGAATGTATGCCTGCAGAAACAGTCACTTCTCTATACTATCTCTGTATCACTAATTTGTTTTATTAGGAAAAACTTTGCTTTTTCCTGCAGCATGAATTTTGTATTTAAAGGGGTACGAACAAATTGATACAGGTGTGTGATTCTGCCCCCAACCACTGTACAGCTAAAGTTACTGAAAGTAACTGAAAGTAATTGAAAGTAAAGGGGTGGGGGAGAGAAGGGAGAAACCCTCTGTTTTCAGCTACACCCCCAACAACTCTTTGTACAGTAAGTTTTCCCTGATGCTTTTTCTCAAACTTTCACACAGCAAGAGGGAGATAACATTTGAAAATAGGAACATACAATTGTACAGTGACTGGGAGAGGAAGTCACAGGCAGTCTAATATCTCAAAGTCCTGCTAACTAAATTTTAAAAGGTCTTAATTTCAAGTTAGCCATGTCTCTTAAGAGATTAGAGGCAATGCAATTTGCTGACTTTTCACTGTATCTATGATACATTAAATATTACGTTTTAGGCAGGAAACCAATTTCTGATACACAACAGGATCCTGGAAAATAGTTTAAAATAGTATATAATATTTTGTAAAATCACATTAACATATATATTTCTATTACATGAAAACTCAATTTGATGGAAGTTACTTAGATATAGTTCTTATATAAAATTAACTATGTGTCAATAGTGGAGACCTTTTGTTATTAATACTTAAGTGTTTATAGGGGTTTAAAGCTGGGAATAAGCTAAGCATGAGACATTAAGTCAGTCCTGTTTTCATTCTATAAGTAAGATTATATTTATTAGCTACTTAATTCACTTGTAATACATTACAAGCTCAAAATTTTCTTGAAGTGCATGGCATGAGGCAGATTCTGATCTCATTTACGTACGCACGTGCGTGTGTGTGTGTGTGTGTAGACTTGGCAACCAATTGAATAAGGATTATAAATGTTGTCTTTTACATGAAGATAGCACATCTAGATGGAATTGAAGTGAACACTCCAACCTACGTTTTAAAATTTAATTTTAGCTACTATACTTTATTAGATTTTAAACTGAATTATTTTTCCTTTTATACGCAGATTTATGCATACTATGTATTAAATCATGACTCAAGACCAAATATACTATTCAGTAGCTTTAAAAAAAAAAAAAAAAAAAGCTGTACTTTTTGGTCTCTTTATTCAATAGACAATAACCATATGGCATTGAATCTTGATCTGAGGTTAAAATAATGTTTAAACAGGTTCAGTAGAGGATGTTGGATACCATGGCTATAGCTTATGTGCCATTTGTGAGGGGCCAAATTCTGACCTCAGTGATATAGGTGTAAATTAGGCATAGAGATTAGCTAACTCACGAACAAGGTCAGCTCCCAGACTGCTGCACTGGGCAGCACAGTATGGGGAGAAGGTGACCAGCCCTCTTTGGAGAAAGAAGTGGTTCAGGACTATTTAGAAAAACTGGACGAGCACAAGTCCATGGGGCCGGATGCGCTGCATGCGAGGGTGCTAAAGGAGTTGGCGGATGTGATTGCAGAGCCTTTGGCCATTATCTTTGAAAACTCATGGCGATCGGGGGAGGTCCCGGATGACTGGAAAAAGGCTAATGTAGTGCCCATCTTTAAAAAAGGGAAGAAGGAGGATCCGGGGAACTACAGGTCAGTCAGCCTCACCTCAGTCCCTGGAAAAATCATGGAGCAGTTCCTCAAGGAAACAATTCTGAACCTCTTAGAGGAGAGGAAAGTGATCAGGAACAGTCAGCATGGATTCACCAAGGGCAAGTCATGCCTGACTAACCTAATTGCCTTCTATGAGGAGATAACTGGGTCTGTGGATGAGGGGAAAGCAGTGGATGTGTTATTTCTTGACTTTAGCAAAGCTTTTGATACGGTCTCCCACAGTATCCTTGCCAGAAAGTTAAAGAAGTATGGGCTGGATGAATGGACTATAAGGTGGATAGAAAGCTGGCTAGATCGTCGGGCTCAACGGGTAGTGATCAACAGCTCCATGTCTAGTTGGCAGCTGGTTTCAAGCGGAGTGCCCCAAGGGTCGGTCCTGGGGCCGGTTTTGTTCAATATCTTCATTAATCATCTGGAGGATGGCGTGGACTGCACTCTCAGCAAGTTTGCAGATGACACTAAACTGGGAGGAGTGGTAGATACACTGGATGGTAGGGATAGGATACAGAGGGGCCTAGACAAATTAGAGGATTGGGCCAAAAGAAACCTGATAAGGTTCAACAAGGACAAGTGCAGAGTCCTGCACTTAGGACGGAAGAATCCCATTCACTGTTACAGACTAGGGACCGAGTGGCTAGGCAGCAGTTCTGCAGAAAAGGACCTAGGTGTTACGGTGGATGAGAAGCTGGATATGAGTCAACAGTGTGCCCTTGTTGCCAAGAAGGCTAACGGCATTTTGGGCTGTATAAGTAGGGGCATTGCCAGCAGATCGAGGGACGTGATCGTTCCCCTCTATTCGACATTGGTGAGGCCTCACCTGGAGTACTGTGTCCAGTTTTAGGCCCCACACTACAAGAAGGATGTGGAAAAATTGGAAAGAGTCCAGCAGAGGGCAACAAAAATGATTAGGGGGCTGGAGCACATGAGTTATGAGGAGAGGCTGAGGAAACTGGGATTATTTAGTCTGCAGAAGAGAAGAATGAGGGGGGGATTTGATAGCTGCTTTCAACTACCTGAAAGGGGGTTCCAAAGAGGATGGATCTAGACTGTTCTCAGTGGTACCAGATGACAGAACAAGGAGTAATGGTCTCAAGTTGCAGTGGGGGAGGTTTAGATTGGATATTAGGAAAAACTTTTTCACTAGGAGGGTGGAGAAGCACTGGAATGGGTTACCTAGGGAGGTGGTGGAATCTCCTTCCTTAGAGGTTTTTAAGGTCAGGCTTGACAAAGCCCTGGCTGGGATGATTTAGTTGGGATTACGTCCTGCTTTGAGCAGGGGGTTGGACTAGATGACCTCCTGAGGTCCCTTCCAACCCTGAAATTCTATGATTCTATGAAATCTGGAATACCCCTATTCAAATCAGTTGAGTTACAAACAAGAGCCTTTGTGGGTCTTTAAAATCTTTTGACACTATAGTCCACACATAAAACAATCAGAATTCAGCAGTACAAAATGGAACCACAATTGAATTCAGCTGTAGTGATTACTGTGAATACTGGTCATTAGGCATAGAGATTAGATAACTATGCATATTGCTACTGGTGCAGCTGTTTGTGTCCCTCCTTTATATTGACCAAGTGAGGTATTTGGTTGTAGGGACTGAAGTGGAAGCAATTTCTTTTATTTGATGTTTTCAAAGATAGAAAGGTGAGAAACCTTTTCCTTAAGGCCCTTCGGCTCTGGACAATGGGTGTTGCATCTTGTGGGAATGACAATTATAACCTAAGTGACCTGTCATGATTTAAAAATACTTAAGTGGACCTTGCTCAGTTTTTATAAGATGTAAATTGCGCTTCCATGCACATCTCTGATTTGGGAAGTTCACTGTTGAATGGAGCTGGATTTAGTGAACATTTCAACACAACTATCAGTTGCGCAAACAGTTCCTTACCAGGATTTTATAGTAAAATAACTAGTTATGAATTTATATTTTCAATAATTTGTAAATTTGCTTATGGTAAATGTACCATACAACAAATGTGAGTTTATTGAATTAGGTTCCTATATTATATTTAATTAGTAACTTTCCATTGCTTTTAGATTTCCCAAAGAAATACTTTATTACTTTGCTGTGCTGATCAATACTTTAATAATAAATATCTACATTTATTTCAGCTGAAGATGTTTGATTCAAACAATGATGGAAAGCTGGAACTTACTGAAATGGCCAGGTATGTTTTTATACCTATATCATCTAAGTATTGCATGTCAGTTGCCATTATGGAAAAAAAATAATTGTTTGAACTCTCATTTTTATCTCCAAAGTTTACTACCAGTGCAGGAAAACTTTCTTCTTCAATTTAAGGTATGTAGCTTTACATTCTGAAGTTTGAACGTGTAACACTATATATTATTCTTCTAACTCTTGGCTTTCTTTTTGATTTTAGAGTGTCAAAATGTGTGGGAAAGAGTTCAATAAAGCTTTTAAGCTGTATGATCAAGTAAGTGATCTGAAAAATATTATAAAACTCACCTTTTATGCACTGATTGAATACTCTTTGATATCACTTAAATTTTCTGAATTAGGGAAAAATAGATTAGGTGTAATGCTACAGTAGCCAAAATGGAAAAACAAATGCTCAAAATAAACATTGATATTAATATTTTTCAGGATGGCAATGGATACATAGATGAAAATGAATTAGATGCATTACTGAAAGATCTGTGTGAAAAGAACAAAAAGGTAATTCTAGAGCTTTTCTTAATGATTAGTTTAAATTGGGATTTTAAGGAGAGTTTAAATCCACCCAATTACGATAGAGCTGCTAAATCATAATTCCTGAAGTGCAGGACAATTAGAAATCTTGGCAGAAGTAATAATGTAATTCCTTAACTAAGTGAGCAACAGTGTTATAAATTGGCTTCAGAAACAATTAATATCAACAATCTAGTGTGCATGGATGTGAATTGTATGCAAGCACTTAAACAAATGGTACTGTTGGGCGGGCAGGCACCAGACAGATCTCCTCCTTCCCCCTCCCCTCCCCATTGGCAACTGTAGTTGGTAACTAAACTGGATTATAAAGCATTATCTGTTCTTTAAATAGGACTTAGACATTAACAACCTGGCAACATACAAGAAAAACATCATGGCCTTGTCTGATGGAGGAAAGCTTTACCGAACAGACCTTGCTCTTATTCTTTCTGCCGAGCAGGATTAGAGACGACCTGTCACTTCAATTTAACTAGTGATATACTGTATCAACACAATAACTGTGCACTATAAGGGAGTAGCCTGTACTTTCTTTTATATCTGTAAATTTAAACCGCATATAATTAGCCATGATGTGTGGCACATTCTTTTCAGTCTGTTTCTATACTGTTTGTAATGTACAGTTTTTGTAATTATAAGATTGATAAAGAGAATGTCTGTTTGGGCCAGTCTGTATATTCAAGAAGAAACTAAAAGACATTTTTTTTGCTTTCATAAAAATGGCTGGAGAAAAATTTAAAATTCTGCTGAGACTGTTTTGTTCATCATATCCTTTGACATTTGCAACATTTCTGTTCAATGACACATATTAAGTAAAAACCCAGAGAGCTCTTTTAGTGTATGACTAAATACAGGTTTTTAAATGCAGAATGTAAAAATGCTGTTTTCAAGTAGGAAAGATGACCAGGGATGTTTGAACTGAAAGAGATTTACCAAGCTGGTGAGAAATATTTTCAGTAGTCCGACTAGCTACTTGCAAATCTATGCTCCTTGCAGTTTTGCAGTAAATAAGGAGAGCTTACGAACTTATGGCATACAGACATAACATCTATAAACAGCAGATATCTGGAACAGCTACCAGTGCTGCTGTTCATAAACAATGTTATTTTCCATTTAGTTGTTTAATTTCACTAAATTTAAATAAGGTGATAAGCACCTAAGAAATACAAGAGACAGAACTTCTTGACAAACCTTTAATCTATTTTGGAAACCTGGCTAAACTACAGATAGGATAATTAATACACACATTCGCATAATACAATAAGTGTAACTCAAGAAAATTGCTGTGTCAGAGAATATGACAATCCATTTTCTAAACTATCTGCACATATTGCAGGTTAAAATTATTGTAGTAAACTGCTGTTTTTAAATCATATTCTGTGTAACCTATAATTAAATTTAATATACTAAGACTACCCGTGTCTAGTTTGTCTACTTCCTGGATTTTCTTAGCAAGTAGAAAACAAAGAAATAAATAATTTGTTTTAAAAGTGTGCTTCCTGCATCTGACACTAAATTTCTAATGGAGAAAATTATTGGAATTTAATTTAAGACTAAAAAACAATCAATTTCTCAAAGTACGAATTCAACACCAAGTCTAGTTGTTTATATATCAGACTCTAAATTAGATTACTCTGCAAGGGAATTTTTTTTTAAAACAGAAAGCACACTATGTAATTGCTCCTGTCTTTTTTCTGATTGTGCTCTGTAGGCCTGGGTCTCCTTTTACTTACACCAGTTTTATGCCAGCATAACTCCACAGACTTCAGTGGCGTTGCTCCCAATTTATAGCAGTGTGAGAAGAGAATTAGGTCTCTGTCTTAATGTCAATCAACCTAAACTGCCTCTACTTAAAGTGTGTTGTTTCAGAAGCAAACCCAGCTCAATAGATTATTTTATTAGCTGGACACAATATCTAAAATGCATCCACCGTAACTTATCTGACAAACAGGGGCAAATCAGTTTAATTAGATACAAGTGGTCTCAAGCAGCAAGTGTATTGGGTACTCTCCGATCTTGAGATAGATGTAATTAGAAGATAGGAGGAGGAGGCAACAGAGTGATTCTTGGTGGAAAAAGATAACACACTAAGAAGTTTAAAGTCAGATCAAGACAGGTCAATGACAACCTCACTCCAAGCACAGTGATCTAATTACTCAGCTTCTGGTTCACCTCTTTTCTCTATGCAATGTAAAGTATAATTGTGTATTTTAAGTGAAGGAACAGTGAATAAATTATCTGCCTACAAGCTTATAATATATGATTAAAGTGAATTGTGGATAGATTTTGTTCATACTGTGCACATGAAGCAATGGATTTTGCCTTATTTTAACACTTAAAAGTAAAGGTGAAAAAATCTTGTACTGTAATAATATCTGTGATTTAAAGTGACTGTTTGGTACAATAATTAGACTGAAAAATGAGGTAGTTAAATTGTTTTGACAGAAAGTCATCATCTAAACTTGAATCTGGCTTCTAGAACACAAGAAAAGTTGCCTATCAAAGATTTGTTCCAAAGTCTTGCTTCTACCATTCCTATTACAACCAGCTGCCTTGTGGTACTGTACAGAATATATCAAGATTTGAGTCATCTACATGTGCAGTGTTTCTTAAATCATGCATAACAAGCCCATATTTCCACTGAAGTATAGCAATTAAAAAAGACAGGCTAACAACGATGTGTCTTATGTTAATACAATGTCAAGTCTAGCAAATATAGTAAGTTGGGATCACTGTAAAAATGCCTGTTTTTTAAAACATCTGCATCTCCCTGGAATTGTTCCTCAAAGTCTGGCACATGATTTCAAGAGGTGCTGAAGACAACAGGAGTTGGTGATGGTCAAACCCTAAGTTTGCTTACTCTGGGAGATCATACCGGAAGAATAATAGCTAAAATATTAATTATACCTGGGGCTCCTGCATACTTTATTCAGACTCTATAAAGAAACCTATATAGAGGTAGTTAGGAAATAAAATATTGTAGTTACTAAAATGTTTAAATTATTTATTACTCAGTAACTAACAAAATAATCTACTAAAATATAACACTATACAATATGCAAGCAAATGTGCTATGTAAGATGAGTAGCTATAATATTTTGGAGTTTAAATATATACAATACATTTTACAAAATATGCTGTTACAATGGAGACCTCACCACAATATCTGCTACTAAATTGACTGAGAAGACCATTGTCTATGTGCATTTTAAAGTGTATAGTTTAGTGAAGTATAAAACAGCAAAGTTCTATTGTACTTTGGAAAAAAAATGTTGTCTTCATTACCTTTAAGTCCGACACTTCAATTATATGCATTATAAATAAATTCCTTACTTATGAAATTGATCTAACTAATTAAAGCTAGGAGGTGCCAAAACACTCCCCAATCTTGGCCTACAACACAACGTGATAGTCTATCCCCTGGGGGGAGGGATAGCTCAGCAGTTTGAGCATTGGCCTGTTAAACCCAGGGTTGTGAGTTCAATCCTTGAGAGGGCCACTTAGGGATCTGGGGCAAAATCAGTACTTGGTCCTGCTAGTGAAGGCAGGGGGCTGGACTTGATGACCTTTCAGGGTCCCCTCCAGCTCTATGAGATAGGTATATCTCCATATATTATTATAATCTCCTAAACAGAAATAGTTAATAATGCACAATTGACATCTGTGATAAAGGACCACTACACAGAGTAAAGAGAAACCAAGCTTTTCACTGGTCACTTAATAAGGATTTGAACATAGATCTTGAAGTGAGAGATTTGTGCATTCATTCACTGTTGCACATAGGCCTGACATGTTCTGTTTTGAAAGACAAGCTGGCTGAGGTAAATATCTTTTATTGGATCAACTTGGTTGGTTAGAAAGACAACTTTTGAGTTTACACAGAGCGCTTCCTCAGGTGGAACAGATTGTTTAGCAGAAGTAGTTAACACATATTTCAAGGGCCCATTCAAGGTGAAGAGATCCATTAACACCTCTCCAGTCAGAGAGGGGGAAAGGGCATCTGGGCTGGGAGGGGTTGATAGTGGGTTATAGATTGTTGTAATAAGTAATAAAGTCAATGTCTCCATTCATTGCATGATTTTTAGTGTCTAGCAAAGTTATGAATTTATGCTTCCAGGCATGGGTGCTGGGGATGGGGCCACACCACCGGCATGGGTGGCAGGTATCATAAGCCTCTCCTCACCCAGGCCGTGGCCCTGTCCATATTGCACCCCAAGGCCCAGCCCTCACTTTCCACCCAAACGCCAATGAAAATTTAAAAAAATTTATGATAGCAACTCTCACACTGTGCAAAGGTCAAATATAGATCAGTTCACTATTTGCCAATGCTGCTTTCTTAGTAAGATGTGCTTAATATAACAAGACAAGCATGTATTTTCAAGAGCTAATTTAACTGACAAAAACTGCACTTAAGGAAGGACGAATGGTTGATTTCATTAGGCAAAACTAACTCTGTGTGATGAGAACTTCTGCACTGCATTGTTACTAGAAATCAGTACATCTTCCATCCTAAGAATTTTTTAGTGATATACACTGAAATAACATTCTTCTTAGGTGCCTAATAAGAGACTCAGAAATCCATAGTTAAGCACCTAAATATAAGTGGCCTGATTTTCAAAAGTGCTGAGCTCCTTCAAATCCCACTGAAATCAACAGGAATTGCTCTACACCTTGAAAATCAGGCCAATGTATTAAAACATCAAGAATCGTTTTATTTTACTGGATTATTGCTGCACATTAATATTTTACCTAAGACAGTGTAACACCGTAAAAACAACAGAGGGTCCTGTGGCACCTTTAAGACTAACAGAAGTATTGGGAGCATAAGCTTTCGTGGGTAAGAACCTCACTTCTTTAGATGCACCGTAAAAACAGGGATACAAGTTACAGCAAAACAGCTACATGAACTAATTCTACAGGAAAGAGAAGACTGATTTCAGAATTAGAAACCAGCTATATGCAAAAATGCTATTTAATACCAGCATGAGATGCAACCTGGGGTTAAAAAGTCAGTTTACAAATTACCTTCCACTTCAACTTTTGTATTTATTAAAGTGCTGTCAGTGCATACCAGGATGTAAAGAACAAAGAGGAAGACACAATCTCTGTCCAAAGAATTTAGAATCTAAAATGGACAGACAGACCCTAAAATAGAAATATCATACAAATGCAAGGAAGATTCTCAGACTGGTACACCACCACCAATGGTCTTAGCAGAACTTGTGTTATTCTAAAGGAGAGAATTCCTATATGCAACAAAAGGTAAACAGCAACTGTAATATCACAGTGAGGAACACTACAGGTCATCTCTATTCAGTCTTCATCTCTATTCAGTCTTCAATAGTAACTGCAATATTATTCTGCACTCCTTATTTCTCCACATAAGATATCTGAAATGGGTTTAATATATTATATAGTCTTATTTATGTGCACGCTGAACAATGCAATACAATACAATTCACTTTTACAGGGCATCATTAATGCACAAAATTATAAAAGGTTCATCAAGAAAGCAAATCACCTACTAAAGCAAACAGGAAAAACTTCAAGATACAGTTGAAGAGACCAGATTTAATTCTGGCTTGAAGAGGAATGATGAGTAATCATTGGCACGGTCTCTCCAGGTTGAGGATGAGTTCATCCCGAGGTCACAGGGCTGATCATACATTTCACTGACGTGATAGCTACTGTCCCCTAGAAATGTGATTTTACTTCAAAAAGTAGCTGTAACTTCACATCCAAGGCAGTTTGTCCGTCTCTGCAGCTCCCACTAGCTCCTTTCCTCTTCTCCAGTACTCCCAACGCTCATTACTTTCCTTTCTTGCTTCCTCCCCTCCCCTGCTTGCCTCTTTAGCTGTTGCTCCAGCTTCATCCCCATGCTGTTCATCCATTGCATAGTGTTTTTTTTCCTATTAGCCACCTGACTCATCCAGCTACCTCCTTTGTCTGCAGGGCTGGTTCAAGCAAATCTGGGGCCCCTAACAAAGTCATTCAATTAGGTCCCCAGCTAAAAGGCCTAAGGTCCAGCATATGACCTGATCAAACTTCCTATGCCATACCAGACATGGAGGGGTTTCATCAGTCCCAGAGGAAGCAGGGAATAGGCACTGTATCCAGAACTGATGTGTACATTTGTGGAGAGAGTTAAAAACACAGTGAATAGAGAGTTCTTGTTAAACAGGAAAAAAGTGTGGGAGCCTGTGATGTGCCTGAGCTCTAATACAGGAGAAAGCATCCTGCTTTTATAGGCATATGCACTAGTTACAATCCCCACAGAACACTTGGCAATAAGCGATTTGTGTTTCACACCATGCGGCACTGGAACATTGGCCGTAGATATCACACAAGCAGTAGTACCCTCTCACTATACCCTCATCCCTTCATGCCCTCTGCGGTTGTAGATTTGGCAGCACTGCCTGTATTACCCCTTCTCACCTACTTCACTCCCAGCTACCACTGATCTTTCCTACCCCAGAACCTTTGGGAAAAGATCCAGATGTGAAAGGATTAACTGTTTGATTCTATGAGACCAGACTTTCAGATATGACCCTTAGCATTAGGAAACAACTCTCTATGACAAAGAGTTGAGAAACAAGTGTGTGCTTAAGCATCAATAACATAATTCAGGGGTTGCTATTTATAACAACTGATAGCTAAAGAGAAGCAGAGTAGAAGAGAAATAAAATATAAACTTCAGATGGTCAAAGTTCAACTGTTAGTCAAACATTCTTACCCTTCTCCTCTCTAGTCCTCGACAAGTCAGACACCTCCTTTACCAGAACGAGCAGGAATACAAGCAAAGACAGAATATACTCTTGTGGGAACAGTCCTGAAATAGTAGGAGGATGGATCAGAGCTAACCTTCCTTTCACTTCTAATGTCTAAGATTCTATTATACTTATTGGAGAGAACTTTATAAAGAGCCCTATGAAATGTACTGCATTCTTTATAACAATACATATTGTTCTACTCATCTTATGCAGGCTTAATGCATAAATTGTATACATCTCATTAACAGACAAAGACATTTTAAATGAAGTAGCAAATATTCCCCTTTGTTTATTGAAACCTCTCTGCAACTTGAAGCAAATTTCATGGGTGAAGCCTAAGATAATATGTATAACATGCTCTATTTTCATTGTATAGGCTTCTCATTAAAGTTTAAAATGTGCCTTTTGTTTCTGCCACAAAACATGGCAAGACTGGAAAAAAAATTAAAAAAACATTTTGCTTTGTAGTCATTTTGTGATTAATTACTTGCTTAGTTATGGATCATAAACAGGTGCAGGAAGTTACTTGGGAAATAATGCCCATTTTTGTAGGTGACAAATGTTCAGTTACTAAATAAATACCTAATATATATTTATAAGCCAAATTATAATGGATCCCTCTTAACTCTTCTCATAGACTCATAGACTTTAAGGTCAGAAGGGACCATTATGGTCATCTAGTCTGACCTCCCGCATGATGCAGGCCACAAAAGCTGACCCACCCACTTTCCCTTATCTCAGCTGTTGAAGTCTCCAGATTGTGATTTAAAGACTTCAAGTCGCAGAGAATCCTCCAGCTTGCGACCCCTGCCCTATGCTGCGGAGGAAGGCGAAAAACCTCCAGGGCCTCTGCCAATCTACCCTGGAGGAAAATTCCTTCCCGACCCCAAATATGGCGATCAGTAGAACCCCGAGCATACAGGCAAGATTCTCCAGCCGGACCCACATTTTACCAGCGATGGCACGTTATTGCCTAATTGACTAAAATCACGTTATCCCATCAAACCATTCCCTCCATAAACTTATCTAGCCTAATCTTGAAGCCAGAGAGGTCTTTCGCCCCCACCGTTTCCCTCGGAAGGCTGTTCCAAAATTTCACCCCTCAGATGGTTAGAAACCTTCGTCTAATTTCAAGCCTAAACTTCCCCACGGCCAGTTTATATCCATTCGTTCTCGTGTCCACATTAGTACTGAGCTGAAATAATTCCTCTCCCTCCCTGGTATTTATTCCTTTGATATATTTAAAGAGAGCAATCATATCCCCCCTCAGCCTTCTTTTGGTTAGGCTAAACAAACCGAGCTCCTCGAGTCTCCTTTCATAGGAAAGGTTTTCCATTCCTCGGATCATCCTAGTGGCCCTTCTCTGTACCCGTTCCAGTTTGAGTTCATCCTTTTTAAACATAGGAGACCAGAACTGCACACAGTACTCCAAATGAGGTCTCACCAGCGCCTTGTATAACGGAAGCAGCACCTCCCTGTCCCTACTAGAAATACCTCGCCTAATGCATCCCAAGATCGCATTAGCTTTTTTCACAGCCACGTCACATTGCCGGCTCATAGTCATCCTGCGATCAACCAGGACTCCGAGGTCCTTCTCCTCCTCCGTCACTTCCAACTGATGCATCCCCAGCTTATAACTAAAATTCTTGTTAGTCATCCCTAAATGCATCACCTTACACTTCTCACTATTAAATCTCATCCTATTATTATTACTCCAATTTACAAGGTCATCCAAGTCTCCCTGCAGAATATCCCGATCCTTCTCCGAATTGGCAATACCTTCCAACTTTGTGTCATCCGCAAACTTTATAAGCCCACTCCTACATTCGGTTCCGAGGTCAGTAATAAATAGATTAAATAAAATCGGACCCAAAACAGAACCTTGAGGAACCCCACTGGTGACCTCCCTCCAACCTGACAGTTCACCTTTCAGTACTACCCGCTGCAGTCTCCCCTTTAACCAGTTCTTTATCCACCTCTGGATTTTCATATCGATCCCCATCTTTTCCAATTTAACCAATAATTCCTCATGCAGTACAGTATCAAACGCTTTACTAAAATCGAGGTATATTAGATCCACCGCATTTCCTTTATCTAGAAGGTCTGTTACTTTCTCAAAGAAGGAGATCAGGTTGGTTTGGCACGATCTGCCTTTCGTAAACCCATGTTGTAATTTGTCCCAATTGCTTCTGATTTTATCAGGTTAAAAAAAAAACCCAAACAAAAAAAAACCTTCAAGGACATGTACACGTAGCTTTTTCAGTGCTAAAATTGTGTCAGGGCTGAGACTAGGTGGGTCAAAATGGGCCCTCTGTCTGAAGGAACTTCCTCTAGTTCCAGCAGCTGAATGCCAGTATTGGTCTGCAATTTAGAGATGAATAGGGAGATGGAGAAAAGACAAAGGTTTTCTTTCTTTTTGGGGGGGAGAGGGAAGGGGCAACCAGTAGAATTCATTCTAAACTGTAAAAGGATTCAGAATTCCTAAAATAAGTCTGTGTGTATTCACCACACTTTGCTATGAAAGTGATACACTTCAGATTTGACTTGCGAAGAGTTCACTTTAAAAAAAGCAAACGTAAATAGGCAGGGTAATTTTATATTAGTGTGATAAGCTGAAAAGAAATGTTCATGCTGTGTAAAATTCAGATCATGGATTTCTAGCGTTCATGAGCTCTGGTTCTGAGGACATACCTGTCATTGGAACCATTTTAAGACTGGAATTGGACTAACAAGGTTAAATCTAAATTTTTTAAAAAATGTGTTATTAATTTGTATTATGATAGCATTTATAGGCCCCAACTAAGATTAGTGATCCATTATACAAACACATAGTAACAGGCAGTCCCGAAGATTTTAATATTTAAATAAGACAGAAGGTAGGAGAAAGGAGGTATCACTATTCTCATTTTACAGATAGGGAACGGAGGGGAAAAAAAGTTTAAGTCACTTGCCCAAGGTCACACACAAATTTGTGGCAGATCCCTGAGTCCCAATCCAGTGTCTTAGTCACAAGATCACCCTTCTGATGATAAGATTTTTATATTCCATAGGATTTAAAAAAATCTTTGGAAAACCACAAAGTTTGATAAAAACAATCTCCAGTGGATTTCCATAGTGATTGTAACACAGATAAGCATCTGAATTTTTGGGAGTTCAGAGAAACATCACCTTTGGAAGTTCATCCATCAGTTGTAAATATTAAAAATGACAATTATAAATAAGAATTTGTCCTGCATTTGGAAGGAGAAAGGTTAAACCTTCTGTCATGAATGTCACCCGCAGAGACTGGTGTGAAGCAACAAGCCATGTTTTATCTAATTTGTCATCCAGAGAATAAATGTAGTTAGGTAAGGAAAACCTGTCTCGCTGATTCGGAGAAAGCAATCAGGTAACATATAACTGACTCTCCTCAAGAGCCAGAAAAAATCCAGAGACCTGAAAAGTTTGGACACAGATCCAAGAGATACCCCAAATTCTGGTAAAAGGGAACTGAACTGTTCCTTTTACTCCTGGCCTAGAGGGCACTGAATTGTTAGTGTTTTCCTTGCTAGAGGACTGAGCTGCTTCCATTTCCCTGGATCTGAGACACATTTTGAGGTCTGAGGCCATGTCTACACTAGCACTTATGTCAGCAAAACTTTTGTCACACAAATAGCATGACAGACAGGAATGGTGGAGCCTTGTTTCTGCCCTAAGTGATATCAGACAATAAGTAAAGGATTCCAAATCACAATTGCACCGAAGGAGCTACTAGTCTCTCTCTTTTCAGGAGCATTTACTCAAAACTTTTGAGGGAGCAAAAATATATATAAAGAAAATATGTATATATTCAGGAAGGCAAACTCAGTCTTCAATGCAATTTTTAATATCAATTACAACAGATGCAACACAGACTGAAAAATGCCAGCAAAATCCAGATTCCAACTAGTACTGTAGTCAGTCTTTAACTTCTGTGTGAGATGTACCTTAGTACTCCCTATCCATTTACACTCTTTCTCCCAGCAACAGTATTAGGCCCCAATTCTGCAAAGACTTATGCATGTTCCATTCCTCATGGTAGTAAAGCAAAGCACATGTGTAAGTGTTTGCAGGGTCGGGAACTAAAACTGGAGTGCAAAGCTTACATCTTAATTTCGTAGTTTCCATCAGTTTGTTTATCATCTATATTTTCAGTAAAACATTCCAGAAACATTACTGGAATTGAAATTATGATTAAAAATATGCAAATATCTGAACAACTGAGAAAAAAACACTGAAATATAGGTTTGTCTACATGATGTTTTGATGTACACCAGCTGGGATGTAAATTCTAGCGCTCATCAGTATGTCACGCACTAACTGACCTATATGGATCCTGCTAGCACGCACTAAAGGTTCCCTACTTCCTGTAAACGTAGTACTGTTTGAAATGGGACTATGTTAATGGAGACTAGGGAACTTTTAGTGTGCGCCAGCCGGGTCCCACATGGACCAATTAGTGCTGGTGCACACTAGAAATTACACCCCAGCTGGTGCACACTATCACACCATGTAGAACAGCCCACATTAAAACAAGCTGAGAAGGGGAACTAATTCCACAGCATGGCATAGACATTTTTACTCAAAGCTGTAGAAAATTTTATGTACCTAATCAAAAGACTTCATTTGTCTATGGGAACAAAACAGTCAAATTAAGGGGTAAGTATAAATGACTCATTCAAAACATATTACAATTTCAAAATGTTTTATTAGAATTGCCAGATAAAATATTTAACAAGATTATTTCTTAATGTGTGAGAGATTTATAGCTAATGGTACTTTTCCAGTGATACTTTCTGTAAGGAAGATGATAAGACAAGAGTATTTTAAGAGCCTTTTGTTTTCCTGATTAATGCTTCCATAATATCCCACTGCTCATTGGTAACCTACATAATATAAGAAGAAATAGCATTTCACTTGGGTCTGTAAACAATTTTATATAAATTTTTAAGTATGTTTGTATTAAAATAGTATGCATGTAACTTACTACCTTTTTCAGATCATTGAACTCTCCAGCCATAGAAACATATTCTCCACCATCCATTCTAATAACCTAGGGGAAAAGAAAGCAATGCACTTAAAATTGGTGCTTTTTTATTAAGCTCCTGTATCATTAGCATTCTCATATATCAGGGTTCACCAACCTCAACTTGCACAAATTCAGATTTAAAAAATACACTCAAAATAAATGAATGCAACACTTTTTATAAGAATAGGCTCTGTGCTTTAAAACCATGCAGGGGTCTCAAACACGCGGCCCACGGGCCGAGTTATTTCCTGTGGCCCGCCATAGCTCCCCTCACCTGCAGTCCTCCCCACCCCCGCGCCTCAGCCCGAGCACGCCGCATCCCTGCTCCTCCCCCCCCTACTCCTGGAAAGTCCTAAGCACCGCCAAACAGCTGTTTGGCAGCGCTTAGGACTTTCCAGGAGGGAAGGGGGGGAGGAGCAGGGATGCCGCACGCTCATGGGAGGAGGCGGAGAAGAGGTGGGTCTGGGGTGGGGATTTGGGGAAGGGATTGGAATAGGGGCAGGGAGGGGGCGGAGTTGGGGCAGCGACTTTGGGGAAGGGGTTGGAATTGGGGCAGGGCAGGGGTGGGAAGAGGCAGGGCAGGGGCAGGGCCTCATGGACGGGGTGGAATGGGGGTGGGGTCGGGGGCGGGCTTTTGTATCTTTGTATGAAAAGGTGTCAGTTATGCGGCCCTCGGGCCAATGTACTAGTCCTCATGTGGCCCTCATGGTGATTTGAGTTTGAGATCCCTGAGCTAGAGTGAAGTATAATTAAGGCTAAGAGTTTGTCATGAATATTTTTAGTAAAAGTCATGGAGAGGTCACGAGCAATAAAGAAAAATTCATGGAAGCTGTGACCTGTCACTGACTTTTCCTAAAAATATCCCTGACAAAATGGGCATCTGTGGGTCCCCACACCACTTGCAAGGGGGCAGCTGTGCAGCAGCTAGGAGCTCTGGGAGCCCCCACCGCGGGTTGGGTGTTGGAGCTCCAGGATCCCCTGCACCCTACGACTGGGAGCTGCAGGGGCCGAGCCGCCTGCAGCTTCGGGGGTCCCCCACCACCTGCGGGGGTTGGGAGCTGTGGGGTGCCCCCACTGCCCTGAGGGCCCGCTGCGGCTAGAAGCTCGGGGGTTCCCCTGCTGCTCCTGTGGGCTGGGAGCTGCAGGGTGTCCCACTGCCAGCAGCTCCAGGGGCCTCCACCGCCCACGGCAGCTGGCAACTCGGGGGCTCCCCTGCCACCCGCCATGGCCTGGAGCTCGGGGATTTCTCCACCGTCAGGGGCGGCTGGGAGCTGCAGGGTACCCCCGCCACACGGGGCGGCTTGGAGCTCCGGGGGCTGCCAGAGGCAGCAGTGTACACTGCTGCTCCTGGCCCCCACGGGCAGCAGCAGGCCCTGCAGCTCCCGAGTGCCACAGGCTGAAGTCACGCAGGTCACTGCAAGTCACGGATTCTGTGACTTCGCAACCTCCGTTACTAAATCGTAGCCTTAAATATAATCAACTGACTAGGTTAAAAATGAACCTAAGGTTTTCAAATTAGCAATTTCTTTTGCTTAAGTTCTCAAATACTCTACAGCACCTAAAGCTTCTTTAAAAATTCTCAACACCACTAAGAACATCATCTATAAGCTTAATACTGCTGACAGCATGAACTAGAATAACGAAAACTTACTGCTCCAGTAACCCAACTTGCATATTCACTACAGAGGTATGTGGCAAGATTTGCAATTTCTTCTACAGTTCCCAGACGGCCACAGGGAATCCTCCCAATCATTTCTTTCTCAAATGTACCTGTTGGGTCAAGACGGGTAAAAGCACCCTACAGAATTAAAAAAAAACAAAAACATTCAGCAAAATGTTATGAGTAACTAGTAAATAAATTCAAACTAAGATTTGATTCCTGGTTTCAGACTTAATACATAATCTGACAGTTAGTAGGAGTCTTGTGACAATCACATGCTTATTAGTGGGGTGGGTTAAGAGAGAACAGGAGACAAAGGTCAAATTCTGGTGTAAATTCAGTCAACCAGTTACACCAGAATTTAACACAGCAGTTCACGGTGTTCAGCAGTGACCCTTCTACACAATTATAGAGCAGTAAAGAGAGGCTCTAATAAGTCTTGTACACTTTTTGTGAAAACTTGCAGGATAAAGGTTTGAGAAAAATGGGACTGCCTCAGGGCTACTATAGAAATGTAGAGGAAACTTAAAAATAAACCAAAATCATACACAGCACAGAATACCCAAACTGAAAAGCAAGTATCCTTTAATCTGGTTGAATAGGAACAATGAACAGAATAAATCTAGAAAGCTTTGGGCTTTAAAGTGCATTTGAATATCTGGGGACAGTGCAAGACATGGGTGAGCCTGGGGAGAAAAACCTCACTCAAATGGACTCTTTTACTAACAGGAATAAACTTTACTGAGCAAAATCAGAAACCTAAGAAAACATATGTGAAGTCAAGCAAGCATAGGGCATCTAAGCCCACTTGAGGGGAAGCTAAGGCCAAGAACTGTGATTAACATAGTTAATGAGTGTGAAACTGTGTTTTAGAGAAAAAAATTAATGTCACCACTTAGCACATGCAACTAGAACTAAAAATCGCTGTGAAGTGATACTGTAAACTTGAAAATTAATGTTTTATTTCAGTTTTAAATAATAAAATAACTTGTATTCAATCATCAAGCATCCAGTATTGACTAGGGAGTTGCACGCTTTGTTGTATCTGTAGGCCAAGCACCCAGTATCCACCTGGGGCTCCTTGCATTGCTCCATTACCCCTACAAGCTCCCTGTTTGTCAGCCTCCCTGCAAATCCCCCGCTCCATCATTCATACCAGGGGCTCTGTGTGCTCCCCAGGTCTCCCTTCGTCCATACCACTGTCTCTCATGCCAGGGGCTCTATGCATCCCCTATTCTCTCCCTCTCCCATGCTTTCCCTTTCTCCCTTCTTTTCCATACCAGGGACCCCCTGTTCTCCTCCCTGCCACCCAACCACCAGGACTTCTGTGAACCTCCCCATTTTCCACACCACTCATTTCTTTTCTTTCTGTCTGGGACATAAGTCATTCATGATGTCAACATTTTTAAACTGTCCTAGGAGGATCAGCAGAGCTGAGATGATGGGTATTATTATACTGGAAGGCATTAAGGGTTGTCATCAACCAGTTCTTTGATATATACACAATCGCAGAGGAGGTTGAAGCTGCTGGGTCTGCTAACCAGATGCCAGAGGCCCGAGTGTCCTCCAGTTTCCTCCTTCCAGTTCTCCTATTTTCACCAAAATCAATAGGGTTCTACCCACTGATACCTACAACATTCCTTGAAATTTTGGAATTGATTGGATGTGGCATTCAAAAGCATTACAGACAAACAAATGCCACAGAATTTAATGTAAAGCATTGCTTTCCTCAAACAAATATGTCATTTCTTAAAATAAAAACTGAAAGACCTGTTTAAAAATACAATTTAATTTCATTTAACTTAAATTCTAAAATGAGGGTAAATCTTAAACAACCCTCAGAGGAGTTGAAGGGAGGCATGAAGTTCCATTTTCCTTTATTGGGAGAAGGGAGGCTCAACTTTTTAAAGTTTGGGAAAATACTATCCTAAAGCATTGTACAACACCGTTGGACCACTGGAGAAACCAAGTTTGGTCTTATCTATACTGAAAGGGTTATAGTAAGGGTTACGCTATCTTAAAGCAAGTTTGCATGGCATAGCATATGTAGACTTGGAATTATTAGATTTTTATTGGTAAATGTCGATATATGTCTGTGATGGGGTGAGACCCCCACACTAGCTCTGCAAGAGTGGAATTGAGCCAGGTAGGCCCAATCAGCTAATTACGCTTCAAACAGGGGAGCTTTTGGCTGCAGGCAGCTGATTAGGAATAGGCTCACCTGTGTAGGAACACATGGGCCCTATAAAGCCAGGAAGCTGACAAGAGATGGGGACAGCTGCTGAGAAAGGGTAGTCACTCCCCGGGAAAAGTTCCCCTACCAGCTACTGAGGGAGTGGGACTGGGGCAGTGAATGAGAAGACTGTCTAGGACTGTTGGTGGTCTGAACCCTGGAAGGGGGAACACTGAATGACCTAGCTGGAGGGGTAAGTCACAAAGAGGATGCTGCAGGTCCTAGAATGAGAGGAGCTGCAGACCAGAGTCAGAGTGATGGCATGCAAACTGTGGACAGGAGCACTAGCCTTGAGAGTTAATCCCCAGAGTGACCAGGATGAGGCGCTATACCAGCGATGAGTGGAGCACTCCATGACAACATCAATTTCACTGTACACACACAAACCGAATAAAATATATTTCCATCAATTATCAAAATTTACAGATAGCAAAGTAAAAGAAATGCTGCTTGAGAACTCTCTGGAGTTTGATTTAAGACTATTTATTTTGTATATTTTGATATGGTGACAACTTATGTTAACAGTTATAAAGCTTTAACTTTTTAAATCTCAATATCTAATGTAATTAAATAATTATTGTATGACTGCCATAAGTTCCCACAATTGTGAACATTTAAGAGAAAAAAATAAGAAAAGCTGAAAAAAAACAATGTTGTGCAACTGTGAAAATATTAATCAATAAAAATATATAAAATGCTTTAAAATAAACATTAATATTTTCCATCAAAATTATTACAAAAATAAAAATCAATTTCTACCAGGCCTAAACACATGTAAGGTCATGTCTCACATTTTAATGACAGAAATGTACCTTTGTTCTTATTGGACCTGGTTGGATCACATTGAATCTCATGCCATATCTACCCCATTCAGCTGCAAGAGACCTAAAAATTCATTAATAGAATGCATAAATATTTCAAACAGCATGTTGCATAATGTTATTCAGGACATAATTTAGAATCAAAACTGGGAAGTATATATGTCAAATTTATAAACACTTTAACATTTGAATCCTGACCTACGTACTCGTAGATTTTTTTGAAATATTTTCCTTTTTTTTTTTTTTATTGTTATTGAATTTTAATCTTCTCACACATGGATCTGATGTTATATGAATTAGCCAACTGACAAGTACAGTAACACCAATTTGAAGTATATACTGCGTATAAAGCATACATTCATGACAATCATTGGGAGTTAGGTACCTATCTCCCTTAGGCATTTTAGAAAATCCCACCAGTAGACACTTGTGGCAGATCTTCAATATAATTCTCAAACCAAGTGCTTTAGGAAAAATAAGATAACCAAACCCCAACTTCTAAAATATTTTACAAAGCAGAGTAAGCAGTGAGGTTTCCTTTTATGAACAATATTATCTTCGCATATGCTGTTTCTTTAAAGGTGCTAAAACATCTAGTGTGGTAAATGAATAAGGTGGCTAGTCTTTGAAATACACACTTTTAAGTAATACACACTCAACTTGTATGAAAAAAGTGTACACAGAACAAAGCAGAAGTATCCCTATTTGCTTTCTGTTTTTCTGGAGAAATAATCACACCTGACCTACTTATATTTTCAAACATTTCCATTTGATTATCTCTAGTGAAGTGTAGCGGCTGAACTGACTGTTAGTATCATCTATTCCCCTATAGCTGCTAATCACAGATGTCTTTGTTTGGGGAATGAATGTGGATATCTGTGTAATGCTATTAAAGGAATTATTGCAGATAGTTCTGATAAAAATCTAAGCAGCAGAATTCCATGGAATTGAGTAAACTTCTACCCTAGTAAGATGGCAAAAGTAATAAAACTGAAATACTTCTTTCCATGACAAGCTGTGATAGTAGCAACTGCTTTTTTGTTCTGTAAAATGGAAGCTAAGGAGTTCATTCATGGTTCAGTCAACTAACTTCCTTTTGCCAGACTGACAGGATGTGGATAAAGAACCAATCAGCCCAGTCTGGGAAATGTGAAGATAAAAGATTGGTATGCTCAACTACTCACTTGCACATTGCATCTACCCCAGCTTTGGCAGAGGCACTTGGTGACACAAATCCAGACCCACTCTCTGCATAGATTGTTGTAATAGCCAAGAATGCTGCCCCTGTAAGTTGCAAGAAGATAACATTTTTAAACATGCAGGACGAGCTACAAATCTTAAAATTAACAATAACAAGTATCAGAACAGTACTGGTGTTTGCATCATCTCTGTTTTCAGGGATTTAACTTTCAGCTGTAAAAATGAACTCAAATAAGTTTGGCTCCAGCTGTTCTTTTCACTTTCGGTTCT
This sequence comes from Terrapene triunguis, assembly GCF_002925995.2. Classification (NCBI taxonomy): domain Eukaryota; kingdom Metazoa; phylum Chordata; order Testudines; family Emydidae; genus Terrapene; species Terrapene triunguis. The sequence goes on along the minus strand of NW_020664409.1, from coordinate 70,223,071 downwards.
CCCTATCCCTGAAATGAAAGAGTTATTCCATATATACGAATGCTTTTTCTTGGTGGTACTATAAATCCCAATACTGCATTTGGAATTGTACAAGTAGGCTTTTGCACCCACAGAGTCCCACTGACGCTGAAATTATACCAGTAAACCCTTTCTAGTGTACACAAGGCATGAGCCAGGTTACTATACTCATGATACTTCTTGCTGCCCAGGCCTTTAGGCACATATCTATTCTGCAATTAGAGCTGTAATTTCCAGCTTGGGTAGATGTACACATGCTAGCTTTTCTTGTGCTAGTGTTCTACAACCAGTGGCATAGATGCGATGGCATAGGCAACTGCTTGGGCCAGCTGCCTGAGTACAATCCCATCTGAGATCTTAGATATGTACTCTGGCGGCTAGCTCGAGCCACTGCTCATGCTGCTGTGGCTGCACTGCTATTTTTAGCTTGATGAACGCTAGCGAGGGTGTCATCCCAAACTGGGAATTATACCTCCACCTGCAGTGCAGGCATACAGTCAGTTCTCAGGCAGCTATTTTTGCTACAGCTTCCATCAGTTCCCCACACTTCCTGGCTGAAAGGGCAGGACATAAAACATCAATGTGAACAATTATTAATTTCAGCACAGTTTTAAATTATTATGAATTGCAGTAGGGGTCTTGAGGCTGAAATTGAAATTTATTCTAGTGCCCAGAGATCTCTTTCTTAGCAGATTACAGTAACTCAGACTACAGCAGAAAATATACCCAAGTTAATCTTGACAATTGTACTAATCTTGCTATTAGTGCCATAATGAGGTCTCATAACAAAGACTGTTATTTTTATAAAATAAATTAACAGACATTCAGTTAGAATAGCAATTATCAACATAAATGAATGATATAATATATTTTTTGTTTGTTCATTTTCTTTTGTAATATTCAGTAACTCAAAATAGCTTGCCCAATCATTAGTGTGTACCTACTGTAGTTGAGAAAGGGAACAAAACATTAGCTGTAAGTCCCTGGTAAAGAGACTACTAGTTCCTTATGCTAGTGAATGTAAAACTAAAATATTTAAAAAAATACTATAGGTAGAATAATGATTTGAATTAGGATTGTTGCCCAATGGACATCACTAACATTTTATGTTTTGGGGATAGCCCATATACAAAGACAAAGTAAAGTAACTCAGTTAAATATTTATGGTGAGAAAAATTCACAGGAGAATTAAAATAAAAACCAACAACATAAGCTAAATGGGCATTAACAGATATGCCTGAGGATATCCTGCAACAATTAGCATTAGAAAAATGAAATTCTCCATACAGAGACTTTGAACAGAAAAAGAGACAACCCCCCCCCCCCCCCAAAACTAACTTTAAAATCTATTTTGATGTGGATATAAATTATGCATAGTTAGTAGACTTACAAGGAATAGGTTTATTAAATGCATGTTAAGTAAAACCAGGTGCCCCCAGCTTAGAAGCAGCAAGACTGATATTTACCAGGTATTGTTAAGGCTCATCAAAGTTTTATTTATATGTATTTCAGTTCACTCTTACAAGGTGTATGTGTAAATGTATCAGTTCATTAAAAGGCCATTATCTAATTGTTTTTGCTATCTCATGTGTTAAAATTTAAAAGAATGTTTAAATAAAGAGGCAATGGACTGGCAGATTACTATTAGTAATTTGTATTACAGTAACACTTATATGCCCCAACAGAGATTGGGACCCCACTGTGCTAGATAGAATACAAATGCACAGTAAGACATTTCCTGCAACAAAGAGCTTAAAACTAAATAAAGCATGTACTATTTACAAAAATAGTTTTAATGTAAATCACATTTTGGACCTAAAACACGTCAGTGTCCCTGTAACAGCTGAGATGTATGCTAGCATACTATTATTAAATATTTGTTTACAGTAGCACTCACAATGTCCTATGTGCATCCCAAACATTCAAGAAAGAATGGTCCCTGCTCCAAGGAGCTCATAGTGTAAGGACAGGCAAGTAGACACAGGTTAGGGGAAGGGAAACAACAAATAGGGAATTTTTAAAAATATAAATATATGAGATTCACTGAAGGTAGCATGGCAGAAGTGGGTCTCTTAAGAGGGCCTTAAATGTGAACAGGCCTGCATGCAGGGGCCATGAAGAAGAAAGCAAAACTGTGAAAGACGATGACTAACTGGTGGCCAAGGGTGTGGACACTATTAGAATGCAGAGGGAAGGTAGAGGGATGCCATGAAACTTAATAAGGATATATAGAGATGGAAAGAAGTACATGGAGCTTTGAAGGAGGCAAGAAGCTTAAATTTAATGGGAGATGAGATGGGGAGCCAGGGAAGGTAACTGAAGAGGATATTGACAAGTTCCTATTGTGAGACAAGGAAGCTGACTTTAATGGCTGCAATGTGTATTGACTAAAGGGAAGCAAGGGATATGTTTGGAAGGCCAGAAAAGAAGCTACTGCAGTAAAATAGGCAGGACATTAAGAGGTCCCAACAGAAATTTGTCTGTGAGGATGGATCTTGGAGATGCTGAGTAGGAAGAAGATATTAGTACCTAAGTGTTATTGGACTGACTGTACCTTTCTAGAATGCACTGCATGTGGCACATGAAAATACCATTTGACCAGAGACCATAACATACTCTAAAGAGTCTATACACAGCTTTGTAACTTTAAACTATAGTCATCAATATACAGCAATGGCACAGCAAATTCAAAGCATCATGGATACTTTTTGGAGTAAAGTTGTACTACGCTATCATAAAGACTGCAATCTCAATAAATCTGACCAGATTCACATTTTTTGTAATTATGATTGTAGTAAGAGATTTTTGTTCAGGTAAAATATAGGAACAGGCCTATATGCATGCTATTAATTTTCATGCTCTAGATGTGGCTTCTTCCAGAATGCTTTTCCTATATCCTTCTGGAATAAATGTATATTTTGGGTAATGGAGGAAGAGAAATAGTCAAAAGATTAGGTGGCTCACATATGTAAAGTGAACTACTCAATATTCATGTACAGTGAAGAGACTATGAATTTTCATTATAATTATCACAAAAACAAAGGAAGATGATGTAACTCATTCTTGAATTAAGCCTATATTCTACTGGCAATTTACTATTTTAAATGTTCCCCAGGAAAAATCCAATAGAAATTAAAATACCTTATTCTCAAGGATTCCCTGAAGCACAAAAAAGAGGCAGTTATATGCAGATACATTAAAAAGATCATAATGAAGCAAAATATATGAAGAGATGATTTTGGCTATTTAAAGACTAATTTTAAAACTACAATCTAATGAGCAGTAAATATGGTTTCAGGTACGAAAGACAGAGCCTGACTCAGTGATTGAACAATAATTAAGAACATATTTGGGAAAGTTTAATATTAGAAAGGAAACACTTTTTGCTGCTTTTACATAATTGCAGACTGTGTTAAAGCAACAAAAATCTGAAACCTTAGAATGAACAAATCCATCTGATCAGGGAGCTAAAGAAATGCAATACAAATAGGCTTTGCAGAATTCAATTTTTATTGTTTATATGTGACAGATCATATCAATGTTTATTTTTAAGTATTTTTTATTTTTATCAATTGAAATGTTCACCGTTGTGTGAAATTATGGGTTTTAAGCATTTTTTTTCAATTTTTATTAATTTAAATTTTCACAGTTGTGGGAAATTATGGGGTGTGGTCAGACAATTTTTTAGTGACAGTAGATAATGAAATTCAAAAAGTTAAAGCTTCGTATAACTCTTAAAACACAAATTGTCAACATCACATGTCAAAATATTCAAAGTAAATGTAATTAAATCAAACTTTTAAATTCTCAATCAGCATTTTTCTTATTTTGCTTATATGTAAATTTCTATCATCATTGATGGAAATACTTTTTGTTGGTTTGTGTGCGTACAGTGAAATTGACGTTTACCAACATTTACCTATAAAAAGCTAATCTATCTAAATACAAGTCAGGACAATTCTAGGCTCTTATCTAGTGTGAACTACTGACTCAATGTGCGCCCTTGTGCCTTAATACATCTGGAAAAGTGATAATAAAAATGGGATCATATGGAAAACCATACCCAGGAACTTGCAGCTACTAGCCAAAACATCACAGCCTGGAACTTGAAAAATGACTGGAAACTGACTAGAAAGAAGACTGAAACCAACATGTCTACTTTTATTGGTGAAGTAGAGGGAAATGCAGAAAGTCTTCAAATGTAGTGAAAAGCAAGTTAGATGTTTGCAGTTCTTTTACTTTAAATAAATCTAAGGTGCTGATAGTAACACTAATGGTATTTTGGGGGGGGGGGGGGGGGGGGGGGGGAAGGAATAACCTACCATGATTTTTAACCTAACTGAATCCAGTTAAAAGAATGCCACATAGTTCATTGCTTAATTAAAGGAAAATGGAGAAAGGACAGAGGAGACGAGTAATAGCACTATTTGTAGCTTAAAGAAAAGTCTTGTTTTTAATAATTTACAGATAAGGTCCAAAACCTGCAATCAGATTTATGTAGGCAGCATCATTCGCTTTGGATCTGATTGCAGGATCAGGTCCTAAAATAAAATTATGGATTCTGCAAGGTAGTGCTGTGTTGTATAGATGTTTGCACTATACAAAAGTTTCTTCTTGCAAACCTGTACAGCATTAAAACTCATTTATCAAAATGTTTATTTAAAGCATCAAAACTTGCTATTGTACACAAGTGTTAAAGCAAGGACAGTAAATGGTAATGAGATGTTACAATCCTTAGGCATTGTTTAGCTTTAAGTATAACTTACCTTTTTGTACTTTAATTAGTTCCTTTCCAATTTCTAGAGTTACGAAGGCAGTACCATTAAGAACAATATCAACTATTGTTTTCCACGCATTAGCAGAAAGACGTTCAGTAGGAGAAACAAAGTTTCCAGCTGCATTGTTTATCACAACCTAAAACAAGAGAAAACAAGCCAAAAAAGTTACATGGAAATTAGTTCACCACAGCACTTAAGAGATATAAGAAACCTTTTGGCATTGCTAGAGATAGAAGTAAAAATGTTCCCATCAAATGAAGTACAGTTTAGACAGACACAGGAAATAATCCATCATAAACTGCAGAGGAAGGCCACCATATAGACTCATAGAATATCAGGGCTGGAAGTGACCTCAGGAGGTCATCTAGTCCAACCCCCTGCTCAAAACAGGATCAATCACCAACTAAATCATCCCAGCCAGGGCTTTGTCAAGCTTGACCTTAAAAACCTCTAAGGAAGGAGGTTCCACCACCTCCCTAGGTACCTCATTCCAGTGCTTCACCAACCTCCTAATGAAAAAGTTTTTCCTAATATCCAACCTAAATCTCCCCCACTGCAACTTGAGACCATTACTCCTTATTCTGTCATCTGCTACCACTGAGAATGGTCTAGATCCATCCTCTTTGGAACCCCCTTTCAGGTAGTTGAAAGCAGCTATCAAATCCCCCCTCATTCTTCTCTTCCGCAGACTAAACAATCCCAGTTCCCTCAGCCTCTCCTCATAAGTCACGTGCTCCAGCCCCCTAATCATTTTTGTTGCCCTCCGCTGGACTCTTTCCAATTTTTCCACATCCTTCTTGTACTGTGGGGCCCAAAACTGGACACAGTACTCCAGATGAGGCCTCACCAATGCCGAATAGAGGGGAATGATCATGTCCCTTGATCTGCTGGCAATGCTCCTACTTATACAGGCCAAAATGCTGTTAGCCTTCTTGGCAACAAGGGCACACTGTTGACTCATATCCAGCTTCTTGTCCACTGTAACTCCTAGGTCCTTTTCTGCAGAAGTGCTGCCTAGCCACTCGGTCCCTAGTCTGTAGCAGTGCATGGGATTCTTCCATCCTAAGTGCAGGACTCTGCACTTGTCCTTGTTGAACCTCATCAGGTTTCTTTTGGCCCAATCCTCTAATTCGTCTAGATCCCCCTGTATCCTATCCCTACCCTCCAACATATCTACCATTCCTCCCAGTTTAGTGTCATCTGCAAACTTGCTGAGGGTGCAATCCACGCCATCCTCCAGATGATTAATGAAGATATTGAACAAAACCGGCCCCAGGACCGACCCTTGGGGCACTCCCCTTGATACCAGCTGCCAACTAGACATGGAGCCATTGATCACTACCCGTTGAGCCTGATGATCTAGCCAGCTTTCTATCCACCTTATAGTCCATTCATCCAGCCCATACTTCTTTAACTTCCTGGCAAGAATACTGTGGGAGACCGTATCAAAAGCTTTGCTAAAGTCATGGAATAACATGTCCACTGCTTTCCCTTCATCCACAGAGCCAGTTATCTCATCATAGAAGGCAATTAGGTTAGTCGGGCATGACTTGCCCTTGGTGAATCCATGCTGACTGTTCCTGATTGCTTTCCTCTCCTCAAAGTGCTTCAAAATTGATTCTTTGAGGACCTGCTCCATGATTTTTCCAGGGATTGAGGTGAGGCTGACTGGCCTGTAGTTCCCCGGATCCTCCTTCCCTTTTTTAAAGATGGGCACTACATTAGCCTTTTTCCAGTCATCTGGGACCTCCCCAATCGCCATGTGTTTTCAAAGATAATGGCCAATGGCTCTGCAATTACATCAGCCAACTCCCTCAGCACCCTCGGATGCAGTGCATCTGGCCGCATGGACTTGTGCTTGTCCAGCTTTTCTAAATAGTATTGAACCACTTCTTTCTCCACAGAGGGCTGGTCACCTCCTCCCCATACTGTGCTGCCCAGTGCAGTAGTCTGGGAGCTGACCTTGTTCGTGAAGACAGAGGCAAAAAAAGCATTGAGTACATTAGCTTTTTCCACATCCTCTGTCACTAGGTTGCCTCCCCCATTCAGTAAGGGTCCCACACTTTCCCTGACCACCTTCTTCTTCCTAACATACCTGTAGAAACCCTTCCTGTTACTCTTCACATCCCTTGCTAGCTGCAACTCCAATTGTGATTTGGCCTTCCTGATTTCACTCCTGCATGCCTGAGCAATATTTTTGTACTCCTCCCTGGTCATTTGTCCAATCTTCCACTTCTTGTAAGCTTCTTTTCTGTGTTTAAGATCAGCAAGGATTTCACTGTTAAGCCAAGCTGGTCACTTGATATATTTACTATTCTTTCTGCACATCGGGATGATTTGTTCCTGCAACCTCAATAAGGATTCTTTAAAATACAGCCAGCTCTCCTGGACTCCTTTCCCCTCATGTTATTCTCCCAGGGTATCCTGCCCATCAGTTCCCTGAGGGAGTCAAAGTCTGCTTTTCTGAAGACCCGGGCCCGTATTTTGCTGCTCTCCTTTCTTCCTTTTGTCAGGATCCTGAACTCTACCATCTCATGGTCACTGCTGCCCAGGTTCCCATCCACTTTTGCTTCCCCTTTTAATTATTCCCTGTTTGTGAACAGCAGGTCAAGAAGCACACTGCCCCTAGTTGGTTCCTTCAGCACTTGCACCACGAAGTTGTTCCCTACATTTTCCAAAAACTTCCTGGATTGTCTGTGTACTGCTGTATTGCTCTCCCAGCAGATATCGGGGTGATTGAAGTCCCCCATGAGAACCAGAGCCTGTGATCTAGTAACTTCTGTTAGTTGCCTGAAGAAAGCCTCGTCCACCTCATCCCCCTTGTCTGGTGGTCTATAGCAGACTCCCACTACGACATCACTCTTGTTGCTCACACTGGCCACTAGGCTACACACAGGGCTGGCTCCAGGGTTTTGGCCGCCCCAAGGAGCCAAAAAAAACAACAACAAAAAAAGCCACGATCGCGATCTGCGGTGGCAATTCGGCGGGAGGTCCTTCGCTCCGAGGCGGAGTGAGGGACCGTCTGCCGAATTGCCGCCGAATACCTGGAGCGGCCGCCCCAAGCACCTGCTTGACAAGCTGGTGCCTGGAGCCGGCCCTGGCTACACAGCCCTGACTAAGGAGGCAGTCATATTGACTCTGGCCACTAGGCCCGGCAGAGGAGGGCTGCCATATTATCACTGGCCATTAGGCTACGCAGCCCTAAGGGGGTAGCCATATTGACCCTGGCCACTAGGCCATGCAATCCTGCAGCCATTTTGACTCCAGCCATTAGGCCATTCTGCCTGAGGCTAGGGTGGTCATTTGGACTCAGGCATAGGGCTATAACACCCTTCTCCCCTCCCCAATGGAGGACGGGGTGTCCCCATGACATTCTCCCATAGTACTAGAATGAAAGCTATTCTGGACAGGTAACTTGGTAGAATTTTAGGTGGTCAAACTCAGAGATCTTTACGAATAGTTCAAACAACGACCCACAGATCTAATATTCCCTAAATTGCTAATATCAGTGTTCATTGATCCTGACTGTTATATCCCATTGAGGACAAGTGGGTATAAAAGAATAAATGTTTTAAACAGACTCACTGTCAAGTGGTTTTGTAACATATAGTACTGAAGCAGGATACAGAACTCCAAGAAAATGAAAAAAATGTATATATTTTCTTTTTCTCATGAGATTTTTTCCCCTGACTTCTGACCTTGCTGTCTCCCTCCTCCGCTTTATCTCATTTTTGTCCTGACCACCTCCTTTATATCCCCTACTCTATTCTCTTGCCAAGTTATTTCCTTCCTTCATTTCTTGTGCTTTTGGTATCTCTCTCCTCCAAGTTCTGCCCTCTGATGGCCCTACAACATTGCATTAAGCTATACCGGCAAAAGCACAGTTTTGACAGTTTAAGCTGTGTCCACACTTTGAGTGCTTTGATATGGAATACCACTACAGCTATACTGGCAAAGCCTTTCCAAGTGCCAGCCTGACCCTAAGTTTTTAACAGATATGCCCTGTCTCCCAAAACTGAACAGGCTAGTTCTCCTACAACTCTAACCAGCTTGGGACCTGTCTACTTCAGACACTGCCCATCTCCCTTTTCCATAATGCGACACTGGATACCTCTGGACTTAAAAGAGAGGGACTGGGGATAAAGAATCCTACGTGAACAGCCCTTCGCTTTAGAACCAGCTCCCTTAGCTTTGGTCCAAAATAGCCTTATTTGTTCATCTTCTGGGCACAGTGAAAGGCTTATCTTTTTTACTCAGGCTTTATGGAAGTTGACATGTTGTGAGTAGAGTTCTGATTTGTTTAGCTGACAGTGAGTTGCTGAGGGCTATGTGCAGGTTATTGGAGCGTGTTTACCTGCTAGGTTTAGTTGTTAATTTCTTTACATGTTCATTTTCAAAATAGGTACCTTTTTTGTATATTTTGTATACACCAAAAAAAAGGCAAGGAAGGATGAAAGAGAGACAGTGTTATTGTTATTTCTGCTTTTAATTTGGAAGACACTCTGATAGGTGACAAGTGTCAAAAGTACAGGGATAAATAAAATCATTCTTGTATGGCTACATTCTGCTCACTTCACTCACACAAGTAATTCCACTCTTATAGCAATGGAACTATATGAATAAGTAAGGGGACAGGATTTGGTCCATTTGGCTATTGAACCATTCAATAGCTACACAAAACTGAGTAGATACTCTGCGGATAGGCACTGTAGAAAACTAAGATAAACAGATAAATCACTAGTTTTATGCTGCACTACTGCTGTATTAGTAGCTGTCTTTTTCCTGCTGGGTTTCTGTATGCAGAGCTGCTTTTCTACGATATATCACTTTTGTTCCCACATACTATTCAGGGTATTTTCACCACTGAAGATTGAAGTCCTTGCATCATAACTATCATACTTACATCAGGATGTCCTGCCACCTTGATTAATTCAGCAACAGCATTCTTAACTGAAGCTGGGTCTCTCACATCACACTGGATTGCATGAACCTATATATTAATGAAGAAAAAGGCAATTGTAAGACTTTATAAAAGTATAACTCATGAGATAAAGAATTTAAAAAAATTCTTTAAAATGCATTAAAAAATAATAAAAATACAAATGTATCTACAACTGTACCTTGTTTCCTGTTTTAGAAGAAATTTCTTCAGCAGTTTGTTTCAAAACATCGATCTTCCTAAAAATAATTATAAATTTTAGCATGAATTCTGAGTTTCCACTAAATGCATCTATGTTACAAATCATTACACTTTGAAACATTAAAATCTTTCTATGAATTCCATTTGTGTGTTGGTGATTTTAGTGCAAAATTTACCTTTGAAATAAAAATAATTTAGGGGCTTGGTATTTCAATTTAGCTTCTGAAAAAACCTCTCTCAAGTAAAATGGAGCTTTAAAGAAATTCCAAGTTATGTCCAACAAAGTAATCTTCTCTCATATTATCAGCTAAAAGCAACTCAGACGGGACTTAAAAAAGAGATACTTTTGATAGTAAAACACAGCAGGTGATATTTAACAAAAAATGCCTTCATCCTGGGCACAATGAAATTTAGCAAAGACAAATGTAAGGTGCTACCCTTAGGGAAGAAAAACCAAATGCAAAAATACAGAACAAAGGATAATTGGCTTGGCAGCAGCATCGCTGAGAAGGATCTGGGAGTTGTGGAGGATCACAAGCTCAACATGATTCAACAATGCAATGCTGCTGCAAAAAAAGCAAACCCAGTTTTAGGTTGCATTAACAGAGGTATAGCATGTAAATTTCATTTAGAAATGGGAGGTGATAGTAATGCTCTACTCAGCAGTGGTTAGGCCTCAACTGGAGTACTGTGTCCAATTTTGATCATCAATGGATAGAAAGGATGTAGAGAAATTGTAAAGTATCCAAAGGCAAATGACAAAGATGATCAAAGGGATGGAATGTAGACCATATGAGCAAAGGCTGAAAGAACTGGGTATGTTTAGTTTGGAAAAGAGGAGATGAAGGGGGGAACATGACAATGGTCTTCAAATACTTGAAAGGCTGCCATAAAAATGATGAGAAAAGTTATTCTCTTGCCACAGAGGGCAGAACTAGAGGAATTAGGTTCAAACTACAGCGTGGCAGATTTAGATTAAATCTCAGGAAAAATTTCCTAACGGTAAGAACAGTAGGACAATGGAACAGACCTCCTGTGGAAGCTCCTTCACTAGACTTTTCAAAAGGAGGCTGGATAGCCATCTGTCTTGGACAGTTTAGACAACACAAATCCTCCATAACACATTTGGCACCTAAACGACATGTTGGCAGGGGGTTATAGTAGACTGTTCTATGATTCTAAGTATTTTATTTAGGGCTGTCAATTAATCGCAGTTAACGCCTGCGATTAACTGAAGACACGTTAATCGCATACCTTTGGGCAGGGAGGGAGGATTCAGCGGTGGCCCCAGCTCAGAGCGTCGGGTGGGCTGGAGGGGAGTGGGTTCCAGCCCGGAGCTCTGGAGATGGGGAGGCATGGCGGTTGGGCCGGAGCCCCGCGCCCTGAGAGCAGCTGAAGCCCGGTGCCCTCACGGGGGCTGGAGCCTGGAGCCCAGACGGGGGACTCGAGCCTGGAGCCCTGCACACCGAGGGGGGCTGAAGCCCAGAGCCCCCAAGCCTATTTTTGAAAATACAGGAAACCTAAAAAATATTTAAATAAATGGTATTCTATTATTGTTTAGCAGTGCGATTAAAACTGCGAAGAATCGCAATTAATTTTTTTAATCTCGCAATTAGTCACGTTTGTGTTAACTTGAAGGATGAGATTATTTGCTCCTATTATGCTGGAAATCTTAGAAAGATCATTTTTAATAATGAGAATTATGTTAGGGCTGCTGTAAAATCCTGATGTTTAAAAGAAAAACTAGCTATAGGAAATAATAAAAAAACTTGATAAGAAAGATAATTCTAATGATAAAATCACAATGGCCATTGCTGCCCATTTAAAAAGAAATTTGTTGACTTATCATTTTGTAAGCATCTAGATGATCATAGCCAACATAAATTTGTCAAGAATAAATCATGCCAAACCAACTTCATTTCCTTTTTTGACAGGGTTATTGGCCTAGTGGATAAGGGGCAAGCTGCAATGTGATATACCTTTATTTTAATAAGGGTTTTGACAGTCCCACATGACATTATGATAAACAAACTATGGAAATTTAGTCTAAATGAAATAAATATAAGGTGGATGCACAACTGGTTAAAAGACTATTCAAAGCAGGGTGGATAAAAATCAATGTTTTTTTTTTTAAATAAAAAAATCGGATTTTTATGATTTAAATCGGATTTTTTTGATAAAATGCTTTTTGAGGAAAAAACCTATCTGAAGACTGACAAGAATGTACTTTTATGTAGAAATCCATGATTAAATCAAGTCTTCCTGACGAGTGATTTAAATCTCATCCACCCTGATTCAAAGAGTAGTTATCAATAGTTCGCTGTCACACTGGAGAGGACATATCGAGTGGAGGTCCGGAAGAGGTCTGTCCTGGGTCTGGTACTATTCAATATTTTCATTAATGACTTGGATAATGGAGTAAAGAGTATGTTTATAAAATATGCAGATGATACCAGGTTGGGAGCATTGCTAGCAGTTTAGAAGACAGGATTAGAATTCAAAATGACCTTGACAAATTGGAGAACTGGTCTCAAATCAACAAGAAGAAATTCAGTAAAGACAAGTGCAAAGTACTACACTTAGGAAAGACAAATCAAGTGCATAATTATAAAATGGGGAATAACTGGCTAGGCAGTAGTACAGATGTAAAAGATCTGGCATTTATAGTAGATCACAAATTTAATGAGAGTCAATGTGATGCAGTTGCAAATAAGGCCAATATCATCCAAAGGAGAGCAATAAAACTGATAAAAGGTTTAGAAAACCTGACCTACGAGGAAAGGTTAAAAAAACTGGGCATGTTTTGTCTTGAGATAAGAAGACTGAGTGGGGACCTGATAACAGTCTTCAAGTATGCTAAGGGCTGTTTTAAAGAGGATGGTAATCAATTATTCTCCATGTCCACTGAAGGAATGGGCATAATCTGCAGCAAGGGAGATTTATATTAGATATTAGGAAAAACTTTCTAACCATAAGGATACTTAAGCACTGGAGTAGGTTTCCAAGGGAAGATGTGGAATCCCCGTCATTGGAAATTTTTAAGAACAGGCTGGACAAACACTTGTCAGGGATGGTCTAGGTCAGTGGTCCCCAACCTTTCTGTTGCAATAGCATATTCATGTTCCCAGAAGAGTGTGGCGGGCGCTGGACGAACAGCCGCCAAAATGCCGCCGAGAAGCAGCGTCATCGAGAAGCGTCGCCGCGAAATGCCGCCGAGAACCGGCGTCATCAAGAAGCGTCGCCGCCGAAATGCTGCCGAGAAGCAGCGGCATTTTGGCAGCAATGCTTCTTGGCGTTGCCACTTCTCGGTGGCATTTCGGCGGCTGGTTGTCCGGTGGCTGCACTCCTCGGCAGCGGGTTGTCCGGCAGAAGCGCTCCCTTGTCAGTAGGTGGGCGCACATAAATGCCCCGGCGGGCACCATGGCACCTGCGGGCACCGCATTGGGGACCACTGGTCTAGGTATACTTGGTCCTGCCATAGGGCAGGAGGCTGGACTAGATGACCTCCTGAGGTCCCTTTCTGTCTACATTTCTATTATTCTATTTTTTGCCTCTCTTCTCCCCACCCATTGGATTTGCAATAGAGGTGAAGTGTACCTGGCTTTTTTTGTTTTACTATACTTTCTGATTGTGGACTATCATTATGACTTTAACTTGTATTTCATCTCATTGAAGGCTATGCAGCAGTCAAGCACAAGACATTACAGGTCTTACATAAATACTAACGATTTTAAATATATTTATACTCTGCAATGTGTTTGTGTATGTTTCAGAGCAGCTTTTTAAAATTTAGCACATCAGATTATAATTAAAATGGTACTGCAGGTTAAGAGACAGACCTAAGTTACATGTCTGTAGCTATGAATAAAAATATGTATCTTTATGTATTGTTTATGAAGGAACAGGGAAGCAGATCAATGCAGCTTTCAATACTAAATTTAAAAAGATTTTTTAGGTTTGATTATTAGTATTTACCTGCTTGATATAACACATTCAGCACCTAAACTGGACAGAGCTGTTGTCATTCCTTTGCCAAGCCCAGTACCTCCACCAGTAATAAAAGCCACTTTTCCTTGAAAGGCATTTGGTGGTAACATCATTTTCTGAAGAGGTGGAAAGAAGCTAGCTTGAGGTACGTTGCTACTTTGACTTAATAAATTTGATCCATGACTGAAAAACTGAAACAAAAAAATAAAATTATTTATTACTGCTTATATACATGGATTCCCACAACTATCATAAGAAAATTAAGTCTTCAGTCTTGGAATTATAATAATAAATATTTTCACAATTGACACAAATTCACTGTGAGCAATAATTTTATATTTATTGCATCACAATACACGTGAATACTTTTAAACAAATATGAATATTAAAGTAATTTTAATTTTTAGGGTAAGTTAATAGACTGCAGTAATTTCCACTACATTTTCAAATGAAATAAATAAAATATGTTTTTCAACAGTTACGTGATTTTTGTTCTTTTGAACATTGTGCCCAGTCCTGCAATGATTACTCACGTAGGCCCCAATCCTACACTGGGATTCATTAGTGTAGACCCATCAGCTGTCTGTAGATCCCAAAGCAGGATTGAAGTCTTAGACCCTGATCCTGCAAAGACTTCTGTATGTACTTAACTATATGCATTGTGAGTAGCTTCACTAAGTCAGCAGGACTACTCATGGTATGTAAAGATAAGCAGATGTATAAGTCTTTGCAAAATTGGGGCCTGCAGTAGTAGCTACCCAAGGCCTTGATCCTGCACCATTGAAGTAAATGGAATTCTCATTATTGGCTTCAACGGGAACAGGATCAAGTCCCATACAACTAATCCCATTGGTTAATGGAACTACTTGTATGAGTAAGGCTTTTATGACTAGAACCTTTATTATAGGTGGAGCAGGTATCACTGCCTATTATTAAAGTTGTCTGACACATCCCATTATAACACCCTTTTATGAGTTGCTTATAATTTTGCCAGTTTTAACAGTGTGAGCTGAAAATTTTTATGCTGGGTGTCTGCTTCAAGCTGAAGGTTTTTGTAAAATTTCAGCCAAAACAGTTCAACTATTTCTGAGAATGAGACTAGGAGAAAATATGATTTTTAACATTAGAGCATGGACTTGAAATTTTGCAGGGGAGCGGCCTTTGTGTCAGGGATGTGCTGAATCACAGTTCACACATGCTCTGTAAAGACTTGCTAGAGCTTAACAACTAACATATCTGAAGATTCCATCCTCAATAAGCATGCTCCATCCCTTCACAGCTCCCACATTTGACTAGACTGTACATGCACCAGCCCCATACAACAACTGAATATGCTCCATCCCCTCACAGGTTCTGCATGTGACTGGACTGTGCATGAACCAATTCCATCGAGCAACTGAGTATGCTTCAGCCTAGGCTGCAGAGCAAAGCTGGACTTCCCCTGTAATGGCTGCTTCCAGCAGCTGGGGTGGGACCACAGGGCACCGAAACTGAGAGCAGGCAGCCTGTTGGCCCCCAAGTGGCATGGAGGAAGAAGCCATCTGGTTCAAGTGCAGAGGGGACAAGAACCACATCTAAGGAATTATGGAGGAGAGCTGTGGGAATAGATTGAGAGAAGAAGTCTGAGTCAGGAGACTAGGACTGGAGGCTGCCTGTGGATGTAGACTAGGGACTGGTTGGGCAAGGAGCCAAGGAGAGAAATGGGGTTGGGAGAAGACAGAGAACCAGTGCTTGGGGAGGTGTGGGGAAGGAGGTGGAGTTGAGATCAGATGAAGAGACAGTAGGGGGAGACTGGGACTATCAGGGCAAGGAGCCAGTGGAGATAGGGAATCTGGGGTGGGCGGGAGTGGTGAGGAGAAGGGGCAACTGGAGGCCATATCATAATTAAAGCTAAGATTTTGTCACGTGCATTTTTAGCAAAAGTCATGGACAGGACGCGGGCAATAAACAATAAATCATGGAAGCCCAAGCCCTGGCGCCGACAGCCCGAGCCCTGGCACCCAGGGCCGAAGTTGCAGAGGTCATGTAAAATCAGGGAATCTGCGACCTCTGTGACTGACTCGTAGCCTTAATCATAATGCATACACACAAGATTGCATAGGCAACCTTAATTCTGGCATTTCCAACTTTTGAGTGTTTGACTTTGCAACCCTTAATAATGTCCTTTTAACATATATTTTCCAAGTAATTTGTATAACAAAGGATGTATTGTAAATACTTGTAGATTTTTAAAAATTAATCATCACTAAGGCAATGCATAGAAGATGGTCAGTCATCATTTATGTAGATTTCCACCGTTTTCTAGCTGAAAATTAAAGAAATTAAGTTCTTGTTCTTGTATAAATATCATTTTCATTATTAAATTACATTAAAACTGGTTAGTTTTAATAAACACATTTTTAAAAACCCTCAAATACTCAGTTTTTTAAAATATGAAAATCAAAACAGTTTAAACTAGAAAATTAATTATTGTGCTGAATCTCATGTTATCCATGGCAATGCTTAATGTTTCAGTAACCAACACCAATTAAAATGAACTATGATTATAACTGCGCTTCAGTAATATGAATCCACTTTACAGTGAGTCTTAGAAGTCCCAAATCAGGATTGGGGACCCATCATGCTAGACCCTATACTATACCCAATAATCTCCTAAATTTAAAGCCTCTCTTATCTACTCCAATGCAGAAACATGCCCAGGGTTATGCCAGTCTTATGTAACCCAGATGGCAGGAAGACTATCAATGAGAGGCTGAAGTGGTGTAAGTTGCCTGCTATCTCCCTATCACAGGGGAGCATGAAGAATGTCAATAGGGGCTCAGACTAGCCTCAAAATTGGGTGGTGCTAGCCAGTGGGGGCAGAACCACATTGGCAGCTCCTGGACCGACCAATGGAAACTAAAATTGCAGTCCTGAATAGTCCATGTCAGAGGTTAGATGACAGCTGTAACCTGCCTCAGCAGCCATGCTTTCAAGACTTTCTGTAAGACTGGTTCTGACCAGGGTGGATAAAAATCAATGATTTTAAAAAAGAATTTAAAAAATCGGTTTTTATTTAAATCAGATTTTTTTGATAAAATGCTTTTTGGGGAAAAAACCTATCTAAAGATAGTTTTAATTAAGATACATTATAGCTCAAAGAGATCTCATCATGGAATAGGGATTATAAATTCTAATTCTATAGTATGAGACAATGTATTCATGTAATGTTTAAGAAAGGTTTTGTAAATGAATTCCAGTAGTTCATGGATTAGGGACCCAATCTTATGGGTTCCAGGGGCTTCTGTATAGATTATTTAGGTTAATCTTTCTATCTACCCAATGGGACTCAGTGCTCAGTCTAGAAGATACCATCAGAGATGCTTAATTTTGCAGTTTTCAAACTGTGGATTTGTGTCTCCAGAGATAACATGCTTGTTAACAGCAAAAATGTTCTTAAATAAATAATATATAGAGGTGTGAAATAACAGACCACAACCCTATTGTCCCTCTGCAAATTTGTGTACACAAAGTCAATCCCTTACCTCTCGCTAAAAGTGGAAGTTTCAAAAAGTTCAATGAATAGAAGATTGTTGGGGGTGGAATAGATCTGGACAAGGAGAAGAAGTCTGGAGATAAATGTGAGAAGGGAGGGACAGGCAGTAGAAACAAAAGTGAAACTGTTTGAGCAGCATATTCCAGAAGTCTTGAGTTCTTTCTGAGTGTAGCCTTCATTGATTTGAGATCTACCATACCATTCTCTCACTAGAAGGGAAAATCTATAATGGCAGCAGGCTGTAAAAGAGACCCAATTTGGGAATATTTTAATGAAGTTCCTCTACCTGTGGGTCAGACAGGCATGCATGCAAAATGCAAACAGTGCAACAAAGAAATGCAAGACCTGGTTGCCCGAATGAAACAACATCATGAGAAGTGTTCCCTCTCAGGAGGAAGCTACGTTGAAGAAAGGAACATATCTGAATATGCAGGATATTTAGGTTGGATAACTTTTTTATTTCATATTTCTTTCTTAAGGACTGCCTGTCTTCCTTCTGGACTATTCTTGAATTCTCATGTTTGAGCAAAAAATATAGTTATTACTCTATGGTACTATCATTTTAGATGCAGTTGTGATAAAAAATAAATAGCTGAAATAGATAGATCTTCCTTTTACAATTTCACCTTTAAAGTAGTACTGAGTGTCAGTGAATGCAATGAGTAATACTAAATGAGCAGTATGGTAATAATAATTAAATAACTGCATTGACTTATTTTGTTTAGGAGAATCCACCCTCAACATACTGGATTCTGAAGACTATCCACCTTCAAGATCACCATCATTTTCTATAGTTTCAGAGTTATCTGCCAATGATAGTGTTTCAGTCACATCATGTATGTCACATAGCCACAGTATATCACCTGTAGCAAAAAGAAAAAAAAATCTCCATCATCCAGAAACAACCATAGATAAGTGTTTGATAAGAACCAGCAGATTACAAAAAGAGGTAATGGATGAAAAAATTGCTTGCTTTGTTTATGCAACAAACTCTCCTTTCTGTATGATTGAGAACCCAGACTTCATTAACATGGTTCAGTCACTAAGGGCTGGTCCACACTGGGGCGGGGGATCGATATAGGAAATGCAACTTCAGCTACGAGAATAGCGTAGCTGAAGTCGACGTTTCCTATATCGAACTAAAAGTACTTACTTCGGGTCCACGCGGCGCAGGCAGGCTCCCCCGTCGACAGCGCTTCCTCCTCTCGGTGAGCAGGAGTTCCGCAGTCGACGGGGGAGCGCTTCTGGGATTGATCTATCGCGTCCAGATGAGACGCGATAAATCGATCCCAGAAGATCGATCTCTACCCGCCGAATTAGGCGGGTAGTGTGGACCAGCCCTTAGACCAGGATACAGTCCACCCAACAGAGCAGATGTCGCAGGCAAATTGCTTGATAAAGTGTATGAAAGAGAAACTGAGCAGTGTGCGAAAGGTCTAGAGGGTGAAATTGTTAACCTGAGTCTTGATGGGTGGAGCAATGTCCACAATGATCCTGTTGTATGTGCTTGTGTGACAACAGAAAAAGGGAATGTCTTCCTTACAGAAACAATTGATACATCAGGAAATGCACATACAGCAGAATACTTACAAGAAGTAGCAGTAAAAGCTATAACAAACTGTGAAAAAAAATTAAAATGTCTAGTACGTGGCTTGGTCACACACAATGCCACAAATGTATCCAAGATGAGAAGAAGTTATTTAGAAGAGAGTTCCAAGTTAAGAACATATGGTTGCAGTGCTCATTTGATGCACCTCCTAGCCAAAGACTTCAGTGTTCCAGAAATAAAGGCTAATGTTGTTGAAATTGCAAAATACTTCTGTAACAACCACTTGGCAGCAGCTGCTCTGAAAAAAGTGAGAGGAACCAAGCTATCTCTCCCACAAGAGGTGCGATGGAACTCAGTAGTGGACTGTTTTGAGCACTATATCAAGAACTGGCCTAATCTGATGACAGTTTGTGAACAAAATCGTGGAAAAAATAGATGGCACTGTCACAGCCAAAATTCTCAACATTGGGCTTAAGAGAAATGTTGAACACATGCTGAGTATCCTGAAGCTTATTTTTGTAGCCTTGAACAAAATGCAGGGAAATAGCTGTTTTATTGCTGACACTGTTGAAATTCGGAAGGAACTGAGTGAGATCTTAAAAAGAGAAATATGCAGTGACAGAGTTAAATTATAAGCATTAAAAAAAATGAATGGGACAAGCACTATCGCCAGCTCATCTTCTTGCAAATATTCTCAAATATTCTCAGGGTCAAACCTTAACTGCTGAAGAAGAGGAATTGGCTATGACATGGACATCCAGCAATCATTCCTACATAATGCCAACTATAATAAACTTCAGAGCTAAGGGTGAACCATTCAAGAAATATATGTTTGCTGATGATGTTTTAGAGGAAGTCACACCAGTGAATTGGTGGAAGTCACTTAAGCACGTGGATTCAGAGACTGTTGAAGTGATAATCTCACTTTTAACAGCAGTTGCTTCTTCTGCTGGTGTAGAAAGAATATTTTCTTCCTTTGGACTAGTTCATTCCAAATTGAGAAATTGTTTGGGACCTGAAAAAGCAGGAAAGCTTGTTTTTCTTTTCCAGATTATGAACAAACAGGAAAATGAAGGTGAAGATGACTGAGTTAGCTGCAGAAGCCAATATTTTAAGTTTCTCATGTTGACCTGGCTGACATGGTCATTTTTTTTTTAATATTTCATTTAACTATTTTAGTTAAAAACAATTTTAACAAAAACAAACCTGATTTTAAAAAACTTGAATGTTTAACTAAATTCAAAAAATCATATGCTTGTTTTGTTAAAATATTGTATGTTTGCTGTTGAAGAAAAAAATCCAGAATATATAACGTTGTTTTAGTTAAATAAAACAATTTAAATGTCTGTCTGGTGATGTTCTCCTCCTAATAAAGCATGGCAAGAAAATCCTCCAAATATTAATGATTAGCCTATTGAATTGGAGATAGTTCACCTCCCAATGACTTCATAAATATCTGCTTCATTTACCTTCTAAAAATGAAAGCTACATCTATTTCTGAGTTGTGAAGAATATATATTAAGGTTATAACAACCAACAAGAATGCACTTTTATGTAGAAATCCATGATCAAATCAAGTCTTCCTGACTAGTGATTTAAATCAATTTCATTTTGATTTAAATTAAATCCACCCTGGTTCTGACCAGAAGAAAAAGTGTCTTTACTTGGTTATAAGTTTGTTTTAAAGAAAAGGAAATCTTATATCCTGAAGTAAATCTGGTGATCGAAGTAAAAAAGAACACAGGCAAAGAAAAGAATTCAGTATTATAAAGAAAGTCTGTGGCAGAAAATGTCTGCACACTTATCACCATGAAAATCTAGATTACATACTAAAGTAAATATTCTGGGGCAGTTTGCAGTCTGCCTGGTAAATAATATCAAAATTTAGAACTCCTCCACAGCAGAGCTTGTAGAAATGTTTTTGTAATCATATAAGTTAATGTTTTGCTTTTTCAGTTAGCTATTTACTAGTTGTTTCATTTTGCCAAAGTATTTTTCTCTTTTTTTCCCCATACACAATGAATTGACCAAACTACAATAATCTTTTTCCATATCAAAGACAGTTTTACTATCTGACTGCCATCCACCTCCAGAATTTTTACATGAAGATAATAAAAGTCAAATGCTTTTGCATAGGATGACATTTTCACCACTCACTTCTCAATCCTAAGAGTCTCAACCTGCATCAGAACCAAACACCAAAAAACTATCATCTTACCTCGTTGGAAAGATCACACACATTCAGGAAGCCTTCTCAAACAACATGGATCCACTCCACCTATCACCACTAGCCCACATGCATTCCTAGAGTTCAGTACATTCACTCATCAAGAAGTTCTGGACATTGCATGAGTGTCAACCTGAAACTTGTGAATCCAACCCATGATCTTCCTGGCTTGTGAAAGAGTCAAGAGCAACTGGTACCATCCCTGGCTGAAATAAGCCAATATCTCATTCAGAAAAGGAATCTTTCCTTCCTACTTCAAACATACAACAGTCCAACCAACACTGAAGAAACCTACCCTGGACACATCAGTTCTAGCCAACTACTGCCCAGCGTTAAATCTCCCATCCCCTCAAGAAAACTCACAGAGAAGCTAGCTAAAGGCCAACTACAACCTCATGTAATTGAAGCTAATATTCTAGACACCGCACAATCTGGATTCAGGCCAGGCCATGGAACTGAAATTGTTTTGGTGGCACTGATCTCGTCAATGGATAGGACAGACATCTATTCTCATCCTATAGGACCTCTCAGCAGAATTCAACATTGTTGACAATAAGATGCTCCTGTCTCACCTGAGAGAGGTGACAGAAGTCCAGGGTAATGCACTAAAATAGTTTAAATCCTTCTTGGAGGGACACATCCAATGAGTCGAGATAGGAAACTGCAATTCCGCCACTCAACCCCCTCACTTGTCAAGTCTCACAAGGATTAATTTTCAATCTGGTCCTTTTCAGCTTCTACCTGCAGTCACTAAGTGAACTATTCAGAAAACACAGACTTAAGTGCCAGCAATATGCTGATGACACACAGATACACATATAACCACACCCCTACCATCAAGATGACCATGATGGATGCAAGATGGCTCCTGGATGCGAACAACTGGCTGAAGCAGAACCTGAGCAAGGCAGAGGTGATGCTAGCGGGCAGAAGAAAATATTTTCAAGAGTTTTCAGCCATGGTGAAGTCTCCTTTGGTTGAAAGTACATACCCACAATTGCTCAATTCAGTCTGATGTTTAGGAGTACTTTTAGATTGCTTGTTGACACTAAACTTTCACATAGCAGCATCCACAAACAACACTTTCTTGCCATCTCCAACTGGTTGTGTCTCATTCTGGTGGACAATGACCTGGCCTTAGTTATTCATGCTTTCAGGATCTCTTGGCTAGATTATAGCAATGCATAATACCTGGGCATGAAACCTTCAGTGCTCAGGAAACTCCAGCTGCTATAGAAAGCTGTAATACATCTCCTCAGTAACATAGGCTACTACAAATACATTAAAACCTGTACTACCCTTAAAATCTCAAATCAAGTTCAAGGTTTCAGTCCTTATCTTCAAGACACTCCATGATTTGGGCCCAGGGTATCTCCAAGATGAAGACCATAGTCAACAACTTCACTCCTCTGACACAATGGACCTCTCTACAAAGAAGATAAAGCTCGTTTGTGTGAAAGACATAACTTTCTTGGGGGCCAGACTGAGACTGTGGAATCAACTCCCCCCCCCAGGAACTAAGGACCATCACAAACTTCACATTTCTTTGACCTTGCCTGAACTAACATAAATACATAGCAACATGTATATTAAAAACATCCTAGCAAAATAAGACTCTCCACTGTATGCATTTCTCCCTCTGGGGAGCAGATGAGAGAACACACAATACATGGCAGATGGTAGTTACATCACTAAATGCACCACTGGAAAGTGATCAGATACTACTGTGATGAGGAGTGTGGCACACAAACCCATGTAGAATACAATGTTCTTGGAAAATCTTCATATTCAGTGTATATTACAATGTACAATATACAGTGTATATTACTAAGCATTACGTTAGTGTTATCTCATCTGACTTTTGTGGTTTCTCAACCTCAGGAAGACCAATTACAGACCTAATTATTCTCTTACCCATTCCACTCAACAACAAATGGTGAACCTATGCCGTCTTATTCCATAGACAAATGTACTTAATATTTATCCATTATCTCTAATATTACTCCTGGGGAATTGTGTGCCAAAAAATTTAAACTGCCCAGTCCATCCCCTCCACCCCAGGGGCGATTTACATTTCTATCAGCTGCTCCGGGCACCCAAACCAACCTGCCTGTACTTCCGGGGAGGGATGCGTGACCAATCGTGTCTCTTCCCTTTGCTTCCCTGTCAGAAGTCAATTTTCTGCGGGGAAGGAAAGAAATCTGCGGAGGACATGAATTCTCCACATGAGCTGTGACGCAGGATTCCCCCAGGAGAATAATTTGTCAGTGTCCATTGCACATTGTACTGAGGCACTGGAAAATGTCTCATCAGAAGAAACATACTGGAAGGGTAAAACCTGGTAAAAGTCAAGTGGAGAGCTAGTGGCTACTGCTTCTGGTTAGAGCCCTCTGAGCTCTGATCTGGTTTTGTTCACTTTTACACAGCTGTTTAAAGGAAGAGAGACAGATGGGTTTGTTTCAAGATTTGTAGGTTTCATATAAAACAGGTTTTATGAAATCTAGTACTACAGGAATGTTTGAGAAATTGTGCGTAAAATATTACCAACATAGGTAAGCTTGAATTTGAACATTCCACATTTTCCACCTACATATTTTTTACAACCCACAGAGTGCAGCATTGGGCTAATGTAAAAGCACTAATAAGTGAAAATAACTGGTCTATTTCTATTTTCTGAATATAAAACAAAAAGAAAAAAATCATGAATGATTAAAAGTATTTTATTTTTATAAAGACATTAATAACAATAATCTAAAATAATATTTTCTTGCTAATGTTACTATTTCTTTTTATTTGTAATGAGTCCTTTTAAATATAAGCTCCCGATATGATTTTAAGAAGTCAGTTTGGGCCATTTTCACTATATAGAAGTTGTCAACTAAAATATATTAACTTTAGATACTTTGTGCTCCCATTGCATGTGCACACATCAGCAAGGTGAAGTAAAACAGCCACCAGAAAGAAACTTTTATGTATTATAGGACATTAAGAAAAAATATATTGCCAATCCTATATATCCTTGCCTCACAGAGCCTACATTCAGATGAAATGACTAACATCTGATGACAATCAAAAGGCCTCCTCCACAAATTTGTGAGTAACACAATACACACTATTCATTCTTTCGCCAGGAGATATCCCATCACTCCAGTGGAGCTCTAGGCACCTAACCTAATATGGAGGAGCTCAATATTAGATTCAACGCTAGATCTACTATGAAAGCAAAACAGTATTTCGATATTTACATTAAACTGCTCATTTCAGATATTCCTGCTAAAATTCAGACATCTCAGTAATATACATGAAACAACACAGAACTCTTTAGAGATGATTTTGAGAAATTCAAGAAACTCAAATCAAGATTTTGTTCAGAATCAACTGAGAATCAATAAAATTTTCCCAGACTGTGTGTTTTCTGAAGCACCAAAATCCTGGTAATCAGAGTTGTAACAGAATATCCCCGTATACAGACTTATTTTTTACATTTTTTCTAATGCATACCAGATTTTCAGATTTTTACCTGATGCACTGTCAATTCTTAAACTTTTTCTGGAAGAAATTATTTCAAAAATAATGCTAGCAAAGCTCTTTTTTTCTTTCCTTATGAACTCCAAAGCTTTAAAACGTTCAAACTCTCTACCTCACAAACTGCCTTCAATGACCACTTTCCTGATTTTCTTTTACATATCTTGGTTACAAAAAGCTAAGTGAGATGCTCAAAACTTAATCTAATATATATACCCTAAAAATAGAACATAAGAAGTGACATTTTGACCGTGAATCTTTTTCAGGGCTGAAAGGAAGAGAAATAAAACTAGACTAGCTGAATTTTAAAAAGGAATTTCAGAGAAAATGTGAAGATGGGAAAATGAAAGGCAAGTAGACTGGGAGAAAACAAAACTGGGAGAGTGGGCACATTTAGAACATGGGTTTAATATACTTTGGCCACATCCAGGCTTGCCAGCCAAACGGAAACAGTAACTGGTTTTGATTAAAGTATGTCTAATGCTTAGAATCTTAGCTCCCAACCAAATGTATATGGGACTTTCAAGTCTTATTGGGCCCAATGTTCAGAACTGCCTCCACGCAAGCACACATACAATTGCAGTAACTGCTTATGTCCAAACAATCAGTTATACATCTATGTAGTTACTTATGCATGCTAGCACCAACTGTCTTTGTGCCACCCATTTAACGCTGTGTGCAATCACAGTAAACACATGTACAATTAAGCTTGTAAATTGTTCTGGAGCTCTTGGGTACTGAACAGAAAAGTTAAATAAAATAAAATGTTATTATGGTGAAGCAGTAGCTAACAATCAGAAACTAGAAAATGGTAGAGAATGTAAGAGTTGGTATAAGGAGTGTGAAATGTAAACAAGAATGGTCATATTAATGAAGAAACACTGGGTATATAATATTTACACAAAGGTAGAAGTAGTGAGGATTTTGACAGACGACGTAGCGGGCTTGGAGAATCCACTACTTCAGACTCATTTATTAAGTTCAAATTTATTCATAGATTAATAGACTTTAAGATCAGAAGGGACTATTATGATCATCTAGTCCAGGGATTGGCATGGTTTGTTTACCTGCCGCATCCGCAGGTTCGGCCGATTGCGGCTCCCACTGGCCGCGGTTCGCCACTCCATGCCAATGGGGGCTGCGGGAAGCGGCGTGGGCCGAGGGATGTGCTGGCCACTGCTTCCCGCAGCCCCCATTGGCCTGGGACAGCGAACCGCAGCCAGTGGGAGCCGCGATTGGCCGAACCTGCGGACGCGGCAAGTAAATAAACCGGCCCGGCCCGCCAGTGGGCTTACCTTGGTGGGCCGCGTGCCAAACGTTGCCAATCCCTGGTCTACTCTGACCTCCTGCACAATGCAGGCCACAGAATCTCACCCACCCATTCCTGTAATAAACCCCTAACCTATGTCTGAGCTATTGAAGTCCTCAAATCATAGTTTAAAGACTTCAAGGTGCAGAGAATCCTCCAGCAAGTGACCCATTCCCCACACTGCAGAGGAAAGCGAAAAACCACCAGGGCCTCTGCCAATCTGCCCTGGAGGAAAATTCCTTCCCGACCCCAAATATGGCGATCAGCTAAAACCTGAGCATGTAGGCAAGACTCACCAGCCAGACACCCAGGAAAGAATTCTCTGTAGTAACTCAGATCCCACCCCATCTAACATCCCATCATGGGCCATTGGGCATATTTACCGCTAATAGTCAAAAATCAATTAATTGCCCAAATTAGGCTATCCCATCATACCATCCCCTCCATAAACTTATCAAGCTTAGTCTTGAAGCCAAATATGTCCTTTGCCCCTACTGCTCCCCTTGGAAGGCTGTTTCAGAACTTCACTCCTCTGAGAGTTTATACTTCTTTATAGAACAGTTAGCCCCACAAACCAACTACCTTGAAAAATAAAATATTTAAATAAGTTAAATTAAGTCTATACACTAAACAAGACAAGGTATTAAGAATGCTGTCCAAGGCCATGTATAGGTCACAGAAGTCACCATGATGTTTGATGATGTGGGAAATAATACGCTTGAGGTGATTTCCACTTATAACTGCTTCAGTGTTTTCACTGAATTCATCTACAAACCTTCCTTATGTTTACACACTCTACTTCTGCTATAAAATATATAGTGAAGATTTTCCGAGAAGCACAAAGGAAGCTCTGATTACTTGGAAAAAAAACTAATGGACTCCACCTATAGGTTATATTCAGATTAATTTGGATGTGATACAACAAATTCTGTAAGATGTGGCAGAAGTGTGAAGATAAATGAAATAGTAGTTTGAAGTTATGTGGTCTAAACCAAGCAAAAATGGACTATAAGAGTTTAAATGACTATACAGAGAATCAGACAAAATTAGCATTACAAAAAGTTACACAGAAAAATCTAAGAGAGAAGTTATTAAGGGAGACAGTCATATAGGGACTAGAACAGGAGACTGGGAATCAGGAGACCAGGATTTTTATTCCACGCCTGCTATTGACTCATTATATGACCATTAGCAAGTAACTTAATTTCTGTATCTCAGCTGTACAGTCTTTAAAATAGGAATAATCCACCCTGGTAAAGTGCATTGAAAGAGTAAAATTACTATTTGCTTGATAAATTGACAAATCAGGTGCGTACATTTGCCACAAAATAATAAACGTGTTTTTCTTTCTTTACTTAAATGCAGTAATACATTTAAGGTTTTAAAACTATGTGCAAAGTTTTCAGGGGATACATAGACTTGTAGGCACTTTATATAACTGTTCTATAGAGATCTGATTGGTCCTTCAAGTGAGATTTGCAAGCAAGGCTGACAAAGAAAAAACACCTAAAATAAAAGAGAGCAGGATGCTTGAGCAGCTATATATTTTCCCTGTGCCAGAGCTGGCCTTGCCTATTCTGATCTAGCAAGATACTGAGCACATTACAGAAGGGGCTGAGAAGTTACAGGACAGACCCTCTGAATGGACAGCTGATTTGGAGAGTCAAAGGAGGACACAGCGTCCCAGGTACAACACTGGAATTCTAACTGTGGCATATTAAAGAAAAAAATCCAATTAAAAAAAAGACAAAACTAGAAACAAATTAGAGTCAAAAGAGTAAAGGACTGAACACAGCAGCAAAAAATATGTATTAGTAAAAGACAAACATACAGCTGATTTCTAGGGGCAGGAGAACAGAACAGGCTCATTATAGGACAAGAGCAGCAAAGTTGTTCAGAGGAGTCACAGTAGTGGGAATTGTCACAAACCACAATGGTTTTAGGCTGAAAAAATATAATACTCAGTTCTATATTGGGACACGGGTGCCAGCCACTAGTGTAGATATGCTGCAATTGTATAAACCATAATTTGCATGCAGATAGTGCAGTTTTCCTCAGTTTGAAACTGGGCTGATACAAGTCACTTTTTACATGGGTGAATGCAATGTTGTCTACATTAAGCGGTTTCCACCAGTGTGCAACTACATCAGTCAGCTACACCAGTACAAACAACCCACATGTAAACATGGGTTAAAAATCAAACTAAACTGAAAACATGCCCAGGAACAAGCTAAAAATAAGCTAGGTAACTGAAGGAGGAGGGCAGAGAAATCATGACGTTACCCTCACTTGTAGGAATAACACAGCAAGTCTTTTCTGAACAGTAAGTGCTGCGTCTGGACAAAACTCTTCCAAAACACGATCTGCAAAAGTACCATAAGTAAACAGACCAATCTATTTTGTTGTTCTGACTGTAAAATGTAAGCTATTTTAGTTAAACTGTATTGAATAGTACTGCTCCCAAGACCAAAGGTTGGTAAAAGGCTTGCTGTGCACCAGCAATATTTATCCAGCTAGAGAATGGAAGGTTCCACTGACTACTTGGGAGGAGGGGGATAAAAATTACACCATGTATGTATGGTGAGGTGAAGGTGACTCTGCCTAAGGAAGTTATACTGGGTTGGTAGAGAGGGAAATGGAGGGCTTTCACTGTGTTCCTGGAGGAGAGAGGAGAGAATGGAGTGTGTTTCCAGTATTGTAAACTCTCACAATTTTATCACAAGTCTCATGATATCTGTTGGCATTTTTTCTAAAGCCCTAGCAGCTACTGAAATCAAGACATTCCATGAGAATCCCAACTTTAATTAAAAAGTAAATTTCTAGCCCTCAAGGTGGCAGAGAAAAACATGAAACAATTAAGCAAGTGTACCCTAAAGGCTAAGAAACCAAGAGGCAAATAAAAAGAAACCACAACTTATTTATTTTTTTAAATTTCATTATTATAAGCAAATCTCATGATTATTTTAAACACTTGGTGGGACTGGCAATACTGGAGGTCACTGTGTCTTAAGGGGAAAATGGAGCAAGGGTTAGCACTGCATCCAGAGAGAGGGGAGATGAGTTGGGTTATGCTGGTTCCTGGGATACAGTTACACAGTGTGCCCTGTGGGGAAGGAGAATGGAAGATGGGGATGGGTTACCCCATGCCACGGCCACAACGGCAGCATGCGTGTGCCAGAAGACAGCAAGGGTACACTGTTTCCTAGCCATGGGGGTAGCATGTGTGTGCCAGCGGAGGAGGCGTTACACACTGTGCTCGGGAAATGGGGGCAGCCTGTGGGTGTGGGGTGTGACATGCTGTGCCCTGGCCATAGGGGCAGCCTGTGGGTGCGGGGTGTGTATGTGTGTGTGACACGCTGTGCACTGGCCACAAGGATAGCCTGTGGGTGCAGGGTGTGTGTGTGTG
>NW_020664409.1:70190852-70193587 GCF_002925995.2 Terrapene triunguis | reverse complement strand
ACAGGAGACTATCAGTGCCTCCCTGAGGGCATGCAAGTTGTCAGGGGTGCTCAATCTTGCCAACTTTTTACCTGTATCACATCAGTTATTGAGAAAGATAACTGTGGCAAATAATTTTTTTTAGAATCTGGGATTCTCAAATCTCCTTGACCCTATTCAGTCTGGGTATGTTAAAGAAAGTGCATTTGCTGATCTAATCACAGAAGAAGATAAGGTATCCACACTTGTTCCTTTAAATATGTCACCTATATTTGATACCATTGACTACGGGCTGGTCTACACTAGAAAATTAGATCAACCCTTACCCACGAAAACTTATGCCCAAATAAATCTGTTAGTCTTTAAGGTGCCACCAGACTCCTTGTTGTTTTTGTAGATACAGACTAACACGGCTACCCCCTGATACTTGGTCCCCTGAACAACGTAGTTAAGCCAACCTAAATCCCTGTGTAGACAGCACCAGATTGATGGAAGAATTCTTCCATTGACCTGGTTACTGCACCTCGGAGAGATGGATTACCTATGCTGATGGCAGAATGTCAGCATAGGTAGTGTCTAAACTGAAGTGCTATAGTGTCACTGTAGGGTTTCTAGAGTAGACAAGCCCTGTATGTTGGAATAAGGGTTAATTGAATCATTTTTCAGTGGCTCTACTCCTTTCTTTCAAGTCAAACACTGTAAATGTACTTGGAAGGATCAATAAGGAGTCCCACCCTATTGTGAAGTATAGGTGAACTAGAATACATTGCAATGGACAAAGACCTTGATATAATAAGCATTATGGAAACTTGGTGGCATGACAAAAATTAACAGGATACTGTAACACTTGGTTACAAACTATACATGAATGCCAGGCTAGACAAAGATGTGTCGGAGGAGTGTTGTAGCTAAAGGATTCCATAAAATCTAGAGAATTAAAAAAGAGAGGGCCACTCACTATGTACCCATTCTATAGGGTACAAATCCCAAGGTGTAAACATATTAGTACAGCTATACTACCAGCCTCTAGATCAAGAAAAGGAAATTGAATATACCTGTTATGAGAGACCAGATAGGCAACAAAATCTAACACAGTGATAATAAGGTATTTCAACTACCCACATACTAACTGGTCAAATGACACAACAAGAGAAAGCCTAGAGAAACAATTTCTTGACACTTCAGTGATTGTTTTTTTTGGAGCAGCTAGTTATAGAGTTAATTCAAGAAGTGACAGTAGCTGAGCCACATAATAATTAGATCCAACATCCAAGGAGCATACCCAAAAGTGACACAGTGACATCAAACTTTAGAAAGGAGATTTCAATAAAATGAGGTCACTCAAAAAAGGCCCTGAAGTTAAAATTAAATAAAGTAAAATACTTAAAAAACAAAGAAACAAAAAATAGAGTCTCAGTAGCCCAGGAGTAAACTAATATTACTAAATGGGAAAGTTTAAGAGGCTATTCAAGCCAAACAGATATCCTTCTAAATTTGGAAATCTGAACCCAGTGAAGCCAATAAACAGCAACATAAATCATAGCAAGCCACAAGTAAGAGGGCAATAAGAAGGATTTTGAGGAGTAAACAGCAAAAGGTGTAAAAACAAACAACAAAAGATTCTTTAAGTACTGTATAGCAAAAATAGGAAGCCTGTGAAAGTGGATCACAATGGCTTAAAGCGAGCCATTGAGGAAGATAAGGACATTGCTGAGAAGCTAAATGATTTCTTTGAATCAGTTCACTGAAGAGAATGTTGGAGAGCTTCCTATCCTGAACCTGCTCTTTTCTGGTAAAAGGTGAGTTACTCTCTGAGAAAGATGTCAGAAGAGGAGGTTCTGAAATAAATGCATATTTTAAAAAGTAATAAATCATCAGGGCCAGATGAGTTACATCCAAGAGTTCTGAAAGAGTTAAGTTTGAAGAAAATGAGCTGTTAACACAAATATGCATATTCTCATTTAAAACACCCACTGTTCTAGAGGATTGGAGGGTGGCAAATGTGCTAGGGGAATTATAGACCAGTATGTCCTACATCTGTATCTGAAAAATTGATTGAAATAATAATTAAAAATACCCTCCCCCCCCGAAGAGCATGATATGACAGGGTCTAACCAGTATTATTTCTGCAAAGAAAAATTATGTCTCACTAATCTATTAGAATTCTTTGACTGAGTCAAAGTGGTGGATAGAGAACCAGTCAACATAATTTATTTACACTTACAAAAGGCCTTTGATAAGGTCCCATACAAGAGTCAACTAAAAAAGTAGTAGGAGAGGCAACATTTTAATGGATCAAAAACTGTCTAGGAGACAAAGCATGGTAGATGGTTAATTTTCATCAAGACGAAGATTAACAATGGAGTGCCTCAAGGTTCTGTACTCAGTCCTGTTTAATATATTTAGTAATTTCCTGGCAAGGGAAATGGGTAGTGAGGCAGCAAAAGTATTCCACTTTCATGTACTAAAGTTGCTGAGATTTCTGGTAAGAACTATATTTCCATATTTCTTTCTTTATGTTATTTAATCCCCATGTGTAATGGCTTTAAATGTGGTAAAGTGCTTTTTGGCCATGAAATTTTAATTATTTATTTAAAGCAAATACTATAAAAAGAGTATAATAAAAGACTTGTTACAAGATAAAAAGCAGTAAGATAAGTAGAAACAATATTACAAAAGAAAAAAAGTGAATTTTATTGCTGGTGAAATATGCTGAATGAACAATTCCGAAGTCTTCCATTTATCAACAGAAAAGA
>NW_020664409.1:70156664-70180852 GCF_002925995.2 Terrapene triunguis | reverse complement strand
TTCTCAATTGTTTGTCATGGAAAGCAGGTGATAAACTTTGAACTGCATAGCTAACATATTTGTCCCAATATACTGTATATTTTTAGGACAGTAATAAGAGTATCTCATAATATGTGCTTTCATTTTATACATCTGTTGCTTCTTGTTCTGTAACAATATAAGATAATTTTTTGAGTACCTAATAAGACTTTACAAATTTATATTCATTTTCAGAGTCAAGCTCTCTCAGTCCCTGAATTGATAATACAAGACACCTCGAAGTATGGTACCTTTGTTAATGGAGAAAAAGTTTTGAATGGTACTTCCAGAACTCTGAAGTCTGGTGATAGAGTCAATTTTGGAGTCTTTGAAAGCAAGTTCAGGTGAGAACTAGTTGGATTGATTCTGAAATGCTGAAATAAAATTGCAGCTGCCAGTTGTAATTTTTAAAAATAGTACCTCAGGGTGTACTTAAGGAGGTAAAAGAATAAAGAAAATAGTGATAAATTTCTATAAAGAAGGAAAATAAAGTGATATATATGTTCAAGCCGCATTCTTGTAGAAGGTTCTTCCTGTGAATTGACATTGAAACCTTTTGTGGTAAAAGATTAGCCCATAAGTGACTCTGCATCATAAGCATTAAGTGTCCTAAAATTAGCCCAAACAAAGAATAAAAACCCTATTTAATAAAACTGTTCCTAAAACATCCATGAGCATTTACAAGAGGAATAAAAATTGGGGGTTGAGATGAAGTTTGGCAGAGCCTCCTTCCACTGTTAGTGATGTGGGGAGAAAGGAAGTGAGGTAGCTGCAGAGCTGCACTCTTACACAGCCTTGGATTTAAGCGGTAAGGCAAGGCAGTGCTTTTCCTCATAAATATACAGTGGTACTCAAGGAAGAAATAAAGTAACTGATAATGATAACTTTTTTTTTTAATGACTGTTAAATCAGTGTTAAAGGAGGTTGGAAGCTGGCTTCGTCTCTTAAATTGGACTCCTACCGGACTTAGTGCTACCAGTGTCATTAGTTTGTAGCAAAACAGCACTCTTCAGTTCTTATAACAATAAGCTATTTTAGTATATCGTATTTAGCAAATATATTTGAAACATGTTTCAGAAACTAATGTCCTAGAACCATATACAGTCATGACTTTAACACCAAAAAGTTGAACAATTTTAAGCCAAAGAACAATGTACAATACAGTCTTGGAAGATAGAATCGTAGGACTAGAAGGGACCTCGAGAGGTCATCTAGTCCAGTCCCCTGCACTCAAGGCAGAACTATGTAATAACTAGGCCATCCCTGACAGGTGTTTGTCTAACCTGCTATTAAAAATCTCCAATGATGGAAATTCCACAACCTCACAAGGCAATTTATTCCAGTGCTTAACCACCCTGACAGGAAGTTTTTCCTAATGTCCAACCTAAACCCCCCTTGCTGCAATTTAAGCCCATTACTTGTCCTGTCCTCAGAGGTTAAGGAGAATAATTTTTAAGAAAATAACTTATTACTGCAGAGTAAGCATAAGTTAGTAGCAATAATCAACACCTCAGTATTCAAAATATAAAACTTTCAAGAGATGTCTTAGCACAGAGGTTCCCAAACACTTTTTGCTGTGATCCTCATGGGAGTCACATAACAGCCTTGCCAACTCCCATTCGTCTGAGGCAGCAGGTGACTCAGGAAAGGTGACTCATGCCCAAGGTGGCAGTAGGACTCGTCTGGCTCCATCTTTGGAGGAATCCAGGGCAGCATGGTGTCACGGAGTCCCCAGGCGATGTTCTGGAACTGCTCCCCACAAAGCCAGTCAGGACTTTGGGGAGCCTCCTCTCAGAGCAGACTGTCTTCAGGGCAAGAAGCTTACACGGCTTCACCTCCTGGGTCTGACCTTGGAGCATTCAGCATATGCCCCTCCGTGTGCTTCCCACAGCGAGCCCGCCCAAGCGGGGTCCTGGGGAAGCCAGAGGGTCCTGCACGCACCCCCAGCTTTGCAGTCAGACGTGACTTTCAGCCAGCCAGTAAAACAGAGGTTTATTAGATTACAGGAAAACGGTCTAAAACAGCTTGTAGGTACAGAGAATGGGATCCCTCAGCCAGGTCCATTCTGGGGCCCAGCGAGCCAGACAACCCTGTCTGCACTCACTCCCCGTCCCCAGGCTGCTCCAAACTGAAACCCCACCAGCCCCTCCTTTCTGGCCTTTGTCTCTTTCCCGGACCAGGAGGTCACCTGATCTCTTTGTTCACCTTTAGCTATCCCCTTGCAAGGGGGGAAGGGCCCTGGCCATCTGTTGCTAGGAGACAGATTGTCGGTCATTTATGCACATTGGAGATTTAAGAAATGCATAGGGGAAACTGAGGCACCCACACAGTATTCAGAGGAAACATTAAGAACAGTCCCAGTTCGTCACACATGGCACAGAGAGAAGGCCTGGTCCGATCTCCACCTGCCTTCACTCCTTCAAACTCCAGAGGGTTTAATGTACATGGGGCTGCAGCTGGCCACGTGTCCAGGACAGGGCAGCAGGGAGGAGAGCACTCAGGGAGTCCTCCGTAATCTGTAAGGGGAGGAGGGGGAGAGCAGCAAGCTGCTGCTAGGGCTGCAAGTCCTGCCCCTGAGGACTCCCTGTGTGCTCTCCCAGCTGCTGTCCTGCCCTGGCCTAGACATCCGGCTGGCCATGGCTCTATACACCAGCTTGTTTCTCCTCCCTGCCTCGCTTCCCCCCCCCCTCGCGATAACTATGTCATGCTCCTCTTCCCTCCCACCCCCCGCTTCCAGTTTGAAAACCAATGGCTTAGCATATGGGTCCTGTTGGTTTTATCTCAGTTTATAATAGGTTTGGAAGAGCTCTTTTCATATGCCATAGCCCCTTTTATGGATTGTGCCACATGTGTAGTAGTGCATCATTCTGCATAATTCCCAGCACAATATCCAATAGTTCGACCTCTCCAGTTTCTAACTATAACCGTTGCTGGCTATTTATAATATTTTTTCTCATGACTGGATGTCGTTCGGTTAATGTATGCAACTAAGCTACATAAGAAATGTGTGCAGCTTGACGTATCTGCCCTTTTTTGTTACAAAGGACAGAGGAAGAAACTAGGAACATCTTCATGTGAAAACTTGCTAATGCATTCTCCCTCTCTTGCCATAGAAGGAGGAGGATTAGCTCTTTAACTAATATGTCAAGCTATTCAGAGAGACAAGGTAGATAAGGTAATATATTTTATTGGACCAACTTCTGTTGGTGGAAGGGACAAGCTTATATTACCTCATCTACTTTGTCTGTCTTATATCCTGGGACCAACAAAGCTACGACACTGCAAACAAGACATTCAGAGGCACAGCCACATTCATGTAACAATCTTGTATCTATAATAGCTGTTAGCCCTGATGCCTTCAAGCTATCAGGAGCAGATGTGCTAAGGATTCCTACCCACCCCCCCCTGCAGAATTCTACTGCTTTCTCCCTCTGCACCCAGGAAAGTTAATGCTGACAGGATCCACAATAATTTGACTGCAAAAATCCCAGCATTTTGAAAATGGAGATGTACCTCTTGTGGAGTTGGGACTTCTTTTCTACAGCCAATCCTCCTCCCAGTCCCAGGGTTTTATCCTCCTACTGTGGAGGCAGTGGCACTGGAACAATTTTTATAGTGGGGGTGCTGAGAGCCATTGAACCAAACTGTAAACCCTGTATTTAATGGAAACCACTTCAAGACAGGGGTGCTGCAGCACCCCTAGTTCCAACATCGATGAGGGGATAAAGCCCTTAAAGAATCATATAATACTGTAATAAAGCGGGGGATGGGGGGGAATTAAGAGTCAAAGCCAAAGAAGAAAATGTGTGTTTCTCAGCCAAGACTTAAGGGATGGGAGACTTGATGAGGAAGAGCGATGCAGAAACAGATTAGAGGAGCTGTATAGAAGAAGGATTTTTTCCAGTAACAGGAGAGAGAGGAGGCAGTGCTGGGAATGTAAAGGGGGGATGGACAGAAAATTGTAACAGATTAAAAAAAAAAGATATTTCACACTTAATGGGAATGAAGGGTTCTTAACCAGTGTACATTTAAATTTAGGCTGAACAAAATGAGTGCATTCTTTAAAACAGTGACTCGCAACCTTTCCAGACTACTGTATCTCTTTCAGGAGTCTGATTTGTCTTGCGTACTCCCAAGTTTCACCTCACTTAAAAACTACTTGCTTACAAAATCAGACATAAAAATATAAAAAAAAAATTGCTTACTTTTTCATTTTTACCATATAATTATAAAATAAATCAATTGGGATATAAATATTGTACTTATATTTCAGTATATAGTATATAGAGCAGTATAAACAAGTCATTGTATGAAATTTTAATTTGTACTGACTGTGCTAGCGCACTTTATGTAGCCTGTTGTAAAACTAGGCAAATATCTAGATGAGTTCATGTATACCCTGGAAGACTTCTGCGTACCCCCAGGGGTACAAGTACCCTGGTTGAGAACCACTGCGTTAAAAAAAGCAACATCTATTTTAACTTGAATGCACTTTGACATTTGTTAGTTACATATGTATTTTCTTTAATCAGTTGTGCTATTCAGTATACTTGGCATATTTTGTTGATGCTATTAGACCTTAAAAGATCCACATATAAATTTTCTTCCTGACCTTCCAGTCTCCTTGTCTGCAGGGTAGCCAGTTAGGAGGGCTGCCTTGGAGTAAGGATTCCCAGGGCTTTCAGGCTCCCAGCTCTTTGGCAGTGGGAGCTTTTGGAGTTTCTGCTCCCTGAGCTGCTTGGCTTCCAGACTCCCTGAGCTGCTCAGTTTGCTGCCGGCCGGGGTTCCATGCAGCTCAGAGAGCCCTGGAAATGTTTCAGACAGGAATTCCATTTTTCAGCCAGCTCTGTCCCCCTATAATGTTTCATTTTAACTATTTAGACTAAGACTGTCGATTAATCGCAGTTAACTCACGTGATTAACTCAAAAAAATTTATCACAGTTTAAAAAATCGTGATTAATCGCAGTTTTAATCGCACCATTAAATAGAATACCAATTGAAATTTATTATAAATATTTTTGTATGTTTTTCTACATTTTCAAATATATTGATTTCAATTACAACACAGAATACAAAGTATACAGTGCTCACTTTATATTATTTTTATTACAAATATTTATACTGTAAAAATGATAAACAAAATAAATAGTATTTTTCAATTCACCTCATACAAGTACAGTAATCTCTTTATCATGAAAGTGCAACTTACAAATGTACATTTTTTTGTTACATAACTGCACTCAAAAACAAAACCATGTAAAACTTCACAGCCTACAGGTCTACTCAGTCCTACTTCCTGTTCAGCCAAACAAGTTTGTTTACATTTACAGGAGATAATGCTGCCCGCTTCTTATTTACAATGTCACCTAAAAGTGAGAGCAGGTGTTCACATGGCACTTTTGTAGCCAGTGTTCCAAGATATTTACTTGCCAGATATGCTAAACATTCGTATGCCCCTTCATGCTTTGGCCACCATTCCAGAGGACATGCTTCCATGCTGATGACGCTCGTTTAAAAAAAAAAATTAAAAAAAGTTTTAATTAAATTTGGGACTGAACTCCTTGGGGGAGAATTATGTCTCCTGCTCTGTTTTACCCACATTCTGCCATATATTTCATATTACAGCCGTCTTGGACGATGACCGTCACATGTTGTTTGTTTTAAGAACACTTTCATTGCAGATTTGACAAAATGCAAAGAAGGTACCAATGTGAGCTTTCTAAAGATAGCTACAGCACTGGACCCAAGGTTTAAGAATCTGAAGTGCCTTCCAAAATCTGAGAGGGGCGATGTGTGGAACATGCTTTTAGAAGTCTTAAAAGAACAACACTCCGTTACGGAAACCAAAAAAGAAAATCAACCATCTGCAGGTGGCATCTGACTCAGATGATGAAAATGAACATGCGTGAGTCCGCACTGCTTTGGATAGTTATCGAGCAGAACCTGTTATCAGCATGGACGCATGTCCTCTGGTATGGTGGTGGAAGCATGAAGGGACATAGGAATCTTTAGCACATCTGGCACGTAAATATCTTGTAATGCTGGCTACAACAGTGCCATGCGAATGCCTGTTCTCCCTTTCAGGTGACATTGTAAACAAGATGCGGGCAGCATTATCTCCTGCAAATGTAAACAAATTTGCTTGTTTGAGCGATTGACTGAACAAGAAGTAGGACTGAGTGGACTTGTAGACTCTAAAGTTTTACATTGTTTTATTTTTGAATGCAGTTTTTTTTTTGTACATAATTCTACATTTGTAAGTTCAACTTTCATGATAGAGATTGCACTACAGTACTTGTAATGGGGGAATTGAAAAATACTGTTTTTTTTTTTTTTTACAGTGCAAATATTTGTAATAAAAAAAATATATATAAAGTGTACACTTTGTATTCTGTGTTGTAGTTGAAATCAATATATTTGAAAATGTAGAAAACATCCAAAAAGATTTAAATAAATGGTATTCTATTATTGTTTAACAGCATGATTAATCGCAATTTATTTTTTTAATCGCACAATTAATTGCAATTAATTTTTTTAATCGCTTGACAGCCCTAATTTAGACAATTCTCTTCTGTAACTTGTTCCTTGCAGAGTAGAATATGAACCATTGATTGTCTGCTCCTCGTGTTTAGAAGTTTCTGGGAAAACTGCTTTAAATCAAGCTATTCTGCAGCTTGGAGGCCTTGTTGTGAATGATTGGTCAGAAGAATGTACTCATCTTGTCATGATATCAGTGAAAGTTACTGTTAAGGTAGGTTGAGTTTCTGTTTATTAATATATTTTGTGACTTCAAAATGAAAATGTATGGGGTGAAATCCTAGTGCCCTATTGAAGTCAGTGGCAAAATTCTCATTGACTTCAGTGAGACCAGGTTTTCACCTAGGAAAATAATTGTTTTCAAGTAAAGAGTCCTTTAAAAACAAAATCAATATGAACATTTAACTAACATCAGAAGAGTCTGAACTGTTTATAGCAGTTAAAATATTTTACAATTGTCATCCACTTTTGTGCATGATGTATTTTTCTGGGCTTTATTTTTTCTGTTCGCTGTGGTATTTGAAAATGCAAAAGAAGCAGACCACTTAAATGTGAATCAGAGGAACATAGGAGTTACTATACCAGAGGTGGGCAAACTATGGCCGGCGGGCCACGCCTGGCCCCTGAGCTCCCGGCCGGGGAGGCTAGCCCCCAGCCCCTCCCCCACAGCCTCAGCTCACTCCGTCGCCAGCGCAATGCTGTGGGCAGCGGGGCTGCGAGCTTCTGGGGCAGTGCAGCTGCAGAGCCCGGCCTGATCCGGTGCTCTGTGTTGTGCAGTGGCGACGGCGTGGCTGGCTCCAGCCGGGCAGCGTGGCTGTAGCGCCGCCAGTCACCGGTGCGCCAGGCAGCGCGGTAATGGGGCAGGGAGCGCGGAGGGGTTGGATAGAGGACAGGGCTTGGGGGGGTGGGCAGGGGGCGGGGGGGTGGGTAGGGGTCGGGGCAATCAGAGGGCTGGGAACAGGGGGGTTGAATGGGGGCAGGGGCCCCAGGGGGCAGTCAGGAATGAGAGGAGGGGTTAGATGGGGCGGCGGGGGGCAGTCAGGGGACAGGGAGAAGGGATGGTTGGATGGGGCAGGGGTCCTGGGGGGGGGCAGTCAGGAATGAGGAGGGGGGGGTTGGACGGGCAGGCGGGGGGGGAGTCGGGGGCAGGGGTTCCCGGGGCAGTCAGGGGACAGAGAGAAGGGGTGGCTGGATGGAGCAGGGGTCCCAGGGGGGCCATCAGGAATGAGAGGAGAGGTTGGATGGGGCAGCGGGGGGCAGTCAGGGGCGGGGGAACAGAGGGGTTTCGGTCAGGGGACAGAGAACAGGTGGGGTTGGATGCGGCAGGAGTCCGGGGGGAGCTGTTAGGGGTTGGGGGCCGGGCGACAACCCCCTCCCCTAACCGGCCCTCCATACAATTTCTAAAACCCGATGCGGCCCTCAGGCCAAAAAGTTTGCCCGCCCCGTACTATACCATACTCTTAGGGTTACAGTCCATAATATTAATTATCCTTTTGTCTGATAGAGGCCAGAACTGGATACTTTAGAGGAAGTGCAAGAAACCCTGTAGTGAATGGTTATGGAATAATCTGGCCGCGGGGGGGTGGGAGTTTCCTCCTAAGCTGTAGTTAAAGGTTAGTTTCTACCCTCAAACATGAGAATGTAGGTCCTTTCTAGTTTGTATGAAAATCCTATGTAATGTCACTCTGGATGCTTTCATTAGACATTTATATAGATAAGACCATGTCTACACTACAAAATTTGGCTGACTCAAGCTACTTCAACATAAAGCTATCGTATATTTTATATGCTCGTATGTGTGCATATTTGGCTCTTTGCGTCTGTACTGCGTGTATTCACAAGGAGTGCTTGTGTTGATGCATAGTGCGATGCACCATGGTTAGGTATCCCAGGGTGCAACTTGCCACTGTCCAGCACACTGTCTTTTGGCATGTTTTGGCAATGCATGGTGCGGCAGAAACGAGTTGTGCAGGGGTGACTGGAAACAATGAGTGAAGTTCCCAGCATGCAACTGTCTCCATCTCATAATGTCATCCATATACCATAATTTTTGAGCCTTTAAAAATCCTGCAAACCCGTGCATCCCTTCTCGCTCTCCGCCATCTCTGACAGAAGATGCACTGCTCAACACAGTTGTCATGAATGTTGCAAACACAGGATGCACAGTCTTCTGCTATTGTATTTGCAGAGCTTCAAGAAGAACTGCATCAGTGGGGAACATGATGATTTCGTGGAGGACAGATTGCTGTGGGAAATAGCAAGAACCAATTCAGGGTTATTGGTAGCATTCACAGAGCAGCTGCAAATGGTGAAGCACCACTCTGGGCCTGAGAAATGAGCACTTACTGGTGGGATTGCCTCATAATGCAGGTTTGGGACAAGAGCAGTGACTGCAGAACTTTCGGATGTGCAAGGCCACATTCCTGGATCTGTATGCCAACCTTACCCCAACCCTCCAGCTCAAAGACACCAGAATGACAGCTGCACTGACCATGGAGAAATGGTGGTGACTGCACTGTGGAAACTCGCAACACCAGATTGATTTCCCACTCACTGGTAGCATTTTGAAGTTGGAAAATCCACTGGGCTATTGTCAGACAAGTGTGCAGGGCCATTAATTGTCTCCTATTATGCAGGACTGTGACTCTTAGCAACATGCGTGACATAGTGGATGGATTTTCAGCAATGGAGTTCCCAAACTGCAGTGGA
The DNA here is from genome assembly GCF_002925995.2 of Terrapene triunguis. Classification (NCBI taxonomy): domain Eukaryota; kingdom Metazoa; phylum Chordata; order Testudines; family Emydidae; genus Terrapene; species Terrapene triunguis. The sequence continues at coordinate 70,171,587 of NW_020664409.1, read as the reverse complement.
GTGATAGTATGAATATCCTTATTTTGGCACCAGCCCACCTTGCCCCAGAGTATTTCAACGGAAAGAGCTACTTTTCCATGGTTATGCAAGCATTGGTGGATTACTGGGGATGCTTCACCGACATCAGTCTTGACTGGTAAAGGAAGGGTATGATGCTTGACTCCTTAAGAACACAGGACTGTTCAGAAAGCTGCAAGCAGGGACTTTCTTTCATGGCTGGCGGATTACCATTGGTGGTTGTACTTACGGTCCCCTGGTGTGTGGAGTGGTAGTGGTAGCCGCTGCTGCCATATGGAATGTTGAGGTGGATATACGGAGTTGCTGTACTGGAGTTCTCCATGGACTGCAAAGGGAGGCAAGCCTGTGATTGTTGTATCTCTAGGCCCACAGGAGTCTGCAGCATCTGTATTTGCTGAAAGTGAAACACCATTATATCCTGGTTCATCTCCCTCTGCTTTTCCTGATGGGCCTCCTGAGTCTGTCTCTTGTCTGCTCTTTCCTTCTCCAGTCTGAAATACTCACCTTCCAGCCCAGTGCGGCACTGCCTTGCACAATCTCGCTGAACATGTTATCTGGAGTCCTCTTGTTTTTTCTCCTTGTCTGGCTCAGGCGTTTCGCAGATGTGGAGGGGGAACTCCTCATGGCCATAACAGCAGCAGCTACAGATAAAAACAGAGGTACCATTGTTAGTATAGCAACTGCTTGCAGATGATACTAAACTGCTCAACATAGTTAAGACCAAAGCAGACTGTGATGAACTTCAAAAAGATCTCACAAAACTAAGGGATTGGGCAACAAAATGGCAAATGAAATTTAATGTGGATAAATGTAAAGTAATGCACATTGGAAAAAATAACCCCAACTATACATACAATATGATGCAACTTTGGTATACTGCAGGTGGGAGCGTGTTTGCTGCGGAAAGCCATCATTGTCAGCTGGGAAGATGTAATGTGAGCTGTCGGTGCTGAGCAAACAGGAAGTGGAATTTCAAATATTCTCAGAGCTTTAAAGGCGGAGGGGTGTATGCCTGTGTACCTGACTGCAGTGCAGCAGAGTAGAAACTGCTTACCAGAGTGATCATAATGGGCATTGTGGGACACCTCCTGGAAGCCACTTAGGATGACCTAAGCAAGCACAGTGTCTACACTGACACTGTGGCTCTGTGTTGCAAAAAGCTCTGTGCTGCTTGTCGAGGTGGTTTTACTATATCGGCATAACAGGAGAGTTAAATCGGTGCGAGGAGCATTGTTGTGTTTACACCTCCGCTGCTTTGTCAACGAAACCTGACTTTTGTCGACAAAACTGTGTAGTGTAGACAAGGCCTTAGAAACTTCAAACAACTACATAGAAAAGAGATGTTAGCAGTCATTTTACCCGCCATTTGATATCTAAATATTCTATTTTGTAAATTTGCATGTAGGGCTCTTTTGTGGCGAAATAAGACTGTTTGTATAGCATCACTGATTTTCCTTTTTCTAACTTTTTTTTTAAAGATTGCTCGCCAGTAGGTTAGTAATAAAAAGGGTTATTCCGTTTAATGGCTTTTGTCAACATAATTACAATTATAAAGAATAACTGATGGGTGTAAGAACAAAACTATTTGTTTTTTTTTGTTTGTTTACGTTTGCCCTAGTAGAATTATCATGCACTTATGTAACACACATTCCACATTTGAGACCTTACATAAATATTAGATTTCAGTACTATTTTTTGGGTGACAGCATATTCTGCTTGAATTGTTAAGTATGGTAATGAATCTTTCCTTCTTTTCAGACTATATGTGCTTTGATTTGCAATCGACCAATTATAAAGCCAGAGTACTTTGTGGAATGTATCAGAGCCATTCAATCCAAGCAGCAGTTGCCAAAACTGGAAAGGTAAGTGGCATGTTTTCAGTATCACAAAGTTGCATTTAACAGGGCTTATGTTTAATTTAATATTTACATTACTTGAGTGCTAGATTAATCATCTTTTCACATTTTTTAGCACCTATTTTCTGAAGTTATACCATTATATTACATATAAATACTTATTTACTCCTAAAACGAGAAGCCCCGTAAGCTTGTCCTGTTTAGATGTAACTGCCATGTCTTATTGCATGTGTAATAGTCTGTATTTTTCAGTACCATAGGATATTCTGACATCTACTTGTCGTAACATATGCATTTATATGGCATATAACTACCTGATAAAAGAGCTAAACTAATTTATAACAACATTGTTCTACTTATGTCTTCCAGAGTATAGAGAGGTTTTTACCTTTTTTTCTTAAAAGTCCTAATTCCAACTAATGTAAAAATGCTGTGATCAATTCAGTATTTTTTTGTAATTCACCTTCTTGCCCTGTACAAAGTGGAAAGAAGTAAAGTGTAACACTGAAAAAAGTTTTGATTGCAATAATTTGAGTTGCAGACGACTGCTTAATTTGAAACATTTTACATTCTGGTAATTTTCTTGCCTCGATCCCTGAGGAGTTAAAAAACGTAACATATAAATGTGAGTTCTTGGTGTTCATTAGATGCTTAGAGATGCTACTAGGTCTACCTAGGCTTCATTTTCAGAGGTTGCCATAGAGATCTCTATGGTAATATAGTCAAAGCAGCATGTATACTCTTTTGGGAATAGATACATTAAAAATCTAATTTTCTTGTTTTAAAATAATTATATAAAGCTTATCTCAATATGAAAACTTATTTTTCCACTATTTTTTCAATTTGTAAGACTAGATTCATTTTAAGCTTTGGTCATTAACAGAAATAACCCAAATATGTTCAGCTGCCTTTAATATCAAATTTTTGTGCTTTTGTCTGAAGTTAAAATAAGATTAATATGCCACTAGATAACAAGGGCTAGGTCATGATCTTATGTGGAAGAATCACTTTTTATCTTGTGTAACCAGATGATGTGCCTGTGGAGTACCTCATTTTACAAGATAAACAGGGTGCATACTGTGGCTCTATCACATGAATACACAATGCAAATTGCACTTAGTTCATGCCTGTGCATCTAAGATTGTCATTTGGTCTTGTATATTTCACGTTGTTAGAAATTTAAGAACAGACAGTGTCAGACTAGAAAAGACTAATTGTCCATTTTAGTCTGCTCTCCTACCTCTGCCTTCGGCTAATATCAAATGCTTCAGACAAAAATCATTATGCACTTCACAGCTTGTTTACACAGAAGTTATTCTGGAATAAGGTAGGGTATGAATTTAAAGTGCTGTAGTTATTCTAGAACAGTTCCATATATGGATGCTCTATAAACCTTTTCCTTGTTTAGCTTAATCTTAAAGTAAATGTGCAATAATTCTGAATCATGAAGATGGATAGATCTTGTAATTTTATGCTAGATAGTGTAACTATAGGTGCTGTTCTTCTATTACTAATTTTTAACTAAGGTGTTTGCCTCATTGATAGTCTGTGACATTAAACATCATAAGTGCAAGGGATGTTAGTTACCTTTGGCGTTGGGAGCGGTGCATTATGGGCAGCTATCCCACAGAGCACCTCTTCTCATTCTGGTGCTGTGGCTCGTGGGAAGGGGATGTGGGGGTGCGGGGCATTATGGATCCTGTCCCAAAGCCCCATGATTCATCGCTTCGCATCCCAGCAATCCCTGTGCTTCCGTCCACATTTGGCACCATCTTTCAATGTTTTTTGAACTGCGCGCTCTGTCTTCCCTTTCGGTTTGCGGGAATGGAGCCCGAACTGCTGAGGAATATGCTGATGGATCACGAATGGCAGTCTAGTTACTCCTTAAGCTACAAACTGACAGTGAGGGGTCTGACGTTGATGTTGACTTGCATTACACTTGCGACACGAGATTGCTTGTGGCATTCACGGACATGCTCACCACAGTGGAACGCCGCTTTTGGGCTTGGGAAACAAGCACTGAGTGGTGGGATCATATCGTCATGCAAGTCTGGGATGACGAGCAGTGGCTGCAGAACTTTCGCATGAGAAAAACCACTTTCATGGGAGTGTGTGCTGAGCTCGCCCCCACCCTGCGGTGCAAGGACACAAGATTGAGAGCTGCCCTGACGATGGAGAAGTGCATGGCTATTGCAGTCTGGAAGCTGGCAACTTCAGACAGCTACCGATCGGTCGCTAACCAGTTTGGAGTGGGAAAGTCGACTGTTGGAATCGTGTTGATGCAAGTTTGCAGAGCCATTAATCGCATCCTGCTTAGAAGAGCCGTGACTGTGGGTAACATGCATGACATTGTGGCTGGCTTTGCACAAATGGGTTTCCCTAACTGCGGAGGGGCGATAGATGGGATGCATGTTCCAATTCTGGCACCAGCCCACCTAGCCTCCGAGTACATAAATCGGAAGGGATATTTCTCTATGGTTCTCCAGGCGCTTGTGGATCACCGGGAGTGTTTCATTGACATTAACGCAGGCTGGTCCGGAAAGGTGCATGACGCACGCATCTTTTGGAACACAGGCCTGTTTAGGAAGCTGCAACCTGGAACTTTCTTCCCAGACCAGAAGATCACTGTAGGGGAAGTCAAAATGCCCATTGTGATCCTTGGAGATCCCGCTTACCCTTTAATGCCATGGCTCATGAAACCCTACACAGGGAGCCTTGCCAGCAGCAAGGAGCGGTTCAACAACTGGCTGAGTCGGTGCAGAATAACTGTGTATGGGAAGCTGGACCTGGCCGATGACAACATCCCCACGGTTATATCCGCGTGCTGTACCCTCCATAACATTTGTGAAGGGAAGGGTGAAAGATTCACTCAGGCATGGACCTCGGAGGTTCAACACCTGGAGGCTGAATTTGAACAGCCAGAGAGCAGGGCTATTGGAGGGGCCCAGCGTGGGGCTGCAAGGATTAGGGATGCCTTGAGGGAGCAATTTGAGACTGAAAGCCACCAGTGGTGCCCTGCACAGGAGTGAAGTGCAGTGGTTCCAATGTTAGTAGGAATCTGTGTTTGCTACGTATGATACTCTGACTTGCAGTGCCTGTTTCTTTCCTGGGCTAATGTATCTTTTACTTAATGCAATAATAAAGAATGTTTTCAAAGCCAAAAAATTCATTTATTGAAAAGAAACACAACTGCTTGGGAAACAGGGCAAGGGAGTGGGGAGGGGAATGGGAGAATCACAGATTTGCATATGTCCTGTTATCATACTGAGCCTTCCTGTCTGGAGTGCTGTGCAATGAGTGCTGCACTTCAAGCTGGCTAAAATGCATGGTGATGGGGGTTGAGTGCAGTGGGTATGGGTCATAGTTTGCAGGGTTGAGTGGTGAAGCTACAGGTGTTGGAGGCAGCTGGTGGCGATAAGAACCCGGATGTTGGGGAAAGTGGGTTGGAGGTGACATGGGGGCACAAGGGAAAGAGTTTTGGGACAAGGACTGGGGGTGGAGAGGGGGGCGGTGTGGAAGTGCTCTGCCTGCATTGCTACGAGTGCCTGAATCGAGTCCACTTGGCGCTCCATGATACTTAGCAGCCGCTCTGTGCCTTGGTGCCGGCGATGCGCATTCTGCTGGGGGACCCTCCTTTCATTCTTCTGCCACTCCTGTGCTTTTTTGATTTTCATTAAAGGACTGCTGCATTACTTCATGCAGCATGTCCTCTTTGCTTCTATGTGGTCGCTTCCTGATTCTTTGGAGTCTTTCGGCTGTTGATAACAAGGACGCCTGGGATCTCAAGGTTGCATCTGTAAAGCCAAAATGCAACACTTAACAGAGGCAGCATTGTTCACACCAGACCGAGCAATGATTTGGCCGTACTTAAGACAAGCACAGTCTACACAATAGCAGAAATTGCCTGTCCGAAAGCGAGCGAACGTAACCCACAGGAGCCCCAAAATGGTGAGTAAGCACAGGATCAAGGGGGACTGATTGTTTCACAGCTGTGCTGTCCTCTGGGTTTCTGTGCCTTGGGGAGAGCCAACAGCTGCAGGGGGCCCCTGTACTGAACACTGTCCCATATTTTCCACAGGAGTTCATCCTGGAAGATATCTCGCTGCTGAGGGTGACCTGGGAAGCAAGGGAGTGTCTTCTACTATAATGCGGCTTCCACCCTGACCCATATGCAGCTTGCCTGTGTGCAGCAATGGTCCCCCTGCCTGTCACAGCACAGTGGCGCTGACATGTTAGCCTTACTGGGACAAGGAGCACAGTAGCTCTGCCAAGGAACCTGCGCAAGTGGATTGCCGAACTTCTGCATGAGACCTTTGAAGAGATCACTGAGGCCGATTACCGCGATGTGAGAGAGCACATCAATGCCCTATTCCGCATCTAGGCATGCATGCAGCCCTAACCCTCCTTGCCCCAAGAGCCTGCACCAAACAACTTCCTTCCCAAAATAAAAGCCGCTTACCGGGCACCTCCTCTGGTGTTTGTTCTTCGCCAAGCACTGTCCGCGGCGACTGGCTACCTTCCTCCTGGCTTGAAAACAGCTCCTGGCTGCATGCATCTAGGGATGCCAGGCTGTCTCCCTCCTCCTCAGCACCCTCACTCCCACTTTCCTCCTCCTCCCGCCTTGTTGAACTGGGCTCTGAAGTGTCCATGGGGGTCTTCTGAGTGGAGGTTGGGTTGCCCCCAGGTATTGCATCCAGCTCTTTGTAGAAACAGCAGGTCGTGGGGGCAGCACCAGAGCAGCAGTTTGCCTCGCGGGCTGTCGTAGGCATTCCGCAGCTCCTTCACTTTAACCCTGCACTACACACTGGCGCCATGGTGCTCCAGTCGGGGCGCAGCAAGCTTTATGCTTCTCTTTGAGGTGGATTACCAGGAGCGCTCTAGCCATGGAGTCCGGGCGCTCTACGTGCCTTGCCAGTGTGGATGCGTCATGAGTTAGGGCGCCCAGGGATGCTTTAATGCTGATACTGAAAACATGCATTAATGCGCTCTAACTCACAAGTGTAGCCAAGCCCTTGGTTGTTACATGAGAGAGAGTCCATTGATAGTGTAAACTGTGATTAGTGTACATTAATGGTACTCCATTATCTAGCTGTAAAGCTACTGTTAATGTGTGTTGCCAGTGCATATGCTTCTGAAAATCAGAGTGCATTTAATGCATAATGACCATTCTAACTACAGATGTGCTAAAAGGTGACAATATAATTGAACGTTAAGTGCTCCCTAAAATAGAATTTGACGGATATTTTCTCTTCCTAACATTTTTATTAACTGTTAAAGCCCCCCCAGTGGAATTGAACTTCACTAAACATGATTGACACTGCAGTGTATCTATCATTTAACTTTCAAAGAGATTCCTATGCATCAAGCAGGATGAGGCAGCTCATATAATAACCAGATCTATATTTAAAATAATTACAGTATCTCAGAATGGATGATCCTTAAGATGTAATTTTCAGGGAGCTATTATAAACTTACTTAGCAGCTGCTTGTGTTAAATCTCCAAAAACTCCTTTTAATTTTCACAAATATCATATCTCCTTCCTTCCTACACCGCAAAAAAGGCAGAGGAGGGGGATTTGGCTGTATATTTTAACTAATGTTCTTAGGCAGTGCCAGAGGCCCTGTGGGAGAAACACTTTTCCACTGATCATTAGGCTAGGAAAAATCATAATGTTCAGAAGCCTGAGTCTATCAGAAAGCCAGCATGAGTGAAATTACCTCAGATACTCCTGAGGGAATTCTGCTCCAAAAAAATTAAAAATTCTGTGCACAATATTTTAAAACTATGCAAAATTCTTCAAATTTTATTTGTCAACAAATGTGGAGGCTCTGGGGGAGCACCCTGGAGTCATTCCCTCCTCCTCCCCTCCCCCCAAGGACACGGATTTGGTGTTGAGGCTAAACTCTACCCTGACACAGTGCAAGGGCTGGGTCTGCCCCAGAAACACCCTTGAGCCCTGCTCCGTACCAGGTGTGGGCAGGCAGGCTCAGCCTGGCACGATGCAAATGTGGAGGGGCTTAGTGTGGAGGGACCCAGGTGGAAGTGAGAGGGTTCTGTGTGGGGCAATCTGGGTGTGGGTGGCTCAGTCAGGGGTCTGGGTGTGTGGGGATCTGGATGCAGGGGCAGTGGGACTCAGCAGGAGGGTCCAGGTGAAGCTGGTTGGGGCTCAGCAGGGGAGGTCGGGGGGGGTCTGGGTGCTGGGGGAGTGGGGCATGCTGGATTGGGGGGTCCAGGTGCAGCTGGTTTGGGCTCTGTGGTGTGGGTTCCGGGTGAAGGGGGCTCATCGGGGTAGTCCAGATGCAGTGGGATGGGGCTTGTTGGGGTTGGGGGTTCAAGTGTGGGAAGCTCAGCGAGGAGTGGTGTGGGTTCAGGGGTGGGGTGTGACGGGTTCCCCCGTGGTGCCACCTGGAACTGGGGTACCACTGAGCCCTCTGACCCCCAGCCTGGGCTCCCTCTCACACTGTGCTGCTGTGACAAGCTTGCACATTCATCAGCATTCACACAGGTAGGGACACACCCAGTCACAAGCAAGCTCTCTAACCACCAGCCTCCCAGCCTAGGACCCCGGAGCAGTACTGACTTTCCCTCATCATATCTGGCCAAGATATGGGTTTAACACCCGGTTCGCCTCTCCCTCAATGTGAAGAGGACCGTGCACACTTGTGGTAACCAAGCTGAGATTTTCCCCAGACACCTTAGTCAAACACACTCTGGTTTAGATTAAAACATAAAATGAATTTATTAACTACAAAAGGATAGATTTTTTAAGTGATTATAAGTGATAGCAAACAGATCAAAGCAGATTACCTAGTAAATAAACAAAACTGCAAACTGAGCTTAACATACTAGATAGGTAGGATATGAATTAGCAAATTCTCATCCTGAGTGATAAACAGGCTGGCAGATTCTTAAGGCACAAGTTGCCTTGGCTTTGCAGCTTGGGTTTCCCAGGTTGTCATACACAGGTTAGAAATCCCTTTAGCCTGGGACCATCGCTTCCCCCTCAGATGTTTCCAGGTGTGTTGTTGTAGGGAGAGTGAGGTACCATCATGATGTCATTTCCCCCTTTTATATCTTCTTCTGACTTGCTGGAAAGCTCTTTTGCTGTGACGTGGGTCAAACTGTTCCCATTGTGTGGTGCTATCTCTGAGAGAACGAGGAGTCCTTGTGGCACCTTAGAGACTAACAAATTTATTTGGGCATAAGTTTTCGTGGGCTAGAACCCACTTAATCAGTTTGTTAGTCTCTAAGGTGCCACAAGGGCTCCTCGTTGTTTTTGCTGATACAGCCTAACATGGCTACCACTCTGAAACCTATCTCTGAGAGGTTTCTATTCTACACAGTTCCTGGGGTAATCCTTGTGTGCAGTGTGCATTTCCTCAATAAGACATTAACATTGTTTGGCCTTTTTACTGTTGTACCTGAAAGGCTACTTGTGGGTGTTTTCAACCTCACAACATGTTTCAGTAACACATACGTAGACAAACTTCATAACTTCACATATGACGATAGCACATACAATCCAACGAGATATTACTGTGTAGCAGATCAAAACTTTTAGAATGATACCTAATAAGGTATACTTTGTATAAAACATATCCTAATTACATGACAGTGGTGAATATTGGGATGCCAGGGTGTCACGTGGGGGTCCAGATATGTGGGGAGTCGGTGGGGGAGCAGCTCCCATACAGTGACCTCTTCCCCTGTGGCTGAGGAGCGATGGGGGCAGGAAGTATGGGGTGTGTGCGGAGCTTTCTGCATCCAGGGGAGGTTTCTGGGAGTGGATCTGACCCGACCTTGGCTGCTCCTTTCAGGGGAAGAGCAAGTCCCAATTTCCCCAGCCAAGCTGGGACTAGCCGCTGAGCCTGATAGAAGGTAGGGGCCACCAGCCGGGGCATAGCCTTCCCCCCCCCCTCCCCCCCGCAGTGATTTACCTGTTTGCCAGGTGCTCTAGGCGCCAAAAACAACATCCCTGCAGTGCTGGGGAGGGGCATGTGACCGCCCTTGCAGCTTCCCTTTGCTTCCCTGTCAGACGGTTATTTTTCTGTAGAGAAGCAAAGAAATCTGTGGGGAACATGGATTCTGCATGCGTGCAGTGGTGCAAAATTCCCCCAGGAGTAATTCAGGCTAAAAGGGAAGGGGAAAACCCCAAAACTGACTTGTAATTAAAAATTCATTAAAAGTTCATTAGTCAACTCATGTGTCTTACCTGAAGATGAAAATTTGCCACCAACCTCACTTTCTTTGTAAATTCCAGCTAATGGCAGGAAAACGGGATAGTACCCCCACCAAGTCCATTACTCTACTAAATTCTGTCTCTGTTCAGTTAGTTGTGTTCTGTGCTACACTTGGCTAATATGTTCTGCAAACCTACCACTCCTGATTCATATCAATTCTAAACTCTCTCTTCTAATATGGGGCTCTCAAGAAGTGACATTTGAGTAGAATATAAACCCAAATCTACTTCACCATGCTGTGCACATGCATATGTGGAATAACTTATTGATTACTCTGTCATTCTCTGATATGAGGCCTTGATGCTGCAAATATCTATGATTTGGTGCTTAAACTGGAAGCACGTGAGTAGTCATACTGAAGACAATAGGACCACTTGTGCTTAAAGTTGAGCACAAGCTAAAATGTTTTCAGGATTTGGGCCTAAATTGTAGATTTTGGGGGGCAGTAGTCGTGTCTGTCTGTACTAGTATTCCACTGGACTCTGTAAAATAAATATGTTGAATCCGGTTTATCCATTAGGCCACTGAAAAACTATTTTTCTGCTCTACATGTTAATGTGAGAAGCATCTTTTATCACCAGCCAGAACAGGGGAAATGAATGGGTAGTTCTTCGAGAAGTGTCCCTGTGGGTGCTCCGCTTTAAGTGAATCTGCACCCCTGTGCTTGTAATCTGAGATTTTCAGTAGCAGTGCCTGGTTGCATCACACACGTGCTGTCCCGTCTCGTGCCAACTCTGGCGGTTACATAGTGTTTTGGGACCCCCTTGCCTCCCTCCTCCCCCCAGTTCCTTCTCTACCACCCTCTGCTTGAGATGGAGCATTTGGCAGCACCTCTGAGATTTATCTTTAGCCTATCTTAACTTTTGAATACTAATTAGTTAATTAGTAGTTAGTTTACTACCCTACCTCTTCCCTGTTTATTCTTAACATTTCTCGTAACTTAGGAATTTAAGTTTCAGTTATTAGGAAATCCCTTAGTATAGTATAGTTACCCTCCTTCACGGGAGAAACACTATTCTAAGGGGCATTCCCAGCTCCCTGGGTTTTAAACGTTGCCAGTCCTCAATCCTGGTGTCTGACGGGCACTCACATTGTGTCTGCTGTCTTGGTGGTACACACATACCACAAAAGTGCTCCCACTGCCACAATCTCAAGGCTCATGCCAGGAAAGCAAAACAAAGAGAAGGTTATTCACCCTGTGTAGTAACTGAGGTTCTTTGAGATTGGTGTCCACATGGGTGCTCCACTGCGCTCCTGCCCTTGTAAGCAGAGATTACCTGCATACAGATAGCGTAATCATAACCGGCAAATCATAACCTTTTCGTAGACACCTTATTTGACCTCCTTTGTACATGATTTAGTGCAACTATAGGACTGTGGTTGCAACAATGATCTATATGGTCACAGTTCATGTCAATAACATCACACCAACAAAAGTCAACATTCACACCTGTGCAGAGATTGGAGTTTATTGGGGCCTACCTCGATTCTCTGGAATCTATAGCCTGTCTGCCCCGGCACAGATTTACCACTAGTCAACCTAATACTATAATGCAAGCCATCACATAGACATTGGCCAGGACCTGCCTCTGACTATGAGGCCGTATGTCAGCAATCACATTTGTTGTCAAGCATGCCAGACTAGACATGTGATGCCTGCCAGGCTGGCTCAGGACAGTATATATTCCACACACAAACAGGCTTCTTACAATGCCAAGCAAATTAAAAAACTGTCTACACTGGTGGCCTCAATCACACAATATCTGTACAGGAGTTCCCTTCGCATGCCCCCACCCCTCCCTCGATGATACTTACAACAGATGCCTCTCTGCTAGGTTGGGGGGCACACCTGTGCAACCATACGATCAAAGGGTGTTGGTCCCCATTGGAAGCAACATTACACATAAATCTACTTGAGCTGCGAGTAGTGTGCAATGCATGCTCACGCTTCCTACCCATAATCAGAGACGACATCCATAAAGGTGCTTATGGACAACGTCGCTTGTATGTTTTATATAAAGAGCCAAGGAAGGGCATGGTCGTACTTCCTATGCACAGAAGCGATGCAATGTATTGAGGCATCTGCCACAACATCGACATCTCAGCCTCCTACCTACCAGAATGCCAAAACACCATAGCAGATGCATTGAGCAGAACCTTTTCACAAGACCATGAGAGGGAAATGAACATCAGGGTACTGCTGAACATATTCAGATGCTGGGGGTTCCCAACTATAGACCTCTTTGCAACAAAACACCATGAGCCCATACTTCTGCTCCAGAGTAGGACTGGGACCCGTTCTCTTGTTGATGCCTGTCTCCACAAATGGGATACACATCTACTGTATGCTTTTCCCCTGATCCTTCTCCTAGCCAGGATCATACACACGGTAAGGACTGACAACTCCAGAGTCATCTTAATGGCTCCCACACAGTCCAGACAAATGTGGTTTCCTTACCTCCTGAAGATCACTTTGTACCCACCATGCACTCCACTTCTACCTCATCTCCTGTCTCAGGATGCGGGCAGGTTTACCACCCGAACCTAGCAAGACTCCACCTGAAGACATGGCTACTCCATGGTTCCAAGAACATGAAATGACCTATTCAGAGGAGGTAAGGGACTTCCTTTTAAACAGCAGAAGGTCTACTACACAATATACCTACCTTCACAAATGGAAAAGATTTCATACATGGTGCCAGAATAGTCAAACAATGGCAACTATCTTTCCTCTATCTATGGTATTGGATTATGTACTAGAACTCAAGAAATCAGGTCTTTCGTTGAGTTGGGTGAGAGTATACCTTGCGGCACTCACAGCATTCCACCACCAAGAGGGCGACTTCTCGATCTTCGCCCACCCTACCACCAAAGGTTTTCTCAGTGGTCTCTGCCACTTCTACCCTGAAGTACGAGCCCCCCACTCCATCATGGGAACTCAGTCTGATGCTGCAATGCCTTATGGGGCCCCCTTTTGAACCCTGGTGACGGGCTCACTTCTCCACCTCTCCATGCCTTCCTTGTCATTATCACATCCGCCCGAAGAGTGGGAGAACTGGAACCCTCATGGCACATCCCCCATACACAATATTTTTCACAAATTTACCATATGACCCACACCCCAAGTTTCTACCTAAAATAGTTTAGTCATTCCATTTGAATCAACCCATCCATATCCCATTGTTCTTCCCAAAACCTCATGGGAACAAACAAGAAGCAATGCTTCATACCATGGGCATCCAAAGGATGCTAGCATTTTACATTGAAAGGACAAAGTCTTTTAGAAAGTCACCAAAGTTATCTCTTTCCATCATGGAACGATCTAAGGGAGACGCCATATCCAAAGGCTGTCAAAATGGATCTCCGGCTGCACTGGCTTTTGCTATCGCCATCAACAAATACAAACTCCGCTGCAGATCCACACACACTCCACCAGAGCTTTCTCTACATTGATAGCCTTCCTCAACAACTTGCCCATTGTGGACATCTGCAGAGTAGCAACTTGGGCCTCTGCCCATACATTCCCACAGCACTATGTCGTATAGCTGGACTCGACATCAGACGCTATACTGGGACTTGCGGTTTTATCATCTGCCCAGACTGCAACTCCGAAGCCCCTCCCTTTCAGAGAGGGGCACTGCTCTACAGTCACCTAAAGTGGAGCACCCCCATGGACACTCTTTGAAAAAGAGAAAGTTATTCACGCTGTGCAGTAACTGAGGTTCTTCGAGATGGTTGTCCCTGTGGGTGCTCCACTACCCACCCCTCTATTTTAGAGTTTTTATGCTAGAAACTGTGTTAGAGAAGTGGGGGTTGGTTGCACAATGCTATGTGACTGCCAGAGGTGGCATGAGACGGGGACAGCACATGTGCGACCCAACCAGGCGCTGCTACTAAAAATCTCTGATTACGAGGGCAGGGGTGCAGATTCACCTAAAGTGGAGCACCCACGTGGACACCCATCTCAAAGAACCTCAGTTACTACACAGGGTGAATAACCTTCTCTTTGTTTCGCTTGATGAAAAAGTGTGTGTGTGTGTCTGTCTGTCTGTGTATGCACATATTGCTGTTTAAAGATGTCTAGCACAGTCAGAGTTAGTACATGTTTTTCATCTCTTCTAATACATGTACCTTATCCCTGTTTAGAAGAACCACTTGTAGTAGTGAGTAGGTTGTGCAGGGATCCTTGAGACATGGGCTTCTGCTGAGATTGTCAATAAGGTCTCTATCATGGTGATAGTTTTTATGATGTGGTTATCACTTCAGTAGAACTGGCACTTAGACCACCACGTCATTACTGATGGTAATGACTCTAGGTCACACTTGACCTGTGCCAGATTTAGGTAAGGATTATCAAAGGAGCCTGAGAGAGATGCCCAACTCCATTGAATTTGAAAATCTCTGCCTCAAATCACTGATCCAGAAATGAGAGGCTCCATATACTGTTATAAATCCCTTGAAAGATCCAGTCCCTCCTTTCCCCATTTTATAAGTAGTTATAACAGCAGTAAAGAATTACAATATATTTTGACGTCCTGCCTTCAAAAATTTCTTTTGAAATAAACAAAGTAGAAATAAATTGCAGTAAAAGCTGCATAAAACATATAAATCTGAATTTTATAACTTTGTTTCCCCCCTCATTGTAGTTTTTATCCTCCAGTTGATGAGCCTGCTATTGGCCCTGAAAAATTGGATCTGTCTATGCGTCATGAAAGAAAAATTATCTTCAGAGGCAAAACCTTTCTGTTCCTAAGTGCTAAACAGGTAACTGGTCTCTGGGTTGCAAAGATGTAAAGACAATATTGATC
>NW_020664409.1:70123359-70151664 GCF_002925995.2 Terrapene triunguis | reverse complement strand
TAAGTAAGCATGAGTCAACTTGTCTTTCGCAGCAGTGCAAAGCAAAACAATTAAAGTGTAAGCACTCACTAAAGAGACCTGCACATGATTATAGACAGCTCAGTGTGCAATGGCAGCAAATCCCCATTCTACCTTCCACCTCCCCCCATCTGCCCCCCCCCCCCCCCACACACAAAGAGACTATAGAAAAAAAAATACTGAAAATATAATACCATTATATAACATTATATAACACTTCGAGTGCTGTGTTCACTTCTGGTTATCTCATCAGAAAAAAGGTACAGCTGAAATGGAAGGGGGCCAGATGTGGGCAACAAAAATGATTTAGAGACTTGGAAGACTGCATATGTGAAAAGATTATAAAGATTAATACTGTTTCATTCAGTGAAGAGGTGATTAATTGAGGACATGATAGAGTGAAGTAACAAATGAGATTCACTATGTATACTGGGTGCTCCTTATTACTGTCTCACATGAAACAATAAAGGGACATCTGATCAAAATGAGAAGCAAAAAATTTAAAACTGAATAAAGGAAATATTTTCTTAGCTTGCAGCACTTGTTGCCATTAATGGCAAACAATTAGTAGGATTCAAAAAAGGATTTAATATTTATACGGATAATGTAAACAACCACATTTACGTTAGGATAAAAATGCATAAGGGATATAAACCGTCCTGCTTCATGGCGTAAGTCAATCATTGACCAACGGGGTCGGGAATAAACTTTTCCTTTAGCCGGTGTATTCCGTCATTGGATCCCTTATTGCACTTTAGATGAAAGTTAAATAGTAGTAATCCTGAGGGGCCATAAATAACCTGAAAAAATAACTTCCACATAATCAGTTTAGATTTCTTGTTTTTTGAATGTTGTGTTTTATGATATGTACGGCTGGGTCTTGTGCTATACCAATGACAGTTTAATATTAAAGTATTCATTATGCTGATGAGAATACTCTGGACCAGAATCCTACAGTCCATCATTACTCAAACAAAACTATCATTGACTTTCATTTCAGTGGTATTTTTGACCAAGAAAGAGTCCTAGGATTTGGTTCTTGAAGTTCATTGAATCATAGAAGATTAGGGTTGGAAGAGACCTTAGGAGGTCACATAGTCCAACCCCCTGCTCAAGCAGGAACAACCCCAACTAAATCATCCCAGCCAGGGCTTTGTCAGCCGGGCCTTAAAAACCTCTAAGGATGAGATTCCACCACCTCTCTAGGTAACCCATTCCAGTGCTTTCACCTAGTGAAATAGTTTTTCCTAATATCCAACCTAGACCTCCCCCACTGCAACTTGAGACCATTGCTCCTTGTTCTGTCATCTGCCAGCACTGAGAACAGCCTAGCTCCATCCTCTTTGGAACCCCTCTTCAGGTAGTTGAAGGCTGCTATCAAATCCCCCCTCATTCTTCTCTTCTGCAGACTAAATAAGCCCGGTTCCCTCAGCCTCTCCTCGCGAGTCATGTGCCCCAGCCCCCTAATCATTTTCATTGCTCTCCGCTGGTCTCTCTCCAATTTGTCCACATCCTTTCTGTAGTGGGGGGCCCAAAACTGGATGCAACACTCCAGATGTGGCCTCACCAGTACAAAATAGAGGGGAATAATCACTTCCCTCGATCTGCTGGCAGTGCTCCTATTAATGCAGCCCAATATGTCATTAACCTTCTTGGCAATAAGGGCACACTGTTGACTCATATCCAGCTTCTCGTGCACTGTAATCCCCAGGTCCTTTTCTGCAGAACTGCTACCTAGCCATTCGGTCCCTAGTCTGTAGCAGTGCATGGGATTCTTCCATCCTAAGTGCAGGACTCTGCACTTGTCCTTGTTGAACCTCATCAGGTTTTTTTTGGCCCAATTGTTATACCAATAGAATAAAAACCAGCCTGTAGCAGTGCATGGGATTCTTCTGTCCTAAGTGCAGGACTCTGCACTTGTCCTTGTTGAACCTCATCATATTTCTTTTGGCCTAATCCTCCAATTTGTCTAGGTCCCTCTGGACCCTATCCCTACTCTCCAGTGTATCTTCCTCTCCCCCCAAGCTTAGTGTCATCCGCGAGCTTGCTGAGGGTGCAATCCATCCCATCATCCAGATCATTAATGAAGATGTTGAACAAAACCAGCCTCAGGACCGACCCCTGGGAAACTCCTCTTGATACCGACTGCCAACTAGACATCGAGCCATTGATCGCTACCCGTTGAGTCCGACGATCTAGCCAGCTTTCCATCCACCTTATAGTCCATTCATCCAATCCATACTTTTTTAACTTGCTAGCAAGAATACTGTTGGAGATTGTATCAAAAGCTTTGCTAAAGTCAAGATATATCACATCCACCGCTTTCCCCATATCCACAGAGCCAGTTATCTCATCATAAAAGGTAATCAGGTTGGTCAGGCATGAGTTGCCCTTGGTGAATCCTGGTTGTCTGTTCCTGATGACCTTCCTCTCCTCCAAGTGCTTCAGAATGGATTCCTTGAGGACCTGCTCCATGATTTTTCCAGGGACTGAGGTGAGGTGAGGCTGACCAGTCTATAGTTCCCCAGATTCTCCTTCCCTTTTTTAAAGATGGGTACTATATTTGCCTTTTTCCAATCGTCTGGGACCTCCCCCGATCACCATGAGTTGTCAAAGATAATGGCTCTGCAATCTCATCAGCCAACTCCCTCAGCACCCTCAGATGCATTAGATCTGGACCCATGGACTTGTGCATGTCCAGCTTTTCTAGATAGTCCTTAACCTGTTTTTTCACCACTGAGGGCTTCTCACCTCCTCTCAGCAG
The DNA here is from genome assembly GCF_002925995.2 of Terrapene triunguis. Lineage (NCBI taxonomy): Eukaryota > Metazoa > Chordata > Testudines > Emydidae > Terrapene > Terrapene triunguis. The sequence continues at coordinate 70,148,882 of NW_020664409.1, read as the reverse complement.
TCTGGGAGCTGATCTTATCTGTGAAGACCGAGGCAAAAAAGCATTTAGGATTTCAGCTTTTTCCACATCATCTGTCACTAGGTTGCCTCCCCCATTCAGTAAGGTTCCCACACTTTCCCTGACCACCTCCTTGTTGCCAACATACCTGTAGAAACCCTTTTTGTTACTCTTCACATCCCTTGCTATCTGCAACTCCAATTGTGCTTTGGCCTTCCTGATTACACCTCTGCATGCTCAAGCAATATTTTTATACTCCTCCCTAGTCATCTGTCCAAATTTTCACTTCTTGTAAGCTTCCTTTTTGTGTTTAAGCTCACCAAAGATTTCACTCTTAAGCCAAGCTGGTCGCCTGCCATATTTCCTATTCTTTCTGAACATCAGGATGATTTGTTCCTGCGCCCGCAATAAGGCTTCTTTAAAATACAGCCAGCTCTCCTGGACTCCTTTTCCCCCTCATATTAGCCTCCCGGGAGATCCTGCCCATCAGTTCCCTGCAGGAGTCAGTCTGCTTTTCTGAAGTCCAGGGTTTGTATTCTGCTGCTCTCCTTTCTTCCTTTTGTCAAGATCCTGAACTCGACCATCTCATGGTCACTGCTGCCCAGGTTGCAACCCACTTCTACTTCCCCTACCAATTCTTCCCTGTTTGTGAGCAGCAGGTCAAGAGGAGCATGGCCCCTACATGTTTCCTCCAGCACTTGCACCAGGAAATTGTCCCCAACGCTTTCCAAAAACTTCCTAGATTGTCTGTGCACTGCTGAATTACTCTCCCAACAGATGTCAGGGTGATTGAAGTCCCCCATGAAAACCAGGGCCTGTGATCTGGAAACTTCTGTTAGTTGTCCGAAGAAAGCCTCATCTACCGCATCCTCCTGGTCTGGTGGTCTATAGCAGACGCCCACCACGACATCACCCTTGTTGCTCTCACTTCTAAATTTAACCCAAAGACTCTCAACAGGCTTTTCTCCAGTTTCATACTGGAGCTCTGAGCAATCATACTGAGCTCTTACATACAGTGCAACTCCTCCACCTTTTCTCCCCCACCTATCCTTCCTGAACATTTTATACCCATCCATGACAGTGCTCCAGTCATCTGAGTTACACCACTAAGTTGCTGTTATTCCTATCACATCATATTTCCTTGACTGTGCAGGACTTCCAATTCTTCCTGCTTGTTTCCCAGGCTTCTTGCGTTTGTGTACAGGCACCTAAGATATCTAGTCGATTGTTCTACTTTCTCAGTGTGAATCAGGAGACCTATCCTGTTGCACCTTCCTCCTTGTGTTTCCTCCTGGTATCCCACTTCCCTACTTACCTCTGGGCTTAGGTCACCATCCCCTGGTGAACCTAGTGTAAAGCCCTCCTTACTAGGTTAGCAAGCCTGCCTGCGAAGATGCTCTTCCCTTCCTTTGTTAGGTGGATCCCATCTCTTCCTAGCACTCCTTCTTCCTGGAACAACATCACATGGTCAAAGAATCCAAAGCCCTCTCTCCGATACCACCTGCGTAACCGCGCATTTACTTCCACAATTCGATGGTCCCTACCTGGGCCTTTTCCTTCAACAGGGAGGATGGACGTCTTGTGCCTCAAACTCCTTTAACCTTCTTCCCAGAGCCACGTTGTCTGCGGTGACCTGCTGAAGGTCATTTTTGGCAGTATCATTGGTGCCCACGAGGAGAAGTAGGAAGGGGTAGCAGTCCGAGGGCTTGATCAGTCTCCGCAGACACTCCGTCACATCCTGAATTCTAGCTCCAGGCAAGCAGCACACTGCCTGGAGTTGTATGTTAACTATTGAATCTGTGTGGATTTATAATTAAAATCAGTTAACAGTAATAGTACTGTAATAATGGCTTATACATACACAGAGCCACAGGAAGAATGCTAACTTTTTAATTGTTCCATATGTTCAACTTGCAGCCAAACAGCCAGTTAGTCCAGGATCAGCTATTCTGCATCCAACCCTTTCTCAGAGTTTGACTGTAGATGAGACCATAATGCCTGTTACTACAAGTGATAGAGCATATGTAGCTGACACAGAACCAGAAGAACCATGGTAAAGTACACCTTGAAATAGTTTCCTAAGTTGATGTCTATAAATAAGGCTATTACCATGTCAGAGGAAATTTGAGCCAGTTATAGACTTGCCATAGTCAGTGGGGCTCAGCATTTGATGCGGCACTCCCTAACTTGCAAAAGTAAACTGTGGTCACTATCCACAGTGGTCCAACTTCTGCCTTGAAGTGATAGGGTACAGCAAGAAAGCCAGCTGGGGCATCAGGTTTGACACTAGAAGATGCAATTGGTGATGCAGCAGATCTGATTGGCTGTTTTAACCATGTTCAGAATTCTAAAGCAATTTCATAATTATCTAGATCATCTAGTCATAGCAGGTATTAATATTAATTTATATAGCTTCCATAAGTGTTCGTTGTATACCACAGGTACAGCTGCATTACTGTGGTGCTCTGTAATGTGTATGCTGTTTCTACAATGATTGCCTGTATGTTTACTTAGTATTTTTTCCTCCCTTTTGTGTAGTATGGAGATAAGCGGAGAGGAGACAGAGAAAACTCCCAAAATGGATCGAAGAGACAAAATGTATTCACAGAATATAACCAGTGTAAAGGAGACTCCCAGCACTAGTGGCAGTGTAAATACAGGGACGGTATTACCCAGGATGCATAGAACGCTTGTGGTTGACCAAAAAAGTCAACCCCTCTCACCCTCTAAAATTTTAGGAGTTAATAGAAATAGAGAGAGAGCTTCACAGCAAGAGTCTAACTCCATTAAACATTATTTCCAGGCAGCTCCAAAGAAAAGGTATGTTCACGGAAATTCTTTTTTTTGGGGGGGTGGTATTTTTCATATTGTCAGATGGTGCTATTTTTGTTTTAGAAAGTAATTTGTTTTAGTTCAAGGGGCATACATTTTATTCCCAATGTAGATTTTACTACCTCACTAAGAAATTGAATTCCTCTATTCATTTTTTATTTTAAACTGGCCATTTCTAGGTATCTGTTTCCCCAAACAGAAAAGTGTATGCTAAGGTTGCTCAGATTCAAATCCCAACACAATCATGAAAAATGCAGAAAATCGTCAGTTGAGGCATATAAATAAAGATTGCCTTAACTCCCACTTGTATTATGCAATGTTCATGCAGACTCCCATGGACACCCAACAAACTCCCATGGACACCCAACATATAGCTAAGCACAGTGCACACAACCAAGTGCTCTAAACGCGTAAGCAACATTACAAAATCAAAATGAAGAAAATCATCACTTGTGGATTTTTGGATTCATATTCAGTGATTGTGCGTTGTTCACTTACTGAGTTTATCATGTTGAAAAATTCTTTGTTTCTTTCTGGCTAAGGGAAAGGATTGAAGAGGGAGAAACATCTGTACCTAAACTGGCAAAGATGGAGGAAAAATCATCTCCTCTTTCCAGTCAAACCCAACCCACAACTTCCTTGATGTGGAAAAGTAAAGTGGAACAGACTCAAAAGGAACAATATACCTTGGACCTGAAAACAAACCTTTCACCTGTAGATACAAGCCTAAAGCTTGCAATAGAAAGTAGCAAATCAGAGAAAGATAAAACTGTTACTAAAAATGTTTCCAGTGAAAAGCCTGCATCAAAGAAGAGAAAAGAGTTAAGTGATTTAGTTGAGGATGCAGCTACACTAGAGCTTGTGTTTGGGAGCAAAGAGCTGGATTGGGAAGCTGAAATGGGGGATTGTGGTGAGGAGCATGGAACCAATATGCAGAAAAAAAGACGTTTGGAAACGAAGGGGAAAAGGATTGAAGAAGAAAATGTAATTCAAGAAGAAGCCAATAGGATATTGGTAAGTAATGTTCTTTATTAATCACTTGTTATGGACCTGATCCTGCAAGTTACAGCATCATTGGAGGAGCCTGTGCAGCAGCATCTTGCAAGATTAGACTGTTAGCACAGAGACAAATGCAGCTTAAGAACAGATACCAGCTTTGAGCAGTTTGAATGCATTGTATTAGCTCTCATGCCGTTATAAACGAGCAGTAGGTATAGTCTGGGGATTTTATGTAAACATTTTGATGAATGAGTTAAAATACACCTCTACCCCAATATAACGCTGTCCTCGGGAGCCAAAAAATCTTACCGCGTCATAGGTGAAACCGCGTTATATCGAACTTGCTTTGATCCGCCAGAGTGCACAGCCCCGCCCCCCCCTACCCCCCTCCCGAGCACTGCTTTACCGCGTTATATCCAAATTCGTGTTATATCGGGGTAGAGGTGTATAGACTTCCTTGCTCTCCAGAAGTCACTATCCTGTAGCGTTTTTAGAGTTTATTTCCCCAGATGGAGGCACTTTGTAACTTTAAACCGGCATCAGTTATTTACACTTCATACTTTCTTTCTGAAGTTGTCAATTTGCTCTTGTTAAAGAAATACAGCCTTTGTAAGCAGAACAGCCAATCCTTTTCCTGTCCTGAAGAGAAGTTTTTTAGTACAATGTGCAGTTATTGTTATTAACTGTTATGCTCCTGAATTCCCAGGAGAAACTGTGTCAAGCTCCTTTCCAGCCAGAGAATTTCTGTACCTGTGTGTTGGGTGTCAGCAAGATGATATATTGTCAGATCATTATGTATTCTTAGCGTTCTCACCTAATAGCTCTCAAATAGCTACGCCCCATATGTGAAACAGAGACACTAAGCTGCATAGACAGATGTCTGATCTGATATGGGGTTAATTTCTTCACTATTTTTCTTAAACTATAAGTATATTGCAGCTTAAATATTTTAGCAAACCTTATGGGTTTATGAAAATCACTGTAAGTGATGAGTATCTGAAACATTTTGGTTGAATGTAAACAGCTCTTGTGACTTTTTTCTCTTTTTCCCCCTTTGGAAATATGCCTCTGTTTGCCACAGAGATTCTTTCCTAAGTAAAGCACTATCCCATTTTTGCCCTCCAAACATGCTCTTCTGTATGCTGACTCCATATATCAGTCTTTGTTGGGCTGCCACAGTAAATCAGACACACTTGTATGCACAATAGTAAATTAACTAATGTTGCTCGCCAATGAAAACTCCTTTTCTAGAGGTACATTCTGAAGTTTTGAAAGCATGCCACTTGGAAAAGCCAAGAATGTGTCAACAAAACTAGTCCCAGATTAGCATGCTGTGTGACCTTTAGCTAAACAGCAGATATTGGACACACAGGTTACACAACTTTTTTTATCTTCAGATTGTAGAAAGAAAACAGAGTTTTAAATGTTCTTATTTAACATTTATATAGCACCATAAATTTATACAAAACTTGTAGAAATGTAAAACTGTTCTTACTTGGGTGACCAGATAGCAAGTGTGAAAAATCATGACGCTTTTTTTTCCGCCGGGGGCAGGAGGAGGAAATATAGTTGCATATACAAGACAACTCCTAACACTGGGAATCTTGTCACCCTAGTTCTTACACCAAAGAGTGTATAATCAAAGTTAGACAATGTGAGTGATGGCAGCAGGCAAATGGAGGAATAAGGGTTATAACAAATAAAGGCTCATGTGATTGATTGTGTGGTTATGAGCTTGTGATTACTGACTCTTTTAAATTTGAGATTGAAGTAAAGTCCTAGAGGAAGAATAGAAGGCACTGGATGTTTGGTCTAATTAAAAATAAGTTACTTGGAGGAGGACAAGAGAAGATGCTTGGGAGAAGGATATTATTAAAAGCATAGGGGACAAGTGTGTGTATGTGGCGGTGTTAAGGGAGCAAGGATTAGGTTTAATTGACATAGTGGTAAAAACACCACAAGTTGCTGAAGCTTAATCTACACTGGTGGGAAAATGATCAGTGTAGACATGGCCTAAGTGCTGTAATAATAATAATGGAATTTTTTATTTGCGTCAAATAACTCTCCACATTATACAGTAAAGAATCCCCCCACTTCACCTATATTATGGAAGGTCAGCACCGAAAATTACTTGTTTGTTGAAATAAAGGAAGCTGATGACATTCACCTGAAAGAGAGCACTTCTTAAGTTTCTTTAGACATAGTAACTAGAGAATTTATTATAAGCTTAATTCTTCATGTGGTAGACAAGTTCTTGCCTGATAACTGTGGCCTGGAATCTTTTTTTTGTTTGTGTCCTTTTTCAGAGGTCAGATACGTGTTTTTGGACACTTTCTGGAATCTGAGGGTGCAAAGTCTGATTTGTACTGAGATTCTGGTCATGTGGCTGAGGTAAAAGTGTAGACAAGGCTTTAGTTTTCTGGTGTGAAAGAACATGTTTGGTATTGAGCCAAAAATGACAGGGGACTTTTGATAAAAGGCAAAATTTTAATCTAATCTGACCACTTGGGCCACTGCAAGTAAACACTTTAGGAAACGTTGAGTTGATACTAGCACCTTCCCCACCTGATTTTTTCATAACAAACATCATTTGTGACATCAACACACCTTTATAGCAGAAATAGAAAAGCCTTAGAGAAGTTATTAACTATTGAGCAAAATTGTGATGTGTAGTATTATGCTTTCCCTTCTTTAACTACAGGCTGTTAGGAGACTAGCCTTGATCCTAATCACAATTGCTCCCAAATTGACACTTACATTTAGTTATTTCCTGACCATGAACTCTGGGATATACTTTAAAATGGAAAACTAATAGTTTGATTCATACCTGAAAATTTAGTGATTTTCATAATCCTTACTGGTACGATTTTAGGAATTATGAATTCTTAAGGAAAAACACTTGTTTTCTTATACTAAAAAGGTAATCTGAACAAACCAGGGACAGTGGTTTTATTAGAACAATGCATTGCTAAAGTATATGTCCAGGGTATTTTAGGTTTTTTTTGTAAATATGCAGTCATAATTTACATTTACAATGATTGCTCTTCAAAATTGTTTGGTCAAACAGCAGGAAAATGAACTTGGCGCTGTTCCAACTTCAAAGAAGAAAATTGAGATTAAGCAAGAATCATCAGTTTTGGTAAGAAACTAGTCAAATGTAAGGAATACCTAGCATTAGTTAATACTCAGAAATGTGAAGGAAATGTATCAGTTTTTTGCTTTTAAAACTAAGTTCATATGTGTGCAGTGGACATAGGAGGGTTTGATGAATGAGGGCTTATTTAAACATAAAAGTTTTACCATTTTAACTATATCAGTATATAGTCAAAGACGTACAGGTACACCACCAACTTCTCTTATGTGGATGCAGTTACATTGGTATAAAAGTGCTTATCCCAGGTAGATTATTACCATAGGGGAAGGGAGATAAATACACCAGTAGAAGTCATCTTTTATATTGGTGTAACTGTGTCAATAATAGGGCTTTCAGTGGCATAAAATTATTACAGTAGAATAAATCACACCCTTAACCAAAATATTATTATTAACCGTGTTTATTATGGTAGTCATATGCCAAGAATAGGCCCTCCTTGTGCTAGGTGCTGTACAAATAGTAGTAGAATTCCTGTCCCAAAGAGTTTATAATCTGAATAGCCCAGACAGACACAGGGTGGGTGAAGGGGTATAACACACAAGCAAAGTAAAAATATGATGGCAGCAAATGTCATATTGGTTCCATAATTTTGAGGGGTTGGAAGATCAGCTAATTAGAGGGAAAATGAAGGAAGAAGGGGCACTGAAAGAAAGGGTGTGTGTGGACAGGGCAGGGGAGAAGAAGTTAAGAGAGTAGGTGTGGGGTGAAGATGACGTGAAGAGATCATGAGGGGGAGAGGGTTGAAGCAAACAGCCAATCAGCACAGGGCAGAGAAAGTCCAGTCAGGACCGTAGAAAGTTGTTTGAATGTCCAAAGGTCCCTGATTTGGCTGCTTCTGCAGCTGCTCCTATGGGCTGGAGTCTCTGGGTACATCTACACTGCTGCTGGAGATGTAATTTCCAGCTCGGGTAGATGTACACACGATAGCTGTGATCAAGCTGGTTTGCTAAAAATAGCAGGGTAGCCATGGTGGTGTAGGCAGCATCACGAGCTAAGCGCCGGCATACAGTCCCCTCTGAGACACCAAGTCCGTACTCAGTCGACTAGTCCAGTGGTGTGCAAACTTTTCCAGTCGCGCCCACGCCCTTACCATTAAAGGAATCTGTTCATTGTTTCCAAACACTCACGCGCGCGCGCACACACACACACACACTACTGCACAGCCAAGGCCTCCTCTGCACCAGGCTTATTTTATCTTCCAGCCAGTCTTTAACTGCTAGGGCAGGGCCAATACCTTCTCCTCTGCCCCACCCTCCTCTGGTTTTCAGGGTGGGGGAAACCACGTGTGATGGTCTCTGGGTGCGGAGGCAGAGCTGGGCACGGAGCCTGCTGGGGGTGGAAATTGTCGTGGCACACTGATCCACAGGCTGGGTGGCCCGCTGAGGTGAGTCGGGGTGGAGGTGGCGCTCTCTCCCCACCTCCCCTATGGGGGCTGGCCCAGGCCCTACTGCACGGAGCTGGCACAAGCTGCCTGGCATCGCCACTTGCCCCCCAAATGTTCCTCTGGGTGTGCCCCACAGTTTGCACACCACTGGACCTAGCTCATGATGTTGTCCACACTGCAGTGGTTACACTGCTATTTTTAGCGTGCTAGCTTGATCAAAGCTAGTGCTTGTACATCTACCTGAGCTGGGAATTGCATCTCCAGCTGCAGTGTAGACCCAAGCCCACATCTCGTTCCTCCCTGCAGTTTTTTCCCCAAAGCCACATGGCAAGGGGAGGAACCACCTGGGTCCGAGTTTCCCCAGAGTGGGGGTAACACTTAAGTTTAGCCTTAGTTTACTAGAAATCTAGTTTTAAATTTTAAGCCTTATCTAGACTGTTATGTTCTGAGCTAATATCTGCCTTCCATTTCTAACCCGTCAAGGGTACATTCTCTGATCTCTTAAAAATAGGCTCTTAGTTTACTGAACAAATTGAAGTTCTCCTTTCCCCTTTTTCCTCTCACAAGAACACTGACGGACTTCAAGATGTCTCCAGCAATCTGCCCAGCAGACTCTTGTTGACTGAATTTAGATCACTGGTTGTTAGCCATCCAAGGCCAAATAGTCTTGTTGCTGCACAAATCAATTATAAGCAACTGAACAACTTTAAGAAATTCAAAAAGGTGAGTGCATATTTTAAACTGCCACAAGATGGCACTGTTTGAAATAGCTATGTAAGTGCTGCTAATACAATAGAAATGTTATTAGATGAAAGGCATTCTTAGAGATTCTACTTCCACTTATATTTTATTAACTTACTGTCACCATTGTGGTAAAGAGCAAAATACTGTGGCTATTTTTATATTAATTTATCAGACAGATACCAGAGAAGGTTACCTCCCACCCACAGGCAACCCATGGGGGGGCATGCGGAGTCACGTGCCCCCCAGATTTGCTCCTTGCCTTGTACTGAGCATGCTCACATGGACTGAGCATGCCCTCACCCGCGTCTTCCCCCCATCAGCAGGCACGGGTCGTCTCTGCTTCCACCAGATGATTACCTAGAGACCTGTGTTCTTTTTGGAGGCTTGTGCAGTTCTTACTCAAGCTGACTCATTAAATGATACTGTGATCTTGAACAGTATTATAACTTCAGGTTGTATCTCCTCTTAGGCTTATTGTGTCACTTTCAAATAACCTATTGAGAACATATATTGGCTTGAAGTTTTACGTTTTGACTACGAAAATTTGGATTTCTAAACATACTACTAAAATGCATGTCTTATAAAACTAAGATCAACTGGGTTCTGAGAGTGACTTTTACAAAACTTTGTGTTCATTGTAGGAATATAGCTTCAGCCCAGAATTTAAAGAGAAAGTGCAGTGTAATCTAAGATATGCAATACACTACATTTAAGTAAAAAATGTAAATGCCTTTAAATGGACATGGTCATCTTGAAAATCACATGTGTATGAAAATATTGTACCTACCATAGTTCCAAGTAGCATTTTAAAATTGTTCAATAGAACATGCAATATCTTTGAATGTATCATCCTTTCCGTTCTGCATTACAAGTTCTTCTCTACATCAGACTGGATTAGAAACTTAAAATATCAGTTTCTGTTGTTTTCAAATGCATTTAAAATGTATTAGCTTATTAATTTAACAGATTAAAAATATAACTAGTCACAGGTCTTTCTTTGGGGGGAGGTTTGCAGGTGGTGTGCTATTTAAGTAGAACTATTCATTGCACAGATACTGTTAGACAAATTGGATGAAAGGTATTCTGCCACTGTAAATTTATTAGAGGTGACTACTCTTGTTTTGCACGGTTGTCAGCCTGCACTGTAACAGCAAACATTTCTTGTCCAACAGGTACCTTATCCTGGAGCAGGACAACTTCCACACATTATTGGAGGATCAGATCTGATAGGTCACCATGCCAAAAAGAATTCACAGTTGGAAGAATGGTTAAGGCAGGAAATGGAGGTAAGGAATTCTTTCCAGGCAACAAAACAACTGCAGTCCTTTCCAAGAACAGGGCAGCTCTGTACTAAAAGTTGAGCCTATATGCTGAACAAATCTGCCACTTAACACATCCAAAAAGGTGTTAAGGATGTGACCCAAATAAACAAAAGGGGTTCAATGATAAGGCTGACATTCTACTGATTCTTTTGGATAAATCTGATATGTAATATTAATAAAAATTTTAATAAAATGTTTAAATCTTTCACACTGTCGGTACAGAGGAGACTGCTGTAAAGGAAAAGGCACTGACCTAGGAGAAGTTTATTTTACTCAGTCATTAAAATCACTATTTTATTGAAGCTCAGCCCTGCATGAATTCTGAGTGTGGCAGTGAAAGTTTTTACATTAACAAGCTCAGCGACCTCAGCGTTCAAGGTGCTCAGTGCAGCACTGCTGATGGTCTGCTCACAGACTAGAATGCAGTTGATATTCAGATGAAAAATATATAAGAGATGTGCATGTTGTAATCAGGAGACTGAATGTTGTGTTTTTCACTAGAGAACATATTGCCATTTGTATGTAATTTATGTCTTGCTGTAGCAGTTCTCAACTTTTTCATTTTGTGTGCTGCTTCTTTAAAAAAAGCTCCTCTCACGGGCCACATCCCATCCCAATCTCCCACTCTACATTCCATATCTTTCCTGTGGTATCAGTATTACTTGGTTAATTGGAAAGGTAATAAGACAGTATTAAGGAGAAAATGTGATAGGTGGGACTTCTTGAGTTTTTTACTCCATTCCCACTTCTGTATTTGCTGTTTATTTCCTCTCCCTGATTTTAGCAGTTGATTTCAGCGCTAGATTTTACCTTGCAGTAAAGCACTGCATAATCTCGCCTGGCCACGTTGAAATTTGTTGTCTTGGGTGCTTGTTATCCTAATTTGGCATCCACCACAAATTTACTCATTGTTGAATTTATATGAGGCACACCTATGAAGGACATGAGCAGTGGAGCAGAGAGGTTCTGACTCCTTTTTCCCCTCTCACCCTCCAGCTCAGGTAGCTAAAAAAGCCTTTGGAAGCCCTAAAATTAACCATAACCTGGATTCCAATTAACAAAGTATCCCCTCTTGAAAACAGCCATAGATGCTTTACTCCCATGACAGAAGCAACTCCGGTTAGAAGAGGTCAGCAGACTACAGTTTGAGAGTATGCTGTTACCCAAATTTTTTAAAGTTCAGAATATAGTTTGCGTAAAAAGGTACCATGCCAGCATGTTGGCCTAACCCTGAGAGATGCTAAAGCTCTGCGGCTTGTATTGTCTTTAGTTGTGGATGTTCAGCACTTCTCCGGCTCAACTCTTAAAAATTTTATAGCAACACAAGGGATCAAACTCATAGGACAGTTTAAAATGGTGAAATTTGCAGCTCCTTTTGCCCCTTCCCTTTTCGCCACCAAAGCATACATGTTACACTTAGATAGCATAGATTTTAACTTAGACTCACAACATACCACTTACACACCCCTGTAACTCATCACCTGTATTAGAGAGACTTAATTACTCAAATTCAAAGTTGGTGCTGTGCAGACTCAGTTGCTGAAAGATGATAGCACTGAATGAAAAAACTCTGTAGCAGGAAGGTATAGGTAGTTGTAAACTAAAGTAGGTCATCCATTACTTTAACTTGCATCTCCTTGGCATAAGTTACATTAACTTACAGCTACTTGACACTGTGTAAAGGAGTCTGCCTTCACACCACCGCTGAACTAGTTTCAGAGTTTAAAACTAATTGTGACAGAACTCAAAATTTTGACCAATAGGTTTCTGCTTGTTGCAGTTTTAGTAGGACATTCCTGCTTCTGAAAGTTCCGTCATGACAAGTAATGTAAAGCCCTGGATATTTTTCCATCCCCTTCATTTTTGTCTGACACAGGACAGCTACACTGTGCAGTTAGCCCAGGTAATTGGCACCTGGGTCTGAGCATTTGCATTAGCCTAGCCTGAGTATGAGCATTCCCACAACAAAGCTGTCCCCCTGTTACTGTGTCCTCATTATTACTGCCCTCATCCATGAATGTCTGGGAGCACAGTCTATGGGTTTTTTGTGCAGAAACTCTCTAATATTCTTTTCCAGTAAATTGTGGGAGAACTTCTCGGTCCTTTGGAGGAAATTGTGGGAAAGGGTTTTGTAAGACTTTCAGCACACGAGTGGTCTTTCCTGCATCTTCACTGCAAAGTATGCAAGTTCTAGCCTGAGCTAAATCACAGCTCTGGCTTTAATCCGTACCCCTACCCATGCAAGCAAGCATAAATTCAAAGTCCAAATAAGCACATGCTTGAGGGTTTTGTGTGTGGATGAGAGTGGTTTGGGCAAAAACATGTAAGAGCATGGTCTAAGACTAACTACAGTGATGACATTCCCACAAGTGTCTGATCGTTTTTCAGATTGGTTTCTGTAACTATGGTCTACTTTAAGAATTGAAAACCATAATCTGACATTCCTGTAAAACGCATTGTATGTGACGTATTCACAGCAAGATGTCTCAGTACAGGACTGTTGTGTTAGTATGAACAATATTGAAGAGATTTACTTTATTTTGTCAGGAACAGAATCGGCATGCAAGAGAGGAATCACTCGCTGATGATCTCTTTAGGTAAGGGATTTTTTTGTTAGTGCTTTTAAAAGGTCTGATATGTTATACACCTCACTTATTTTCTGGACAAATTTCAGTTTTCTAATTAAACCATGATGGCTAATGCTCCATTGGCGGCCTCCTTTCTTGATACCACATCTGAGTAGAACGTGGCATCCTCTTCTGCTCTTTCCTAACTTACTTTATACCTTAAACTTCATCAGTTCCTGAGCCATACATGACTCCTTTTAATGTAATGTTCAAAACTACTAGTCTTATTGGTAATTAGAGCCTTTTCAGATAGAATTGTTGCTGCGTCATCTCCGTCCTATAAACTCCACTTTAGCCCCTAATTCCAGGAACCTGGGGATTAAGTTTGAATCAAGAGTCACTTTCCTACTTGTGAGGATGCAGCTTTCCTTCCTGCTATCAGAGTTTGCCAGTGCCTGTCTCCCTATTGGTTGGAAGGTTTTGCTCTGGCTGAACCAGAGACTCCCCTTTCCAACATAAACAAAACTAGTCCAAAATAAAAGCAGATTGCTTGGGTTATAGTGCTGTAATCAGAGTCTGGGGGGACCCTCTCCATTTTTCACAGGGGGGCTCATACCTTTTCACACAGAGATCCTAAATGGGCCTTTGCCCCATTCATTTCCAGGCTTCTGCCCAGGCTGCTGCTTCGGCCCTTTCCTCATGAAAAGATCAGTACTGCGCTTCCCTTGTTTCCTTTTTGGTAGAGCGACTCTCAGCAGGTCTTGCCATCTTCCTGATCTCTCTCTCCAGAATAAAGCAAGCCTTTTTATACCCAGCATGCTGTTAGAAGCCTACAGTTCCCCTGGTTCTGTGGCTCCTGATTGGACTACAAGGCACAGAATCCCTCTGTTTGGGGCAGGGCCCATGCCACAGGAGTGAGGTGACATCTCTTATCCTGGCTCAAGACATTGTTATGCTGCTGTATCTTGTACGTCTGTAAATCTACCCTGTGTAAAGCACCTTCTCTTCCATAAACCCTCTTCACCAGTTTTCTGCTGATATCTTCATTTTACTTTTACTCCTCCTCCCCTGTCTGCCCTCTTTAGAGACATTAGATTCTTCTTCCACACTATTCCTTGGCCAGTTCATTCTCTGCCTCTCTACATCCTCTTTTCCTAGGCATGAGTCTTAACCCAATCTCTAATAATAAACAAAAATGGAAGCCCACTGCTAGGCAGTCTGCTTCTCTTTATTCAGTTTTTCTCTTTAAAAGTCACTGTATTTTTCTGCACTGTTCCAACATATGCAAATTGTATGATATGTATTGTAAACTATATGGTTTACTTGTATGTTTATGTATAGATTGTAACCTGGAATGAAGTATTTTGTGATTATTGCTAGAGCTCTTTTTCCCCCCCAGTAATTACAAGAGTGACTCTCAATTCACACACATTCACTTAGTTAAATCCTTATTTGCAACTTCACCAACAATATGATTGTTTAGATTGAATTAATTTTTCATTGCTCGTTAAACCTGCTACTGTTGGAACTTTTAACTAGGGGTGGCAGAACCCAGAAAAATTCCAGCTCTGATTGTTTAATTTTACAGTTGGCAAAATTATGCAAAAATCACAATTTGCAGAATCCAAATTCCTCTGTAAAAAAAGAACAGAAATGCCTGGGCAGTAGAATAATGTATGAGTAGGGCCCTAACATTCACAGCCATGCAAAACGCGTCACGGACCGTGAAATCTGCTCTTTTGTGTGCTTTTACCCTATACTATACAGATTTCATCGGGGAAACCAGTGTTTCTCAAATTGGAGGTCCTGACCCAAAAGGGAGTTGCAGGAGGGGTCACAAGATTATTATAGGGGGGTTGCGGTATTGCTACCCTTACTTCTGCGCTGCCTTCAGAGCTGGACGGCCGAGAGCAGGGGCTGTTGGACGGACACCCAGCTCTGAAGGCAGCGCCTTGCCAGGATCAGCGCAGAAGTAAGGGTGGCAATACATAATATACCATACCACCCTTACTTCTGCACTGCTACCTTCAGAGCTGGGCGGCCAGAGACTGGCGGTTGCTGACTGAGGGCCCAGCTCTGCAGGTAGCAGAGCAGAAGTAAGGGTGGCAATACGTCACCCTTACTTCTGCGCTGCTGATGGTGGTGGCTCTGCCTTCAGAGCTGGGCTCCCGGCCACCAGCAGCAGCGCAGAAGTAAGGGTAGCAGTACCACACACACACCTTTTTGGGTCAGGACCCCTACAATTACAACACTGTGAAATTTCAGTTTTAAATAACTGAAATCATGAAATTTATGATTTTTTAAATCCTTTGTGAAATTGACCAAAATGGACCCTGAATTTGGTAGGGCCCTAGATATGAGACTAAAACTTGTGCTTAGTCTACAAGTATTATTGCAAAACTGAATTAAAGAATGCTGTTTGCCATAGAATGTTTGTTGTGAAGTGGTAGTAAGAAGAGCACAAATCATCAAAGAATGCCACAATTTTTATCATCAAACATGTTAGAATACTTTCTTTGTTGCCTTTATAAAACACCCTTCATCATAGTATTCTACCGAGGCTGCAATTTATTTTTATGCTGCTTTTGATATTTAGTTTTAATATTTACTAGCGGTTCTGTGTACTCCCTAGCTACCACATCTGGTCCCCCTGTCAAAGACTCTGCATGTCCCTTCTTCCCACCCACCCTTATTTTTTCTTTTTCTTTGTCTGGGAGCTAATAGTTTGCAGTATTGTTGTACCCATCTTAGGAGATACTAGATCATTCACAATGTCAACATGTTAAAATCTACTGGGAGGATGGGCAGAGGTGAGGGGTGCAGTGGATGTTATGCTGAAAGATGGTGATGGCTGCCGTCAGCCAGTTCTTTGATCTCTAGAGAATTACAGAAGTTGCTGGGTCTAATAACTATATGCAAGGGGCTCACCCATTTTCCCTTCCCAATTTTCACCACAATCAATAGGCTGCTGCCCATTGCTGCCTAGAACATTCCCTGGGAGTTTGGAATTGATCGGATGCAAAACTCAAAAAATTACAGCATTATATCCATGTGTACCTCATGAGAGGCACTAAATTCCCCAGTAGCAACTACGTAGTATTGCCAGTTTCCAGAGATGAAACATCGAGTTGGACCCACAAAAATCATGATTGGCCCAAAAATCATGACATTTTAAAAAAAGATTATATTGCGTTTTTTAGGCCAGTCTCTTGATTTTTGAACTCCCCTACCCATTCCCAGGGTATGTGTATGGGACAATTAGTATTGCCCACTCTCCCACAAGTACCAGATAAGGTGATTTTGGCCCTGCTGCAGGAGCTCTCACTACCACATCTGCCTGTCTCCTGCCCAACGGTTAATCCTGTCCTCCAGTCCCCCATCAGTTCTCTCCCCACCCAGTCCCCTCAATTCAGCCATCCCTCAGTTCAGTCCTCCAGTCCCCATCAACACCACCTCTATCAGTTCAGCTCCCGTACTCCAGCGACCCCCGCCGCCCTCAGTTCACCCTCCCCAGCACTCATCCCATCTGTTCAGAACCCACCATCAATACAGCGCCCCCACCCTCCTCACTGCAATCTCTAGCCTCACCTCTGCTCTTTAGTGTTCTTCACCCTCCCCAGGCCTGGGAGGCTGCAGTGGGGTCCCTTCTCCTACTTCCCAGGTTGGTAGGGGAGCAGCTGCCCTGGCCACGCCTGGGGCGGCTGACAGGATTTCAAAGTAAAATTAAGCCTCACTTTTAGAACTCTTAAATGGCAGGGGTTTTTTTTTGTTTGTTTGTTTTTCCAATTGATTCAATTGCTTATTTGAGGATTGGCCCTCTCCCTTCTTTATGTCCCAGGGCTCGGCTACACTAGAGCAGCGGTTCTCAAATTTCATTGCACCGTGACCCCCTTCTGACAACAAAAATTACATGACCCCAAGAAGGGGGACTGAAGCCTGAGCCCTGCCACCTGTGGGGGGTCGAAGCCAAAGCCTGGGGGCTTCAGCCCTGGATGGTGGGAGCTGTAACCTGAGCCATGCCACCCGGGGCTGTAGCTGAAAGCTGAGCCCCACTGCCCAGGGCTTAAGCCTTCGGGCTTCGGCTTCAGTCCCGGGCAGTGGGGCTTGGGCTTCAGCTTCAGCCCTGGGCCTGAGCAAGTCTAATGCCAGCCCTGGTGACCCCATTAAAATGGGGTCGCGACCCATTTTGGGGTCCTGACCCATAGTTTGAGAACCGCTGCACTAGAGAGTTTGTACTCTCTACTAGTGTAGCTGCTCTTAAGCTGACAGGAGAGAGCTCTCCTGTCAGCTTTACTACTGCAGCCCCCGCGAGCGGTGGTAGCTATGTCAGCGGGAGAGGCTCTTCCATCGACATACCATTGTCCACACCGGCACTTATGTCAGTGTAACTTATGTTGTTCAGGGGGATGATTTATTCACCCCCTTGAGCGACGTAAATTATGCCAACGTTAGCTGTAGTGTAGACATAGCCCCATATGAAGTTTCTTTTCCCTGCTGGGGTGTAGCCACAGTGTCTCTTCTCCCCACTGTTAGTTTGATAGCTTTGTTTATCTGATATGTAAATAAATTCTCATTGTCTTTCAAAGTACTTTGGAATTAACTGCCAGATAGAGAAACCACATTCCTTCCTTGAGGGTGGGGTAACTCCTGTTTGACTGGAAATATGAAAAAAAATCCTGACATTTGAGAGTTCTATTGAGAGATCATGTGTGAGGCTTAATTTTACTCAGAAATCGTGACTCTCACGATCAGTTTACGAGAGTTGGCATGTCTAACTGGGTGGGTGAACCCAGACAATAGTTACGCTCTCGACAACTCTCACAGGAAAATGATAAAAGACAAAAACACCTTGTCACCTCTGAGAGAATGATCACTTAGCAAAAAGTGTTCAATCTCTGACCTATCAGTCCTCATCCTCAAAGGAAACCTGCACAACGTTTTCAAAAGACAAGCTTGGGAACTTAAATTCATAACTTTGCTAGACACTAAAAATCATGGACTGAACAGAAAGAGTGGATTTTATGGCTTATTACAACAATCTGTAGCCCACAAACTGCCTGCCCAGCTGCTCCCCACCGAACTGGAGGGGTAACAAGCCACTTCACCTTAAATCATAGGCACTGGCTTAATCAGATGCTGGGGGATGCTTGACCCCCCGCTCTCCCTCAGGCCCCACCCCTTCCCCTGCCCTTGCCCCGCCTCTTCCTGCCCCACTCCTCCCCCTCCCTCCCATTTCCTCCTGCATACTGCAGAACAGCTGATCGAGGCAGGTGGGAGGTGCTGGGAGGGTGGGAGAGGAGCTGATCAACGGGGCTGCTGGGGAGCGAAGGGGGAGGCACTGATCTGCGCGGCTGCCGGTGGGTACTGAGCACCCGCTATTATTTTTCCCATGAGTGCTTCAGCCCTGGAGCACTCATGGAGTCAGCGCCTATGCCTTGAATGGTCCCTTGAAATATGTGTTAACTACTTATGCTGAATTATCTGTTACACCTTGTATTTAGCTGTTACACTAAGCACGTTTCCCAGACCTGAAGAGCTTTATGTATCTTGAAAGCTTGTCTTTCACCAAGAAGTTGGTCCAATAAAAGATACTATGTCACCTACTTTGTCTCTCTAATATCCTGGGACCAACACAGCTACAACACTACTGCATACAGCATTATAGCCAGCCAGACAAGCGGAGAAATGCCATCAAGTTGAGTGTAGGGCTATGTCTACACTGGCAACTGAACGACAAAACTTTTGTCTTTCAGAAGTGTTAAAAAAACACCCCCCCAAAAGACAAACGTTTTGTCGACGACAAGTGCTGGTGTGAACAGCTCTTTGGCGAGAGCCGATAAAGAGCAGCTACACTGCGTGCCTTTTAGCGACACAGCTGTAGCTACACAACCCTGTCGCTAAAAGCTGCGTAGTGCAGAAATAGCCAAACATCCTGCTCCACTCAGCCAAAAAGTATATGCTGGATCTTTAGTTTCCCTATCTGAGGGAACTAGTAGTAGCTGTGGGACTTGAATTGCATCAGTTATGTGTAATTTAAACAAAATGTGATTTCTTTAAAAAAAAAAAAAAAAAATCCTGTATGCTATTACAGAACACATTTGTTATTCACCAGCTGAACTAGTGATTTGCGGTATAAAGTATTATAGCATATTCAAACAAGTAAGGAGCCTTTCCAAATTCTGAGTGTATTAACAGCATGCAGCCTGTGATAGTTATTCACAGTTCATTTCCTCCCCCCTCCCCCCCCAAAAAAAGGATAAATGAGTTGCCTAGGAACAGCAATGACCTGTAATACATTTCTAGTTAAGTGGTGATGTAAATTGGCTCACAAGTTGAGACATTTTCCTGTCTGAGAGAGAGAGAGAGAAGAAAGCTTAGTAAATGGAATCAGATTTAGGGGAAGTAAAACTGCCTGATCACTCGGTTGTGGCTGTAACCTATTCATCTGTGAAAACAAAGCAGGTTAGAAGCAAAGTTTTTTGTTTGTGTTTTGGCCTGGGGGTGGGAGGCAGGCCTGGAGAGAAAAAAGGACAAGGTTTGAATTCAAAGTATAAACACATTCCGGGGCACTAGTTAATCATTTTGTACCCTATCAAAAAAGTTCATTAAAAGATCAAGCAGTAGGCAGGAGCTGGAGAAGAATCAAGTGTGGGAGGAGAAGTGGAAAGAATTGGTAAATGCTTCTGTGAACTGAGCTGTAGCATATGACATGGTCACTATCGGTAACTTCATTGTTATTGAGAGGAAGTCCTTTCAGTATTAGTCTGTGAAAATTCTTGCAGCAAGAAATAGCAGCTTTCATGGTGAAATATGTCTACAGATTTTCATTTGATTGCAATATTAAAGCATCTAAAAATCCCAGAAGATAGTAAGTTACCAAGTTACTTTTAACCAAAACCACTCACAAATTCTAGAAATGGCACACAGTCCAGGTGTAACCCTTTTTATTTTACTGGCAATAAAAAACACAGTGCTGCAAGAGGCTGAACACCCTCAACATCTATTGACTTAGGTGGGAGTAGAGCGTGCTCCTGCCCCCATCAGAAAATGAAATGTCCACTTTTAACTGTTTAAATCAAACATTTAGCTTTGAATATCTGAAATAAATAGTTGGTATCTGTTTACTTATAACATTTTTTCCCTTTTACTGCAGATATGATCCTAATGTGAAAAGGAGAAGATAAATTCTCTTGAATTTACAATGAACCTACAGCAAAATCATCTTGACACCATGGTTGCTGCTTCCAGTGTACAATATGTATAGGAGGTTTAAATTCTCTTGTTATAACAATTGTTTTAAGTCCTGCTTTTATTAAAGGAAAACAGAATCCGTTTTATGTTGTTTTGGCATTTCTAGAGTACACATTTCTGGTTTCAAGACTTCAAACTCCTTTGCTTCAAAGCAGTGCTATAGTACAACATTATAGATATTTAAGGCTTCACTTCAAGCCTTCTTCTGTCTGTTTGAGATACACTTCTGCTATTACTCTGTTGTTCTGAAAAAAGACCCAGTTAATTTGTTTAGCTCTTTGTGTAACAGTAATAATTTGCTGTACAATAGGGCTCAAAGCACAAACACTTAAACTACATAAAACAGACATGGTCGGGGCAGCAATCTCTCTTATTGGACCAACTTTTGTTGGTGAAAGAGATTACCTCACCCCCATCCCTCTTATGGCGCTAATAACACTGTAAACTACCTACAGTGGTTTAAAACAACCCTTTAATCTTAAGGTGACAACTTCAGCACCTGTTTGCATTTCTGCAACAGAACTGGCTCTGTTATTTAAAGTGAAACTTTATAAGCCTCTTTTAATGGGATGCAGGGTTTTATTTTAAATGTTATCTATGACTCTGCCCTCATTAGGTTTGAAATAGTAGCCACAGCAGTAAGGATGGTTGTGGATGGCAGAATTCTAAAACTTTCCTACCCACTAGAGACAGGGATTTTATTCTGACAACTATGTTATCCAACTGGTAAACAGCATTGTTGTTAGTGTGCTCAGAATAAAATCTCTCTTCACACCAGGTGAAGGAAAGCCGGTCTAGAACCTGCTAGCTATGATTCGACTTGTGGTTAACAGGTCTGGTTAACTTTTTATTCACATGGTGCACAGCATTCGATGTAGTCGAAGAAACTTAGGTCTGTGGATGGCAGCAGTATTCACACTTGTGATTTATTTTTTGATTACTGTTAAAGAAAACTGTGCCCAACTTATTCAGAGTCAGAAAATGAGGTTCCATGTGTTAGCAAGATGGTTACTGCCACTTTGAAATGATCAATGTAGGTTACAGCTGTCATATATAGCCAGCTATCAAACATACATTTATTTTTACATGCCAAGGATTCAGAGTTTTTTTTAAATACCCAGATACTGCTTTTTCATAACAGGCTCGATCTAGATTCCAATATATAACTTTAAGTCAGCAATAGTCAACTGCTACTCTTGTGAGAGCACTGGATGAGACATTATGAATACATTATACCCTAAGTATCTGGCTCTTAGGCCTTTGCCCCAACCACTGAATGAGAGATCTAACATTAAACCCTTGACTTCTCTTAAATTGTTAAACAAAATAATCAGCATGCTGCTGTTTCCAAAGCTACTTAGATTTTTCAAAGTTGGTGTCTTCAAAGCTGAGGAGAACCTGAGCTTTCCAGTATTGTCATGTACCAAATTCATGAGTGAAGTTACTGTACTGTTTTATAATGAAAATATTCATTTTAAACAAAACTTCAATGAAATCAGATCACCTCAAATATCCATTTTTAAACTTTCATCATTTGTTCGGTTCCAGTAGGAATAAGTGTTGTATCAATGAGTTTGAAACAATACAAAGAATCAAAACCTGCTTACCTATTTATTGGGACCAATTGTGTTAAAAGTCATCACAGGCACTAGGAATCTTTTCAAAACCCACTTCACCGCTATTTCTCTAATCTCAGTAAGCCCTCCTAACACAAATTAAAAGTATATAATGTATAGGCCCTAGTCAAACACATCTGCAGGTGCTTCTTTTAAAGCACATGTCAAGGGAACTATTCCCAAGTGTAAATGTACTCGTGTGTGGCTAAAGCATTTGACTTATAAAGACATCTGTTCTTTCACATTGTGTGGAAAAAGAAGGCACAAGATGAAACTGAGAAGGTGGTGGGGGTTTTTTGGTTTTTTTTTTTTACATTTCTCCATTATCATTCACAAATGGCTTGCCCACTTCTTCCTCAGGACACATACAGCTCAAGCACTTTGAAGAGAATGCTAAGAATTGCTCAACCTGCCAGTAGCTCTGCAGGTGCAGGGAGCCAGATTTTATTTATTTATTTTGTGGCTGTAATGAGCATTTATCCCTTTTTCTATTCCTCTTCTGGGAAAGTTTCCTTCTGCACAGGTTACTTATCTTCCAATGAGGAGAAATGCCGTTTCTTATCTTGACTCCTTATACAAACAGAAAGGGGCTCTGTCCAAGAAAAATAAGCAGAAGTCATCCAAAAGCCACAAGACAACTTCTTCATTCTCTATAAGGGAAGGGGGATGCTTGTGAACCAAGGAAGAGAGAGAATAATTATGGACAAAGTTGAGGCCATGAAGAAAAGGTTAACAGTGGAGCAGTGGTAGTCAGGAGAACTTAGCTCTGCCCCGACCTGCTAGGGGACCTTGGTCAAGTCCATTCATTGCTCTGTGCTTCAGTTTCCCTACCTGAGAACCAGGGCTAATAGCCCAGATTCACAAAGGCATTTAGATACCTACGTCTAACATTTTCAGCACCACTGGTATTTTGCAAAGCCCCCAGTCAGCCGCCATCTAACCTAGTAGGAGCCTAAGGGACCCAAGTGCCTAAATGCTGACACATTGTGGATTGGACCCTAACTCAAGTTGAGCCCCAAAGCAGGATTCTCAAACCTATCTTGCTACTAGGGCCTGATCCCATAGGCTCTGAGCACACCTAAAACCCTCTGAGCACACTTAAGATCTGATACCTATCACACAAGACAACTGGAAGCATGCATGATTCAGAGCAGGAACTTGAAGCCAGGTGAATGCCCTAACCACCAGGATATAGGGCAGCGGTCAGCAACCTTTCAGAAGTGGTGTGCCGAGTCTTCATTTATTCACTCTAATTTAAGGTTTCGCGTGCCAGTAATACATTTTAATGTTTTTAGAAGGTCTTTTTCTATAAGTCTATAATATATAACTAAATTATTGTTGTATGTAAAGTAAATAAGGTTTTTAAAATGTTTAAGAAGCTTCATTTAAAATTAAATTAGAATGCAGAGCCCCCCGGACCTGTGGCCAAGACTCGGGCAGTGTGAGTGCCACTGAAAATCAGCTCGTGTGCCACCTTTGGCATGCGTTCCATAGGTTGCCTACCCCTGCTATAAGGTATTCTGAAATGAGTCTCAATCTCTGATGTCAAGAGCTGTTTGTATAAATAAATAGTCATTAGGTCACAGAGAGAAACTGACTATAGCCCATTGGTTAGGGCACTCACCTCGGATGTGGGAGACTCAGATTCAAGTCCCTGCTCCAATGAATATTTAATTACTTATACAGTAGAACTGCTCCAATAGCAGAGAGTGAGAGTCCCAGCCCAAAAGTTACTCATCTGGGAAGTGGGATATGCTCTGGAGCAGGTACTTGAACCCAGTTCTCCCACATCCCAGGTGAGCGCTTTGACAACCAGCAGACAGCGTGTCATCAAAAAATGTCAAAGCTGTTTGTGCTCTCCCCCGTCCCTCCTCGGGCAGTCTTTAGTGCTTGTGTTGTGCTTCCCCTCCACCTCTCCATGGGGGCTGACAGGTATCAGGTCTTACACACGATCGCCAGCAGGGCCTTATCACCCACTCGCTAACACTCAGGTTTCTTGGCTGTTCTCTAGCCCTCTCATCTTCTGCCGGGGCCCCATCCCATTCCACAGCTCACCCCCTTTGGCTCCTTTCTCACTTTTCTTCCCCTCACAATATAAGCATCCTTTAGTCTCCCTCATCTTAAATACCCTAACCTTGACCTCCAATTATTATGACTTGCCTTTCCAATTATTGCCCAAACTGACAACTGCATTTTCAATCATTGCCTGAAATACCTATCTTCTACCCTCTTCATTCCACTGTCCTCTTCCTGGACAAAGCTGAGGGCTTCTGCTCCATCTTCACTCTCCTTTTGAGGGCTTATGACACTTTATGACCATCTAGTACTTGAAATCCTGTCCACCATTGGCTTTCATGACTCCATCCTCCCATGGCTCTCCTTTGCTACTATGTTTATTCCCTTTAGCATGTCATTTGCTGGGTCTTTCTTCCCATTCCCCTCTCTTTCAGTAGCTGTTTCCCACATATCTGTCCTTTGTGCTCCACAGCCTGTACGAAATGTCTAGGCAATCTTACCCACTTTCATAGGCTCTGACCACCATCTTTGTAATTATGACTCAAATACATGCCTCACTACTTAGGACCTATTCCACACCTTGGCTCAGTGGTTCTCAACCAGCAGTACATGTACCCCTGGGGGTACTCAGAGGTCTTCCAAGAGGTACATCAACTCATCTAGATATTTGCCTAGTTTTACAAGAGGCTACATAAAAAGCATTAGTGAAGTCAGTACAAACTAAAATTTCATAGACAATTTGTTTATACTGCTCTGTACACTATATACTGAAATGTTAGTACAATATTTATATTCCAATTTTATAATTGTATGGTAAAAATGAGAAAGTAAGCAATTTTTCAGTAATAGTGTACTGTGACACTGTATTTTTATTGTCTGATTTTGTAAGCAAGTAGTTTTTAAGTGAGGTGAAACTTGGGGGTATGCAAGACAAATCAGACTCTTGAAAGGGGTACAGTAGTCTGGAAAGATTGAGAACCACTGTCTTGGCTGATCTGGCAACTTAAATTGAACATGGCAAACAGTGAACTCCATTGTTCCTGCCAAAACCTTTTTTCTCTGTCACTGTTGATGGCCACCAACATCCAAGACTCCATATGGATTTTCAACACTTCCCTTTCTGAACCCTTGTAACCAAGCTATATTCAAATCTTGCAATTTCTCCATTTCAATATCTTCAAGAACCAACCTTTTCCTTGTCCAGATTGTCAAACCTCTTGTTCAAACTCATATCATGACTTGACTATTTGAACCACCTCCTCTCTAACCTTAATTACAACCACCTTGGGTCCATTGAAAACACTGCTGCCAAGCTGTTTCCTAGTTGATCCTGTCACTATGCTTCAAATCCTTCCTCTGGTTCCCCTTTTTCCACTATATCGAAGACAAACATTTGGTCCTTACCTTCAAAGCCCTTCACAATTTAGCTCTTATCTACTTAGGTGCTTTTGAAAATTTTACCCCTAGTCTTTCATCTCGGCCCTTAGCCGCTCTCAAGCAACATCAACACAAACCGGCTCCACAGTAAGCCAAATGGAATGGGTCTTCTACTCCAGACAGAGCGAGGGCAGCCCCAGGCAGACCTGTCTGCAAGCTGACAAAAAGCTAAAGGGATTAATATTTTTTCCAGGGAGAACTCAG
>NW_020664409.1:70106107-70122959 GCF_002925995.2 Terrapene triunguis | reverse complement strand
CTTCTTTCAGGAAGGCAAAACAGTTCTTAAACCGTCTCCCAGTTTTATTACAAAAGTAAATGCTCCTTCTCTCCCCAGTTGAGGTAATGTGCTCCCATTTGTCAGCTCAGTTCAAAAACAGCCACAAGGGTGGAAACAGCACACCATACATGTCAGCAAGACTCTAAAAATATATCTAAACGAAGTAGTACCGAGAAACTCTTCCACATTGTATTTAGAGTGAAAAACAAAGTTTAACAAATCTTCTGCAGCTTCAGGAACCTGATGGAGTCACTGTTACATAGTAGACAATGCAAGGCTTCCAGAAATGCAATATCCAAAGACATCTAGGCTTATTTGTCATGGAGCAGGGCAACATGCTGGTCAGAACTTCAGCCTTAGTAGGGAGAGAGATATAAGGCTGCAGTACGGTCTTCTCTCCACTTTTGCCAGATCTACAAACTCAGTTTGCAAGCATCTGCAGAGACTTCCTTCAGGAGGGCGATACTCCAGACTCTGGTCCCAATTTAGACCCTCCAGGGTCATAGGGGAATCTTTCCTAGGTCATCTTTCCTACTTTCTCTCCCTATTGTTCCTCACTGCTCATTGCTTGCCATCAGTGAAGATTATCCAGAAGAATGCCAATTTTCTTTCTTCCAGTTATGATTACATTAAATCATCCTATACAGCTGTATTCAGTTTACTTATCTTAGAGCAGGTTCCCAGTAAATCAATTCCATTCCCCCCCCCCCTTGAGGTGATAGGTCTAAAAAAACCTAATTTCAAAACTGGGTTGAATGATTACATTTAGGATTTAAATTTTCTACAACTTCAGATGAACTCTTCTGGTGGGTTGCCAGGTGAGTAGGTCCAGCATTCCCTTCAAAGCACATGAACTGCTTCTGGTCTGTAGAGAAAGAGGGTGCAGTTCAGTCAGGATTAGTGGGCACAACATTTATAATGTAACACACCAACCTGTGGAACTCAGTGCCTTAGGTGAACACCTTGGTAAAATTCAAGAGAAGTTTAGATGTTGTATCTGAATAAAGAATTCTGCAGTTACTCACTAGTATAAAAGCTTTAGCCACCTGTCAGACCTCAGGTTTCAAGTTATAAGCCAATCTGCTAGACCCCAAAAGAAACTCTCCCCATGGTTTATTATTACACAAGTGCCTTTCTTTAAACAATTACCACTGTTAAACAGTCACATACTAAGTGCACCATTAGTGAGGTCTGGTATGCCAATTCTGAGGTTTAACTTCAAGACACTTGCAGAGATCAAATTATTTTAAAAACCTCATAGCTATAATTTAGCCTGAAGATATATCCAGTATTGCTTTGGATTATAACCTATTTCTGAACCAAAGGCAACTATAAAAATATAAATTGCATTGTTACACAATTCAGGTTAGTGCTACCCTAGTTAACTGTAATTTAATTATCAATTTGTAAAATAAGTCCAGGTCTTCTGAAAACACCAAAGATTAGTCTGTATAATTGACAGTTAACAGTTTTTTCATTGGGTGAATAAAAATCAGTTGCAAATATAAAACTAGCAGCTCCTAGCATAAAAGGAAGATTTCTCAGTACTGCTTCAATCAGTAAAAAGGCTGATTTACATACTGGTTAGCTAACATTTATTCTTCAAATTCTAGACATGCATACTGAAAACTATTGCTCTGTCCAGCCCACTGACCTACACTCAAAACTTAGTTGAACGCCTAGGAACACTGGCAGGAATGGAAGAGATCACTGTTAACTCTTTGGGAGGTGCTGCAAAACTAGAGCAATGGACAACAATATAAGACCATCAGTAAAAAGCTGTGCAATTAACTCTTGTCATCATGTTGTGTGTTTATAATACCTAAGTAGCTGCTGCAGTTAAAGATGGGACTAGTCTTTATCTTCTACATTTTTTTGCTTTGTGACTGTCAGTCCCTTTGTCCCATTTAATTATTAAATTAGAAGTACGTGAACACTCAAATTTGTGCATGAAAGATGGAAATGCTTTTTATAATCGGTAATATTATTTTGTGAGTTATCTACCATAAATGTCTGAAACCCCTCCAATTTTGGATATGCCTCGCCACCATGCAAAAATATTGCAAGTTTGTTACAAGCGCAATTAGGTCCTTTAATAAAATCTTTAGCACATACCTAATGTATGCGACTTATGTAATAAAATCAAAATCTCATAATTAGATAACTATGAATTGTGTATACTATAGTTTAAAATTTATACCTAAGTCCTGCTAAAATGACGGGGGAAGATTATACTTGTCTACTCCATGTTTGGTTATGCAAAAAAAAAAAAAAAAAATTGAAACCAATTATTCACATAGCTCTTTGTTTTCCAGATACAAAAAGTAGTTAATAGTTTATGTAAATACTAATGAAACAAGAAATGGCTAAATTCAAATCATGGGGGCATGACTGGGAACAAAAGCAATTATTTAAAAATTTTGCCTTGTTTTATTCACATTATTATTTATGCTATTAAACTGATTTTATAAATTGCTTGTTTGTAATCTACAGTAACTCCTTGCTTAATGTTGTAGTTATGTTCCTGAAAAATGTGACTTTAAGCAAAACGATGTTAAGTGAATCCAATTTCCCCCATAAGAATTAATGTAAATAGGAGGTGTTAGGTTCCAGGGAAATTTGTACACACACACACAGTTTTAAACAAACAATACTGTACACAGCAATGATGATTGTGACACTTGGTTGAGGTGGTAAAGTCAGAGGATGGGATATTTCCCAGGGAATGCCTTACTGCTAAATGCTGAATTAGCACTCAGCTGAGCCCTCAAGGGTTAACACATTGTTGTTAATGTAGCCTCATACTCTACAAGGCAGCACAAATGGAGGGAGGGGAGACAGCATGGCAGACAGAGACACACACCATGTGTGTGAGAGATGCGCATTGCCCCTTCAAGTACGCGGACTCTATTCTAAGTACATTGCCTTTTTAAGTAGGCCAGCAAGTTGAGACAGCAGCTGCTGCCAGCAAGCTCCCTCCGTCCTGAGCCCTGTCATGCCCCCCCCCCCGCTCTATAGAGATGGGGTAAGCGGGGGGCAGAAGCAGGGGGGAGGGGGGCACCCTGACATTAGCCCCCTTCTTACCCACCCCCTGCACAGCAAGCAGGAGGCTCCCAGGAGCAGCTCCAAGGCAGAGAGCAGGTGCAGCACATGGCAGTTAGGGGAGGGACAGCTGAACTGCCTGCAATTGATAGCCTGCTGGGCGGCTGCCACACAGGGAACTTAGGGGAGCTGATGGGGGCTGCTGGTCCACCCTGGTTCCAAGCCCCCACCAGCTAGCTGCAACGGGCTGCTCTTCCTACAAGCAGTGGACAAAGCAGGTGGCTGCCAAACAACGTTATTATAAGGGACCATTGCACAACTTTAAATGAGCATGTTCCCTAATTGATCAGCAACATAACAATGTTAACAGGGACAACTTTAAGTGAGGAGTTACTGTACACAACTAGGTTTCTAAATTGTAGATTCCTTAGCCTTCAATAGAAAATACTATGGTTTGAATGCCTGTGCCTCAATGCTTCCCCCACTTCCCTTACGCAAAATTCCAGATCCTACATAACTATACTAACAAGCCTAAATGTTTGCAGGCTCAAGCCCCAAGATTATTAGTAGGCACAGACAGACTGAGCATTATCCGATCTATTTGTGCCTATTACTGAATTAATGCAACTCAAGAGTCACGTGGTTGAGGTAAAAGATTATGTATATCACCAATTATGCACGGTCTCTAAGTATAACTGATGAAGACTCTTTTCTGTATTCTGTTCAGGTTCTTATATCTTGTCCATCATTGTGATCTTTTGGGGGTTTGATCTTCATTTTATTAATGTACATAAAGGCCTTTTTAATCCAAAACTACCATTATATACTCCACAGTACACTTAAGAGCAGACATTAATGAACTGAATAAGACAACATGTCTTCTACCACATTAGATTTGAGTTAAAGTGCCTGGTAATGGATTAAACTTAAACTTAACATCTATCCAAAGGGGGTACACATGAGTACTTAACTAGTTCTGAAAATTATTTAGAAACTTTCAATTTATTGTTTGCCCCAGCTATAATGAATAACATCGGGTAGTGTCTATAGTAGTTTATTTATCTAAATACTTGGGCTTGAGACTCTAGGTGTCACCTTAGAGACCAGAGGTGTGAAATTTAGAATGTGCCGATTTACAAACTTGAGTTTGCATCCTTGTCACTCCCATAAGCAGAGAATGATGGTTTAGCAAGAACATGTCTATACAGGCTCAGTCATTTTGTATGGTGACAGTTTTAGACCATGGCTTTTAAAAAAGAAATATGAGTGGTTAGAGACATCCTAGTTGTAATGTTATGCATTACCTTAGAAAAGAGCAGGAGCCAGTGCTTGGATTTAGTAAGGGAAGATGGGAGTGTCTGCCCCCATCTCCACCAGATAAGAGATCCCATCCAGTCTTCTTTAGTGGTATTGTGAGAAAAATTGTTTACAAGTTTTACAGTTACTTCTCAACAATATTTCCTTTTCAAATAGATTTTTTTTTCAAAAGTATATTAGGTATTCACTATATTGACACTATCATAAGAGCACTTACATCAGCACTTTATTATTTTACTGTAAACCAGAATATTCTTGGAAAGTTACATAGCAGTGTAATAGAGAACAGATCTCTATAAAATCCCTATATTATGGTCCTTATGCACTTATGGAAGTGTAGGCATACGCTTGACAAAAACATTAGTGATTGTCGAATTAGCAGCTACGCTTAAAGGAATGCTGTTCTTTCTTTTATCCCAGTACCAAATTATGATGGATCTGGTTTAACTGTTAAGCCAATCTTTTTCTGCTTATAGAAATCCTCTTTCTTTATTGTAAAGATTGTTTTACTAAGGGCTAAATAAACGTTTATAAAAATGCCAGTATTACTATGGCAAAATAAATATAATCCTTGTTCAAAATACGCACGCTTGCTTTGAGACCAAAGATCATCACAAGGAAAGCTTTCTGCTCTTACAACGTAACTTAGATTTATACTTTCACGATAAGTATATTTTGTGTGGTGAAATACTAAGAATAAAAACCAGCGCTCAGGCAAGACATTCTCTTTCCAGAGAGTAAGTGTGCTCTTTCATTTGAGCAAGAGACCATAGGCAAGTCAATGTAAGTTAGTCTCATTTGCTGTCTATCTGGAAGAAATTCCAGTTGTGGGACAGAGCACTTAAAACAGCAGACCACATTACTGTCTTTTGAAAAGGGTGAAGTAATGTAGTGTCAGCATCCTCTACCAGGCAATACAAGCGTGACTTGTATACGTAACAAAGAAGAGGCTACTAATGAATTTAGCTGTCAATGAGTTGCTTGTTAGAGTATGCCTGTAATTCCATATATGAACGTTTATATGACTGCATGTTTTAGGGGACACCATCCCCACCCCCGCCTCTTTCAACAATTAGTTGATGTTTCTTCTTTTGTCTTGTAGCCAAACATCGTGCAATGCTCAGTGCACCTCCTTTTAAAAACCGTACAAAATTGTCTCCAACCAGTGGGCCTAATGCAAAAAGATTGGCTTCCTTAGTGCACTCATAAGTATATGGATCAATCTCAATAGGATTACCCTTGCATGTGATTGGCTGGTTTGGGTTATGACCTATCCCCTGACCGTGGTCCTTTAGAAAGAACAAATTAGGGTGAGAACCTATCAGTACTAAGGCTACGGAGAACTTGAAGATTTTCTTCAATCCAGAGGCACTCTGTAGGACACATTTCATGTCTGGCTTGAAGGAAAGTACATGGTGTTCAGGAAAACTGGTGTAAGCAGAATGCAGATTAGAGTCCACAGCGTGTGACTGAGTACACATCATATGATAGACCTTATGGTATTCAGGATAAAGCTTTTTAGGCAGCTGTTTGAAAATTAAACTTGGATCAGTAACCCTTCTACGAAACACATGAATTACAGGGATGTTATTGTTGTAAGCACACAGTACTGCGTCAGCTGCTGAGAGTCCAGCACCCACGATTAAGACAGGGTCTACTTTCCCACGTAGTTTTCCTTTGCCGATGGCAGCTCCAAAGTCAGACATGGAATGAAACACAAAGGGAAATTCTTCTCCTTCAACCTGTAGTCGGCCAGGAGAATCAAAAGTTCCAGTCGCAAGAGCCACATTCTCAGCAAAGAGGCAGAAGGGCACCTGAGAGCCATCTGTTGTTCTCTGATAACCTCTGACTTCCCAGTTTCTCTTGATCAATGATGTCTGTACATCTTCCTTTTCCATTTGCAAATGCTGTGTTGAAATATCTTCACTCACTTGGCTTTCATCTTCGTCATCCTGTTCTCGGTAAAGTCTTGAAACAGATGTTATGTAAGCATTGTCTCTGAAGTTCTTCTGGAGGCCCATGACTTTAACATACTGTTTATAATAACAAGCTATTTCCTCTGGCATAACTCTGTCACTCTTTATACTTCTGAAACAAAAACAAAAGGCTTCCAGTTAACATTTATGCTCCAATGGATGGGTTGAACATGACATTTGAAATATTGAATGTACAGATTCAAATTTAAGCAGGGTTGATTCAGCCCTTCACTCTCAACATAACTACACTGAGTTCAATATGTTTTATTGTATGGAGTTTGAAGACAAGACTGTAAACTGCTCTTTTGATGTCTGAGAGACAAGTGGGTGAGGTAATATCTTTTATTAGACTGACTTCTGTTGGTGAGAGAGACAAGCTCTTGAGCTATACAGAGCTCTTCTTCATGTTTAGGAAAGGTACTGAGTGTCACAGCTAAATACAAAGGCTTCTCTACACTGGCACGCTAAATCAGTACTGCTGTGATCGATGCAGCGGCATCAATTTAGCGGGACTGGTGAAGACACAATAAGTCAGTGGTAGAGCGCTCTCCCATTGCCTTCAGTAATCCACCTCCCCAAGAGGCAGAAGGTAAGTCAGCGGGAGAGCATCTCCCGCTAACATAGCACGGTGTAGACACCGCGTTAGCTCAACGTAAGCTACGTCATGCAGAGCGGTGATTTTTTTCTCACCCCTGAGGGACGTAACTTACATCGACTTAAGTGGCAATGCAGACCAGTCCCAAGTTTGAACAGATAGTTTAGCATATGTTGTTAGCACATATTCTAAGGGACTATTCAATGTGAAGTGGTCTGTTAACACCCCTGTAGTCATAGGACAAAAAGGGGAATTAGTGGGTTACACATTGTTGTAAAAAGCCATAAATCCAATGTCTTTATTGAGACCTGATTTTTTAGCGTGTAGCAAAGTTATGAATTTAACCTCCCAGGGTCATCTTTTGAAAGTGTTGTACAGGTTTCCTTTGAGGATGCGGGCTGATAGGTCAGACAGAGTCATCAACTTGTGAAATGTGTTCACCCACAGGTGACAGGGTAGTTTTATCATTTTCCTGTGAGAGTTCATTCGAGAGTGTAGTGATTGTCTGGTTTCACCCATATGGTGGTTACTGAGGTATTTACTGCACTGGATGATGTACACCACCCGTGATATGCATGTGTAGGACCCATGGATCTTGAAAGGTGTCTTGTGTGGGGGGGGGGGGGGTTGATCATTGTAGCTGTGGAAATAGTTCTTCCTCACCCACCTTCTCTTTCTAATATCCTGGGACCGACATGGCTACAACAACACTGCATACAACTTTTGATTTCTGGTATACAAAACAAGTCAAATTTGAAGAAAATTAGTTCTTTAATTTTAAAGATGGACCACAACTTGAAATTTTCATGGCTTTTTTTGAGTAATTCAAAATTAGTCATTAGATCATCTGAAACAAGAGGACAACAAACTCAGTTCATAACTTTTAACATCACTGAAATGATTTTCTTCCAACTTGGTATGTTTTGGAGGTCTCATTGAGACTTCAAGTCAAATGTGAAGGCTGTGCTATAAAACTATATAAATTCCAGTTTGTTATATGTTAAGACAATTTATAACAAGATTACATTTTAAATCCTAAGTACCAGATGTCAGAGCTAGTTGAGCTTTCAACCTAAACTCTGACTTCTCAACGCTAACTGCATTAAGGGAAGTGTTTTGCATAAAATATATATTTTATAATATAATTTAAATTGAGAGATTTTGATTTAACTAAGAACGTAATGGCTCAGGCCAAAAGCTGCATTTTTCTCTGTGCAGTGTTGAGCCCTCAGTCAGTGCAACATAATCCTGCACTTACTCCACTGGTAAAAGTTCTTAAAACTAGAGCACTACAAAAGTGTTAATTTTATCTCCTCAGAGTGTTGCATAAACACTAACCAATCCTTACAACACCTGCAGTAGGTAGGAAGGCAAGTATTAGCTCAATTTTATAAGGAAACGGACATTGTTACTCAGTGTGGGGCTATGTAAGTCAGTGGCAGAGCTGAGGTTAGAACTCAAGAACTGTGGACTCCCAGGCCTACACTTGCACATCAATCTGTCTCAAATTATTTGGTTTCTAGGACTAACTTCTCCCTCATCCAAGAAAAAGTCTTCAGGTATCTTTATGAAGGCTCTCTTAGGATCCATGTATATCGTTAATTACAAGAAGAAGAAAAAAACCCGAACACCTACATTAGTAGAACTTTAAGGTTGCAATCTCAAGCACACAAAAGTTAAAAATGCCAAAAATAAGGTTTCTCATGCAACCATAATTTGTCCCCTTCTGCATCTGCATGACAGAATCTTTAATTACATTATCTTATTTTTTCCACACAACCACTACCTCACTCAGTATACAGGATGAATGGTGCTCATTGAATGGCAACTGTTCAATATTTCTTTTTAATCCTCCTCATTCTATGTGTGAACCCAACCTTGCTGCTGTTTTTGTTTTAATAATTAGGACCCTACCAAATTCACAGTCCATTTTGGTCAATTTCACAGTCATAGGATTTTTAAAATAGTAAATTTCATGATTTCAGCTATTTAAATCTGAAATTTCACAGCGTTATAATTATAGGGGTCCAACCCAAAAAGGAGTTGTCGGGGAGAGGGGGGAGGTCGCAAAGTTATTGTAGGCGGGGTTGTGGTACTGCTACCCTTACTTCTGCGCTTCTGCAGGCAGCGGCGCTGCCTTCAGAGCTGGGCAACTGGAGAGTGGCGGCTGCTGGCTGGGAGCCCTGAAGGCAGAGCTGCCGCAAGCAGCAACACAGAAGGAAGGATGGCCTGGTATGGTATTGCCACCCTTAATGCTGTGCTGCTGCTGGTGGGCCGCTGCCTTCAGAAGTGGGCTTGGCCATAGGCGCCAACTCCGGGGATGCTCCGGGGCTGGAGCGCCCACGGGAAAGCTCTGCACCCACCGGCAGCCAAGTTCCCCCCTCCTCGCCTCCTTTCCCCCCTTCCCCCCGCGCCGCGTCCCTGCTCCTCACCCTCCCTCCCAGCACTTCCCACCGCCTAACAGCTGTTTTGCAACGCTTACAACTTTCCAGGAGGGAGGGGGAGGAGCGGGGACGCGGCGCGCTCAGTGGAAGACGCAGAGAAGAAGCGGGGCAGGGGCGGGGACAAGGTGGAATAGGGGCGGGAAGGGGCGGGGACTTCGGAGAAGGGGTGGAATGGGGGGTGGGGCAAGGGCGGTGCAGGGGCGGGGCCAGGGGTGGTTGGGGGGTCGAGCACCCACCGGGAAGAGGGGAAGTCAGCGCCTATGCACCCTGCCAACAGCCGCCACTCTCCGGCCACCCAGCAGTAAGGGTGGCAATGCCACGATCCCCCCTAAAATAACCGTGCAACCCTCCTGAAACTCCCTTTTGGGTCAGGACTCCCAATTTGAGAAACTCTGGTCTCCGCCGTGAAATTGGTATAGTATAAGGTAAAAGCATACGAAAGACCAGATTTCACGGGGGAAGATCAGATTTCATGATCCGTGATGCATTTTTCATGGCCATGAATTTGGTAGGGCCCTTATCTTACCTTATCTATCTTACAGTGTATTAAATTCAAGCTCCTTAGCCTCACCTATTAGCCCCCACCACAGTCTTCCCCCCACCTACATATCTGATCTAATTTCTCTTGGTATCCCCTACCATTCCCTCTTCTGCTTCTTATGCGCTTTTCAACTCTTACTCCTATGTTCAGTTCTTATTCCCACTCTTTTGTGCTCTTTCATGCTGCCTTTTATAAACATAAGTCTCCTTTTCCTCATCACTCTCTTCCTTCAAATCTTTCCTTAAAACCTCTTCAAACAGATTTATCATCGTAATTAATAATTCTTACACCTTCTATCTAGGAGCCCAAGCCTGCAAACACAACTGTGCAGTATTTATTCCCATGAGTAATTCCATTGATTTCATGGTAGTAAACACTTTAACACAGTAGCACTTGTAGGACTTGTTTATAAGCATAGCATGAATTAAGTGTGCTAGAAAGTGCTCTTTAATTAAAAAACAAGGCTGTAGAAAATAAGATGATATTAAAGGTTCATTTTTTAAGATGGGGATTTTAATCAGCACAATGTAACTACTCCAAATACTATATGTATCACTTAAGCACTCGGATGATTGATGCTCCAGAAATGTCTACAAAATACAATCCATTTTTTAAATATATCATTTAGCTCATATTTTCTAATGGGCACTAGTAACTAATATATTTGTTTTGAACAACCACTGTCAGATCCACTTTAAAATGGCCCTGAAATTCCATTACATAAACTTCTGAGACAAAGAGAGGTTTAAAAGAAAAAGACAAAAGTGACTAATTTCATTTTTGGCATAATAGCAGGAGAAAACAAGTGAATGACCACATGCACGTGTTAAAAACTTTCAGTCAGAGACCTTGAATAACAAGATTAAATACAAAGCAAGTTCACCAATTTGCTTTTTGTACACAAGTTTATAATCAAAAAAATTTTCAGGTGAAACTATAATGACCAGTTTCCACCTTGTTAAATAAGTGTACCATTGTCTAAGGCACTCAAGGAACGAGAAGTGCCACTGTAATAACTAAAACTATTATCTAGCAGTTCTCAAATTTAAAAAAAAAAATGTTCTATTTACAGCAGTCAGGTTTTCTGCATCTATCACTTTAAGAAACTTAGTGTCTTTACCTGCGTTTACTAGCTGCCCAATCCTTAAACTTCAGTCCTGGTAACTCCATCCAGTCTCCAAAACTGATTGTCAACATAGAATCTTCCATAGTCTATGGGGGAGGGGGGGAAAAAATCAAACTAAATGAATCAGGTAAATTTTAAAATTATTTTATGAGTACATTTCTTCTAAATATTGCTAAAGTGGTTCCACTGCACTTATCCAGAAATAAAAAGGATGATGATGTATCAGCATGTGGACTGCAAATAAAACAAGATTTCATGTTATAATTAGGAAATAAAGTATGCAGTTTGATCATGGGGTGATGCAGTTTGATAAATTTAATGGAGAAAAGCAGAAGAATTACAGATGAGGAAAGTACAACTGGAAAGGAAAATAAAAGCAAGATAGTGCAAGCATGGAACTAAAAATAAGAAAAACAACAAGTGCTGGGAGGCCAATAAAATATGAAATACAAAGTCCTAAATCTTTAGCTAAATAGTGCCTGGTAGCAATCAAGGAAAGGACAGGTGGAAAACAAAAGGAGGGTGGTAGAGAGCACCATTACATTATATCTCATGTTCAAAACTTTAATGAATAAGACAATTAACAGGCTCAATACAGTGGATAAGGTCAGAAGTCCCACAGGTAAGGGGAAGTTTGGGTCCCTAAGAATGAAGGAAACAGGATTACAAACTGTAAACCTCATCCTGCTCCCACCAAAATCAACGGAAAAAACCACTCAATGATTTCAATGGGTGATCAGACTCTGTACAAGATGTACATATAGGGAAAAATATTACAGCAAAAAATCAACAGAAAATATATGGCCAAGTATAAAAAGGGGGATCCTATTACCTAAAAGGGTGGAGCATTAGATGTGTTGAACATGATAAGATTCAGAAGAAACTATGGACTGAAATACAGAGGACTAGCAGAGAAGCCTCTGTTTCCCCTCCCACCATTTGTCTATCTTGAGTATTGAGGTTGTAAGCGCCTTGGGGTAGAGCTTGTCTTTTACTATGTGTTTGTACAATGTGTAGCACACTGGGGCACTCAATATCAGTTGGGGCTTCTAGATGTTATTGTAGAACAAATATTAAAAAATAAGAAACCTCTCAGATAAACAGGATGAGATAAAAATCAGTTTTAGATGGCAATCTTATAGAATGACACTGGAAGATAGACTCTCTTTTGAGTACTCGAGAGAGGTCAGATTCAGGGCATTACTCAGCTGGAAAAGTGTTTTACCCATATATTTTTATTTGTCCCAT
The DNA here is from genome assembly GCF_002925995.2 of Terrapene triunguis. Classification (NCBI taxonomy): domain Eukaryota; kingdom Metazoa; phylum Chordata; order Testudines; family Emydidae; genus Terrapene; species Terrapene triunguis. The sequence continues at coordinate 70,110,649 of NW_020664409.1, read as the reverse complement.
TGAAGACAGTGCATTGCATGGCTCTGGGAAGCAAAATCATCTTTTTAGTGTCTAACCTGCACAATCTTAAATCAGGAAGTGTGAAAGGACTCAACGTGTTTTAGAACGGAGGAACAGTGAAGAAATATATGCACTGAATTGATGAGACAGATGTGGCTTGGCCATTATTATTGATAAATATATGGATACATCGAAACAACGGGGTAGAAACAGCCAGCTTTATAATGTTAGGAAGCGAGAAAGGTGTTGCAAAACTGTTTAAGGATGTCCCTGAAAAAACAAGCACCTTGTCTTCCCTTTCAACGGCACTGCTCTTCCTACACACACTATTGCCAAGGGCTACCCTTTTGAGACATCCCATTTTGTAAGGTAGTTTTCAACAGTTATTTCCACTTTATTTACAAAAATAAGATCATGAAAGTTGAAATTAATTCAAGTGGTGGTTAATGAAAGAGACAAGTGAGTCCACATTTAGGCATAATAATCTTTTGCACTTCTACAGTGCCCTCCATAAAAGGATGAGTGCTTTGAGAAACAGATCCCAAATCCCATATAATCAAAGAAGAAACAATCTAAGGCACTACCATCATTATTTTATAGAGTTTAGATGATCTAATGGTCCCTTCTGGCCTTAGTCTGACCCGTATACCACAGGTCATTAAATATTGAGCTCAATAATTTGGATTATGAGAAGCATTTCAGTCCTCAGGAGTCTAAACTATTGTGTGCTACAGGCACAGAACAGGATAGACCGAGGCACCATCAATGCCCTAGGCCCCTGTAACAGCAGGCAATTGATTAGGTGAGATATGTACAGATGATCTCTGCAGGCAATCCACACTCCATGCTGCAGAACAAGATGGAAACCCATCCAAGATCCCTGCCAATCTGACCTGTGTAAAAATTCTTTTTCAACCTCAAATCTGGAGATTAGTTTGAGCATGTGAGCAAGACACACCAGCCAACCAGCCAAGAAAGAGGATTCTCTGTACCGCCTCAAAGCACTGGTTCACACCAGTTGATGTCCTGTCCCATCCTGAGCCAATCCCTGATGCTTAAGGGGGGGCAAACAAAAAAACTAGCCCCACCCCAAAAAAACCAACCCCAACCCAGAATATTTAATTTGGCTAATTGTTCACTGGGGGGAGGGGGGAGAATTCCCTCCTGATTCCTGCAGATGAATGACTGAAGCCGGGGACTTGATTATACTCAGTCTTAATACAGAGCTGTAAATATTATGAGCACATTAAGGGCAATGCAGAGCTCCCGTTCTCCCTATGGCCCATGAAGGAAGAATGAAAAGGGGGATTCAGACTCCAATACCAGAAGGAACCACCACAACCATCCAGCCCAACCTCCTGCATACTTAGGACATAGAATTTCTCCCAGAAGATGGATTAAAGCATATATTTTAGAAAGATATCTAATCTCATTTTAAAGACTTCAAGCAATCCTGAGTCCACCAGCTTCCCAGTAAGCTGTCCTGATAGTCAAACACTCTTACTGCCAGGAAAGTGCATCTTATTTCAACACTGAATTTGTCTAATTACAAATTCCAGCCATTAGATCTTTGTTATGCCTTAGTCAGCGGGTTTGAAAAGCCTCCCACATTATTAGATACATTTTCCACACGTTAAGTACCTAGACAGAGTGAGATCAGATGAATAGTTTGAACACGTTTAACTTTATATCCTAAATCTTGCTTTCTAGTCTCTGGATTATTTTTGTGGCCCTTCTTTCAACTCTTTCCAGTATTTCCACATCCTTCTTGAAGGGTGGACATCAGAATTAACCAATGCTGTGCACAGAGGCAAGAACACTTCCCTTTTTCTACTTGATAACCCCCTTTTTATACGTCCAAAAAATCACATTAGCCCTTTTCACCAGAGCATTTAACTGAGATCTCATATTGAGGTGGTTATCTACAATGACCCTCCTAAATGCTTTTCCAAGTCACTGTTTTCCAAGACACCATCTCCCACCCTGTAGGCATAGCCTGCATTCTTTATTTCCAGATGTAGTACCTTGCATTTGACCATATTAAAATATATTTTATTGGATTGTGACCATTTAACCAGACAATTCAGCTCACTCTGTAACAGTAACCTGTCCTTCTTCATTATTTAGTACTCCACTAATCTGTGTGTCTTCTGCAAACCTAACTGCCAAAGATTTTAGATCATTGTTTAGATCACTGATAAAATATTATATAGCTCTGAACCAAGAACAGTTCCCTGGAGAACCCTGTTAGAAACAGTCCATCACTGATGACTCCAATAACAACTACATGTTGAGATTTATCAGTGAACCAGTTTGTAATCCATCTAATGTGTGTCCTGTTAGTTTCATATCATGCATATTTTTAAATCAAAATGTCACATGGTATTAAATCAAATGCCTTGGAGAAATCGTATAATATGCACCTCTACCCAGATATAACGTTGTCCTCGGGAGCCAAAAAATCTTACTGCGTTATAGGTGAAACCGCATTATATTGAACTTGCTTTGATCTGCCGGAGTGCGCAGCCCCGCCCCGCCCCCCCCCGGAGCGCTGCTTTACCACGTTATATCCGAATTCATGTTATATCGGGTCACGTTATATCGGGGTAGAGGTGTATCAACACATTTGCCTTTATCAACTAGATCTTTTCTTCTTTTTTTTTTTAAACGAGAGAAAGACAACAGGTTTGTTTGGCAAGATCTACCTTCCATGAAACCATGCTGACTGGCATGAATTATATTTTTAACTTCAAATTCTCTGTTAACCATTTTAGCTGTGATCACAAGATCACCTGGGGTGGGGAGAGTACTGAGTTGATGGTTGGTGGTGTATACACATGCATAAACTTTGAAATTTTGCTTTGACACCAAAACACCATTGCATCTCTGAATTTAAACAATAGATTAATTAGTTAATGGGTTCTACAGTATCCTAAAAGAACATGAGGTGAGATATGGAAAAGAATCTTAATAAAAGAAAAGTTATCCAGCCATATTTACTAGCAGAATAATATAGCCAGCAAGCAAGTTCCCTGTTGAACTAAGTTGAGCATTTCTTGTTCCTCTTCTGTTAAAATTTGCTTCCTGGCACCGAATTCAGAATAAACAGAGTGTTGCAAGTCTGATAATGAACAGGTTACCACAATCAATGATAACAAAATATCGGCCCATCAATTTTATCTGCCCTGAGCAATTAGGCTGCTGCTAACAGTAGTTCCCAAACAAGTGGTTTATGCTTGTGGCTTATGAAGAGCTGGCTGACTCTCTTGCTTGTTACTAGCTGCTAAACTGCATTACAGAGATAGCAAAATATATATGTATTTCATATATATATATGAAATACATGTAAAAGTAATATTAATAAAATAAGCAATTGCTATAGCTCACATAGGAATGTTTGCAATTGCTAGCAGAAGAGGATGTGGGACGTATGACAGCACATGAGCAGGGAAGTGGTCAGCAAGACATTTATTCTATTAGTGATCTACGTTATAAAAAGGTTTGGCGATCCCTTTAACAGATATGACAAACATAGGCATATGTTTGAGACTACTGCATCAAATTTATAAATGTTATCTATACCTCTGTGAGCCAGGGAATGCATGCTGCATGGCTGGGGAGGGTTACCAAGCTCTATCTAGGAGAGGGGTGGGCAAACTATGGCCCATGAGCTGCGTCCGGCCCACCAGCTGTTTTAAACCGGCTACCGAACTCCCATTGGGGAGCGGGGTCTGGGGCTTGCCCCGCTCCGGCGCTTCAGCCAGGGAGCAGGGTTGGGGGCCGCTCCCCGCAGCTCCTGGAAGCAGCAGCATGTCCCCTCTTCAGCTCCTATGCTCCTAGGGGCAGCCAGGGGGCCTCTGCTCAGCACGCTGCCCCCGCCCCAAGCACCACCCCTGCAGCTCCCATTGGCCGGGAATCAATGGGAGCTGCAGGGGCAGCGCCTGCGGACAGGACAGCACGCAGCAGAGCTGCCTGGCCGCGCCTCTGTGAAGGAGTCAGTGGGGAGACATGCCACTGCTTCTGGGAGCCGCCTGAGATAAGCCCCACCCGCAGCCTGCACCCCTGAGCCCCCCCCGCACCCCAACCCCCTGCCCCAGCCCTGATCCCCCTCCCGCCCTCCGAACCCCTCAGTCCCAGCCCAGAGCACCCTCCTGGACCCCAAAACCCTCATCCCCAGTCCCACCCCAGAGCCTGCTCCCGCAGCTGGAGCCTTCACCCCCCCCATGCCCCATCCTCTGCCTCAGCCCGGAACCCCCTCCCGCACCCTGCAGTCCTCATTTCTGGCCCCATCCCAGAGCCCGCACCCCCAACCAGAGCCCATACCTCCTCCCAAACCTGGAGCCCCCTCCCATGCTCCCAACCCCTTGGCTCCACCCCCAGTCCGGAGCACCCTCCTGCACCCCAAACCCCTCATCCCTGGCCCCACCCCAGAGCCTGCACCCCCAGCTGGAACCTTCACCCCCTCTCACATTCCAGCCCACTGCCTGGAGTCCCCTCCCACACCCTGAACTCTTCATTCCTGGCCCCGGAGCCCACTCCCCC
>NW_020664409.1:70094504-70106007 GCF_002925995.2 Terrapene triunguis | reverse complement strand
GCCCCCCCCCCCCCCCCCCCACAATTGCGTGAGCATTCATGGCCCGCCATACAATTTCCACACCCAGCTGTGGCCCTCGGGCCAAAAAGTTTGCCCACCCCAATCTAGGAACTAGAATCAAGGTGGGGGAATTTCTGCAGATGCTGGGACAGGTAAATAAATCGAGAGAAGTACCACCCTTTGGGGTGAATTGCATATACTGATACAGACCAGGTTCAAGAGACCCAGGAAACAAAGAAAGAGCTTGTGGTATTAAGAGCCAGCATGAACTGACTGGGGGCGGGGCTCATTTTGATCCAGCAAACTGATGTGCCTTTTTAACCAAGAGGGGAAAAAACTCTGCTGAAGGGTTTGAAGAACTGGAACCTGATAAGGTCTCTACAGAAAAGATGATTGATACCTAGTAAGCTTACGCACGCATTTAGACTTTTTGTTGCTTAGGATATGTTTTCTCTGTAATGCTTCTGTCCTAAAAATAAACATACTGTGCTCTGCGTAAGGCTGTTTGGTCACTGGTCAACCAGTGTATTCGCCCTTGATAGAGCAAGTGTGAAACTGCAGATGCTGAGCTAGGTCAGACCTGCTGTGATAATCAGTGAATTGCCAGGGGCTTCAACCTAAAGCCCTGGTCTGGAGGGAGAGGGATGTAGGTCCCTGCCCGGAGAGAGGTGACTGTTAGAGGCCCAACACCTAAGGGGGCATTCCTTGAGCAGATCATGGAGAGAGTCAGAGGTGCAGTTACCTGAAATTATGACACAATGTGGTAGTGGAACAAGCAACAGCCGCCGCCTTGTCTTCTGGTAACCTATACTGCTTCTTCCATCTGCTGCAGTCCTTGCCACCTAATGATGACTAAGGATGCGACTTTGTCATGGAGGTCACGGATTCCTTGATTTTCCATGACCTCTGTGACTTCTGAAGCGGCCGGGGCTGCCCGAGCAGCTCAGGCAGCTCCTGGGTCAGTCACACCAGCCACTGCTTGGGCAGTCTCAGGCCACACCACCCCCACAGCAGCAGAAGTGTGGGTGTGGGAGGGGGTTCAGGGCTGGGGATTGGGGTGCAGGAGGGGGTGAGGGCTCTGGGCAGAGCTTACCTTGGGGGGGCTCCCCAGAAGCGGCAACATGTCCCTCCCTCAACTCGTAGCTCTGTGCGCTGCCTCAGCCCGCAGGCACCACCCCCACAGCTCCCATTGGCAGCGGTTCCCGGACAATGGGAGCTACGGAGCTGGCAGCGTGTGGAGATAGGAGCTTAGGGAGGGACATTTCGCCACTTTCGAGAAGCCGGATAGGGAGCCTGCCAGCCCCGCCAATCCCTTCCTCCCCCCCCAGCACCAACGGGGGTCCCGGGCTGCTCCCACCCGAGAACCCGCGGCACCCCCCTGATTGCCCCCTGAGCATCTGCGCCCCCCCGTGCAATCGTGGTGCCCCATGCTGCTGTCCCCCCCAAGCGCTCTCCGGGCTGCCCCCACACGCATCCAGGCAACCCCCCGGGCCACCCCCTGCCAAAGACCTGCGGCCCCCCCTCCAGTGCACCCTCCCCACCCCCCCAAGCATCCACGGCCTCGCACGTGCACCCGCAGCACTCCCAAGATTTAGTCAGGGGGTATAGTACAAGTCATGGGCAAGTCACGGGCTGTGAATTTTTGTTTACTGCCCATGACCTGTCCATGACTTTTACTAAAAATACCCGTTGACTAAAACATAGCCTTACTGATGACACAGAAAGCATCTTCCATAAAAGCTAGGGCTTCCCTTTACGGTAGGGGTTTTCAAAGATCCTCAGAACAGTTTTTTTATTTTTTATTTTTTTAACTTTTAAACATAAAAAAAAATAAAAGTCCAAGACTAATCTACTGTGCCATGGATATGAAGTATAGTGAATCAAAACTGGATTCCATAATGCCTAAAAAGGATTCTGTCAAGACTGAAAACTGAAAGGACAGTTTCACTTTCTGATTCCAGTGTATTAGTACCATGCTGTTTGGGTTCACAAAGCTACAAGGATATAGATAATTTTAAATCCATTTGATATGTTTACAATATGAAAAAAATAGAAAAAAAAACCTTACCCTTTTCTAACAGTTAAAAATAACCTGCAACCACCAAACATGGGATTTAACCTAAAAGGATTATATCCTTTTAAAATTACAGAAAATTTTTGTAAATTACTCGTCTATTACAAGACACAGACAAAATACAGAATCCCAGGATATCAGTATTAAAATTCTGAATCAGATTTGCAGCAGTTAGGTCAGCAATGTAGTTGGTTTTTATTAGTCAAAATTCTGTGTGTGGTCTGGCAGTGGAGCATAAAAATATGCAAACATACTAGGAACACTTCCATTTTAATAAGTTCACATGCAGGAGTAACAGGGCCTGTGGAGCTGCTGTGTACCTGCAACAAAACCTCTCAAATGTTCTCTCATTTCAGTCCTAAAGTTATCTATGTTCCACACAAATGTAGTGTCCCCTAACTTTTACTGCTGAACATTATTTACATCAAAAATAAAGAATCATGACAGTGAAGTAACAGAGTTATTTATGCTAGTAAATGAATCCTGCAGCATTTTAAATTTCCTGAATATATTTTAGGCCCTCATTTTGGGTCTTGTCAAACATTTGGGCTTTGGTAGATCAGAAGGCTGAAGCTACAATTCTCATTAACATCTACAAATCAGCCCCATACTAAGAAAACCCTCAAATACAAACCCAACAAGTTAGAGGAATATAAATGAAAAGTATCAGAGGGGTAGCCGTGTTAATCTGTATCCACAAAAACAACAAGGAGTCCGGTGGCACCTTAAAGACTAACAGATTTCTTTGGGCATAAGCTTTCATGGGTAAAAAACCCATTTCTTCAGATGCATGGCTGATGCATCTGAAGAAGTGGGTTTTTACTATGAAAGCTTATGCCTGTATAAATGAAAAGTTTACTCACATGCCAAGCTCCACCAGGTGGTCCTTTGCCAAGCACTATATGTGGGATATAATGATGCTGTTCTAGCTTCCAGTGCAGAACAGGTGGATAATCATAGCCAAAGTCAGCATCTGGATGAAGCAGTGTATCAAAAAGTACTGCAACTGGATTGGAAGAACGTCCTTCAAGACCTTCAGACAAGTATTCTAAATCCTATATTAAGAAGAAAGATTTCCTTGTTGATGCAACTGTTACTATACAGTATAGTTTTAATGTGCAGACAGAATTTCAACTGGAAATCACTATTGCAAAATCAAACTTAAAGGAAAACTGCAGTAATTAGTTCTAGTTTAGTTAAAATATTTACTATAATGGTATATTCAAAGCAATTTTAGATACAGTACCTCTCACTGTTTCAGTATCGCCATAACTGAAAGGTATTGCTGTCCCTCTCAATAGGAGCTCACATTTTAATACATCAATAGCTGCCAATATTTGAAAACTATCAATAGAGACATTTGAGAAAGAAAAGCAGGGGGACACACCTTTTAACTCAACTGAAATACATTTCACTAGGAAAACCTTTTAGCAGGACAGAGTACATTGATACTTTTAAAAAAAGATAAAGGACAGTTCCTCTTAATTAGGGATGGTTTGCATTCCCAAGAAGAGTCAACTCTAATAACATAAATTAGGATTGTACTCATTGTTTGAATATAAAGAAAATTAACAACTTTTAAAGTTACCAGTTAAATCCTATTAATAAAAGGACAAGTCAGCCATATTTTTAAATAATAGAGGTTACCATAAAATGAACAGGTTCCTTAAATCACACTCTCCATCATTGTGTGGTTATACTTACTCCCCCGCTGCGGAGGGGTTGGACTAAATGACTTCTATCATGTCAAGAGGTCAGCCTCCTGTATGAATGGCTATTCCCGAATTTATTTCATTTCAATACTATTTATTCTTTTTTACTAGTCTTTTTAGATTAATTAGAAACTATTTTACAATGTAGTTTTCCTTTAACAGATGCTTTATAAAACTTCCTACCAGGGGTAAGAAGTGGGTGCCGACGGGGGGGGGAAGGGGGCAAAGACGTTAAGGTGCTGCCGCAGCAAAGGACCCTCCTTAAAGCACTGCCACAGCAACGCTTTAATGTCATTGCCCCTTTTGCCCACCCTGGGCCGCCAACTGGGGGAAGGTGGGGCGGTGCAGGTGCCCTGGGGCTGGTGATTTAAAAGGGCCCAGGGATCCCAGTCACCGCTGTTGCTACCGCGGCAGCGACCGGAGCCCCGGGCCCTTTAAATCACCGCTGGAGCCCCAGGCTGACATCCAGCCCTGTCCCTTCTGCCCGAGGCCCCACCCCTTCTGGGGGCCCAGAGCTGGGCCCCCATACTGGTATGTACTTAATGTTACTTTCACCCCTGCATCCTACAAATATTTATATTCTTTTTTCAGCATCCACCTAACTGCTAAGTTTTCAAAGCCAGAAACACCAGCTTAGCAAAGGACTTTGCAACTAACCAAAAGAAAAACTAAGACTTTAGACACCATTTTGTTGACAAGGCAAGGAGACATTTTATTCTCCAAAATCAGATTGAAGCCCTGTGGGTGCAAAGTTACAAATACACAGCATTTATAGCCAGCAGCAAAGACAAATTGCTTTCCTGCCAAAATCAAACCTGGATTCATTGAGGCCTACAAAGTTGGCACCTGAGTGATGTTAAAAACAAAAACTACTTCATAGTTCAAATTTTCCAATTTTATTTCCTCTATCCAGATTATTTCTCCCTCCCTATATTAGATGATTAATACACTGTTACAGTGAAATATACATACCAGTACATGACTAAGAGCCCAGTCACTTACTTACTGATGGACATAGTGCATATCATCATTAAATAAAATTCAGACTATAAATAAGCAGATGTAAAGAGCACTTACTTTGAGATGAATAATTTTACAGCATAACTGAAATTAGCCCAGTAAATTCAGTGTTATTTTTGTGCAAGTGAAGATGCTGAATGTTGATTAACAACTTGTTAAATATTTTAACTGTGACTGGATATAAAGTATGCTGGATCTCCATAAAGTAGCTTTCTTAAATTTCTGAATTAATAATTATCACTTATTTAGCACTTTACACATTCAAACCCCTTTACAAATATGATCTTCATTTTACAGGTGAGAAAAATGGAGGGAGAGAGATCAGGTGACTTGCTCAAGGCCACAGTGGGAGTTGCTGGCTCCCACTACTATGCTTATACCGTACCTTCCTCAAGGAGTAATAGTGTAGGTCTTGAAGAATTCTTTGCAGGTTAAGAGCATGCCAATGGCATTACATATCTTAAATGACTATAAAGGATCTTAAGAAGCTCATAAAAGGAAACAAAGTGTTTACTAGTTTGGTCTGTTAAAGGAAAACAATTGGATGAAGTGTTAGTGAAAACTTACTTGGTCAACAATAGAGAGATGTCTAGCTTCTTCTAATTTACTGTGCAAAATGGGATTTGGATGTACAGCTTCAAGAGACAAATATGGCCTATACCCAGACAGCATGTAAGAAAGACAAATTCCCGAAGGTCCATTCCCTATTAAAAACAAAAGTTAAAACATTTTAACAAACATTTTAAGAAGTCTTATTACAACAGCTAAGGTATGTATATTACCACAGAAGTAGTAAAATAATTATATTGTAGCAATGTCCCAAAATGTGCTATGCATATAGCATACTATCCCTACTCAGAAAAGCTTACAGGCTAAAATCTTCACATTACAATAAATCCTAGCACAGGGGACCTTTTCAAAAACAACCCTGCAGAATGCTTTTTGGGTGGTGGGGGAGAACAGTTGGTTAAAAAGAGAAGAGTACGAGTATTGTGAGGAAGACACGAGAAGTCATTCTTCCGCTCTACTCTGCACTGGTTAGGCCTCAACTGGAGTATTGTGTCCAGTTCTGGGCACCGCATTTCAAGAAAGATGTGGAGAAATTGGAGAGGGTCCAGAGAAGAGCAACAAGAATGATTAAAGGTCTAGAGAACATGACCTATGAAGGAAGGCTGAAAGAATTGGGTTTGTTTAGTTTGGAAAAGAGAAAACTGAGAGGGGACATGATAGCAGTTTTCAGGTATCTAAAAAGGTGTCATAAGGAGGAGGGAGAAAACTTGTTCATCTTAGCCTCTAAGGATAGAACAAGAAGCAATGGGCTTAAACTGCAGCAAGGGAGGTTTAGGTTAGACATTAGGAAAAAGTTCCTAACTGTCAGGGTGGTTAAACACTGGAATAAATTGCCTAGGGAGCTTGTGGAATCTCCATCTCTGGAGATATTTATTTAAGAGTAGGTTAGATAAATGTCTATCAGGGATGGTCTAAGACAGTATTTGGTCCTGCCATGAGGAGAGGGGACTGGACTCGATGATCTCTCGAGGTCCCTTCCAGTCCTAGAATCTATGAATACAAACATGATATTTAAGCCAGTCTCAAACTTTTTGGGGTGGGTGGAACTCCTGATAAAGCACAAGCTTATGAAAATCTAAAACCAGAAGTATGCCAGTGTAGGTCAATGTTGGACTGATTAAAATAAAAAACTCGGTCACTCAAAATATAAACACAATATACATCCAATCTGGCAACAGAATTTGATAGACAGTGAGTTTTGTCTACTTGCCCTTCTTTCTATGGTTAGCGAAGCCATTTAGTGACGACAAATATGAACTGGTTTGAAAAAGAGTAGAAAAGGAGCGCACCACAAAATGTGACAATATCAAAACAAAGGTGTCAATTGCAAGTTCACTTGCATCAATTTTCAGCTGATTTATAAGACATTTCTGCCCTGTCAATACTATAACTAGTAGAATCAGTAGAACTGATTACAACAGAGTTGTTTGAGAATTGGTTACAATAGGAGAGAAAATTGCAAAGTGGATGAGATTTAAGTGTCTCTGTAATCAAGTTAAACATCAGAGCCAGTCAACTACTACATGCATCGCCAGTGCCCAGCACTATAGGACCTTGATTTGGTTGTCATCTAAACATTAGCATAATACACTATACACACAGAAATACTATGTTAAAAGAACATTACTAAGTTTGCAAAGTCAACCCTCAAAAGTTATGAGAAGCCAGAATTACGGTTGCCTATGCAACCTTAATTTGGTCCCCTATGCATTTGATATAATCTCTAATTACATGATTACATATTATTTTTTCCACAGCATCCCTGCCTCATCTAGTATATAGGATGGATGGTGCTCATTTAATGAGCAACTATTCAATATTTTGTTTTATCGTCATTGTTCAATATGGCCCTTATTTACTGTACACTATTCAAACTTTACTCTGAAGACAGAATTATTAGTTTCCTCATGGATATTATAATGAGTGCCATATAAATGCCTAAGTGCTTCACATTTAGATCCACTGCACAGACCTCTGCCACTTAAGCTAATAGAGTAACTGATAGCAATAGAAGATGAGTAGTATCAGCCTATAATTAAATAACAAACCTGGTTACGGAGACACTCTGAGGTTTCATCTACACTACAAGAATGTCCCCCATGACTGGGTCAAAGATTTAACCAATTACAGGGAAAACAAAGTCCTGTGCACAACATAACACAACTGGGCCCCCTGACTTTATTAACATTGTAATGTAGATGGGCCTCGGATGATTTTCTGATCAAATGGTTTTAAATAAAATATATATTTTTAGATGGTAAGCTCTTCAGGGCAGGAATCACATTTTTCTACAGTGCCTATCATAATGGGGCCCTGATCCTCATTGGGGCATCTAGGTATTACTGCAGTATAAATAAATAATATACATTTTAATTTTAAACTCCAACCACCCCTTCATCTAGTTATATAAATATTGGCTGATTGCATAATGGTAGAAGTGAGTCTTGGTCAACAGTAATCTACGATAAAAGAACCCTCACTATCATAAATTAAGACATTGTAGTGCAAATAGCCATCTTTGTGAACCAATGAATGTAAAAACGGTTATTGCAAACATTGTTTTTTGGATGAGAACTTAAGGGAACTTGTGTTTACAGGAGAATGAACTGCATTCTGGGCAAAATAGACTGAGTTCAAAAGCTAAGGTGTTTGTTTAGCACAGGAAGTATCCAAGATCTGGGCGGAGGGGAGGACTATCTTGAACTTTGGCATTTGCAGAAATTTTTTAAAATAAATCAAATTCAAAAGTGTTCTGTTCCCTCCCAATCTCTTGGGGATCAGGAACAGGATGAAGTATAGACATTGGTTTCTCCATGAGTGGAGAACCATCTCTATTGTCCCAATCTGAAGGAGGAGAAATATTGCCTCACTTATATTTATATTTGCTTTTAGAGGTGTGTATGTTAAATTCAATGATAAAATAAGGTAGACATACCCCCCTACCTGTTCTGATTAATTCTATTTAGTATGTGTCTTGGACTTTGTCCATCACTCAGCAGTAGTAATCTTTGATGTTACTTTTAATGAAAGTAGGTGCAAAGTTTTCAGACAGAAGTATGATTTTCAAATTGATGGTGTCCCTTTAGCGATATTTTAGAAACATTTATTGAAAGACTTTTCCCCAGTAAAACACTTTTTACAACAAGAGGGAGTTTGTTAAATGAAGATTTGTTTCATCTTCTGAGTTTTCCCCTCTCTCTCTACCTTTCTTCTACTTAATAAATGCCAAATAAATATTTGTATTTCGCAACACACTAGCAAAACCAAGTCCTGGCTACAGAACTGTAAACATGAAGCACTACTAATACTGTGGCAGCAAAGAATAAAAAATGAGTAACTTAAAAGTAAGTTACCCTAAAAATATCTCTCCAAGTCCCAACAGCACTATTTATCTGAGTAAGTACTATCTGCATGAATAAGGATTTGCAGGATCAAGTCCTAAATTACACATAAGATAGGGAAAGATGACAAACAAAGGTCAGGGGAGATTAAGGGAAGGACAATATAAGGTCAAGATAATTGTGTAATGAATACATCATGTTATTCGTTTAATTACTAAATTTGTGCAGTGGGAAGACACTAAGGCTATGTCTACACTTGCAGAGTTTTTGCGCTATCAGTTTCACTGGTGATAGGGAGCCAGTAAAAGAAAGGCGCTGATTTGTGTTCTCACTTACTTCCACAGGCATCAGATCATGTTCACATTTGCAGCACTTCCATCGTGGATGAGAGCAGCACACTGAGGGCAGCTATCCCACAGTGCAGCTCTCTCCATTTTGAGGATAGGTCTTGAGGGAAGAGAGGGGGTGGTCGTGGGGCATCCTGGGTCCCTGCACAGCCTCCTCTCCCCAAACACTGATCAGCTGCAGTAGTTCAGCATTGCTCCAAGCAGGGGACCATTTGCCCTGGGGAGCAGCCATTGTCACCAGGCCAGATAAGTGAGCACTTGCCAAGAAAACAGGAAGGGGAGTTTCAAAGTTCCCAGGGCTTTACAGGGGGAGGGGCAGACGTCTGTTTACCTGGCATCAGAGCAGCAGAGCTGCTGGCCAGAGTGGTCACCTAGGCACTGTGTGATATCCTCCGGAGGCTAAAACCTGTGTCAACAGGAAGAACGTTTCTTCACTTGCACATCACCGCAAAAGCTTGCGCCCCCCCGACCCTGGCCCAACTCTGCCCCCTCCCTGCCCCTATTGGATCCCTCCCCAAATCCACACCCTGGTCCCGCCTCTTCCCCAAGCGCGCTGCGTTCCTCCTCCTCCCCCCTCCCTCCCAGGCTTGCCGCGCGAAACAGCTGTTTCGCGGCGCAAGCGCTGGGAGGAAGAGGAGAGAAGCAGGATGCGGCGGCCGCTCAGGGGAGGAGGCGGAGAGGAGGCAGAGGTGAGCTGGGGGGGGGCGCGGGGCGGGGAGCTGCCAGTGGGTGCTCTGCACCCACCAATTTTTCCCCGTGGGTGCTCCAGCCCCAGAGCACCCACAGAGTCAGCGCCTATGCGCAAAAGTATCACCAGTAAGAACTGTATGCCTCTCATGGAGGTGGTTTTCTGTTTGCGGTGAAACTTCTGAGTTTCACCGCAAAAAATCACTGGCAAGTATAGATGCTCCCATGTTTTTTGTGCAAAAAAGGGACTTTTTGCACTTTAAATGGCAAGTGTAGACATGCTCTAACATTGGGAAGCTAAAAGAACGATGGGCAATGAATGAGGGATGGGAAGGAAGACTGGGAGATTACATGGCATACATGATGAGGGAGATCATTTCAGTCACAAGAGGTAGCACAGGAGAAAGCATAGAGGCACTTGGAGAAAGATCAAGATGAAATACAGTGAACAAATTTGCCATTCTTTTATTCTGTCTTACTAAAGTATTATTTCCATTTTTTTGTTAAGACTTCTTATTGGAACAGGTGCATATTAGAGATAATAGACTGTCCACTGAGGGGATCAAGTTATAAGATTTCCAGTTCTAAAATATATGATTAAAAAAAAGTGTTCGGACATATTTGGGATAAAAACGTTTATTTTTCACTGGAAAAAGTCATGGCTGCTGCATTTGATGTGGGCAAGTAGAGGAGTTCTGAAGGCAGCAGCAGTACTTAGTACAGGTATTTGCATAATGCATAATTATTGAAAACCAGTGCAAGTTTTGAATCAGGAACCATATGGCAGTCCTGAACCATGACTAGCAGAAATGCCAGGACACTATCTCTTCCTGCAAGGTATGAAACTCACCATAGCAATAGAAGCCTCTGTCATCTCCAGGTTAACATATTATTATGGGCACTATGTTTGGCTAATAATGATGCATCAGATGAGATAGAGTTCAGCACCTTGCTTTGACAATTCAACAGTTGAGGAGGATCCCAGAACTCAAGCTCCAGCCCAAGCCTGGATATCTACACTGCAACTGTATGGCCCCATAGCCTGAGTCAGCTGACACAGGCCAGCAACAGGTGTTTTATTGCAGTATGGACATATCCACAGGATCCACTCCTGAAGAATTTATTTCTTCTAGCAGTTTGTCATTTGGCAACCTTTATAGTACAAGCCTTTAATAAACTGTTTTATCAAGTCTACAGTTTAACAACTTAAACTGATTATCTTGTGAAGAATCAGTTTTATGGTGTGATGATTTTAATTGCTAACAGCACCTAGACACTATAGTGATTGCTGTTTCAGAAAAAAAATATGAATAAATACAGTTCAGGATGGATTAAAAAAAATCAGTGATTTAAAATAAACACAAATTGAATTTTTAAAATTTAAACTAGATACAAAAAATTAAGCGGTATATGTTTTCTGCCAAAGTTTTGAAGAAAATCAAACCAACAGGTTGAAGTCACTGGCTAAGCACCTGGAACCACAGTCTGCTGAAGTGCTAAAACAGCTTTTGACAGCTGTAGGCTCTTCTGCAGGTACAGAGAGAATATTTTCTTCATTAATTTCAGCTAGTTGAGTTCCATGATTAGTTCAAAGCTAAAAACCAACAGATGTTGACAAAGCAGGAAAGCTTGTTTTCTCTTCCAATCTAATAATAAACACTATTTATAAATAATAAATTTATTTATTTATAATAAACGGGGGGGAGGGATAGCTCAGTGGTTTGAGCATTGGCCTGCTAAACCCAGGGTTGT
>NW_020664409.1:70084658-70094494 GCF_002925995.2 Terrapene triunguis | reverse complement strand
GCTAAACCCAGGGTTGTGAGTTCAATCCTTGAGGGGGCCACTTAGGGATCTGGGGCAAAAATCAGTACTTGGTCCTGCTAGTGAAGGAAGGGGGCTGGACTCCATGATCTTCCAGTTCTATGAGATAGGTGTATATCTCCATATATTTTTTTTTTTATTTTTTATTTTAAACTAGATGTGAGAGGATGAGTTCTACTAGTTCTGAAGTATCAAAGGACATGATGACAAGAAACAATCCGTTGAATTCACTAACTGCAGATACTGCTTCCTTAGTTTAATAAATCAGTTAGTTTTAAATGCAAAACATGTTTTGATAAGCTTTTTTTCTTATGTATACAGCACATTTAAAGTAGTTATTTTAACTACTTAAAAAACTTTTAAAATGCTGTTTTGGTATTTTTAATTGAATTCAAATTTCCATACCAGTGTGTGACACAAATCATAAATAAAAAAAATTAATCAGCTAGTAAATAAGAAATTAATTATTCACCATTTTCTAATATAATAAAAAATATCAAAATTAGGAATCTGAATAAATATAAGTTAAGCTATATAATTACTCAAATGTCTCTATAGATAATAGTGTATCTTCCTTGCAAAAAGAAACATCACATTTAGCATAGAGGCAATTTTTAGTTGCAAAACCATGTTAGGAGAATAAGTAAAAAGTAAAATGCAAAACATGATTAAAAATCAATTTTAATTGATTCCTGCTTGCTGATTTAAATGATGATTACAGAGAGTTAAATAATCAATTTTGATTTAAATCAATCCACCCTGATACAGTTATTGAGACATTATAAGTCTAACTGTACTGTACACAAATTGTCTAACTGTAATGTTTGCATCTTCCAGTCTAATCCATTCAAACAAAGCCTTCCCCATGTCCAGTGTTAATGACATAAGTAGGACTTCATGCAGGCATAAGGGTGTGCTCAAGTATATCAGATTGCAGAATTGAGGCCTAAATCTCTACTGAACTCAAATCTGATATCTGCCAACAAACTCATCATCCACACCCAAACATTGCTGCCTCAACATCTTCCAGTAAAATAAGCATTTTCAGTTCAAATACATTTCAATAATAACCAGTCATTTGACTTAATGACAACATGATGGTAATACTGTTAACTGTACTAATTGTATCAATCTAATAAACACCTTCACCTTGGAGATGGGTTATCATTTGGCAAACATCAACTTATTTAATTATAAATGGATTTGCATTCCTGGTTCTTAAAAAGTAATGGTAGTGCCAGAGAACACAAAATAATCTCTGGAAATAACTCACCTATTATTACTATTGGCACAGTCAGGAGCGGGTCCCCAGTCAGAGTGGTTTCTTCTAGTAAGGGCATTCTTTTATCTTTCCTCCCAAGGTTGTCACCAAAATGCTGCACTAAGGAGCTCAAAAGTTGTCCTTCGCTTTCAGGGCCACTGTAATTTCTATTTGAGAAAAAACATCAGT
Source organism: Terrapene triunguis (assembly GCF_002925995.2). NCBI lineage: Eukaryota > Metazoa > Chordata > Testudines > Emydidae > Terrapene > Terrapene triunguis. Next base: position 70,093,026 of record NW_020664409.1, on the reverse strand, counting down.
TGAGCATTCTTCAAAAATTAAGTCACTATTGGATCATTGCCTTAAAACTGTCGAACTGATAAAAAACTTTGATTGCATTACGCAAAAGTTAAACAAACACTAATCAGTTCACATACAGAATTTTATTCTTCAGTATAACTTTTCCCACACCGAATATTGCTTCTTTGCTACAATAATGGGGAAAAAAATTATTTCCTCCAAAGAAGACCACAAAAGGATACAGGCGGCAAAAGAAAAGGACCTGCAGAATATAATCTAATGTGTGTCTCATTCAAATTCAGTGTCTGATTATAAATCTAGTGATTTAAACTATTGCTTTCCCCACACCCTTTTTATAGCTCAAATGTAATAAATATTTGGTTCTTGGCAATAATTGCCTACCAGGCTTTCAGCAATGCCAAAGCTTAGGTCAGACATTTATCAACCTATAAATATGATATTTAATTACAAAGGCTTTTTTTCCCTAAATTGGTCAAAAAATTAAATGCAATACTTTCCAAAGTTTTACTAGACATGTAATGGATAAATTACTTACATCTGGGGTAATTTATATTCAAATTACAACTCCAGTTCAATGCAAAAATACCTTATTAAAAATAATTAACAGACTCTCTAATGAACTCACAGATGTTCTGAGTTGAACAAGAACAATTTCAATAGACTGTTTCTGCTAATTTCACTCCCAATAATATATAATCCCTTTAGATTCAAAAATTCACTATTTGTTTTACAGTGGCCAAGTGTGAGATAACTACCTCAAAATAGGTCCTTGTCCCAAGAAGTTTATAGACTACTTGGATTTCTGTTAGATTAAACAAATAATTAAGCACTGTATAAACTCCTCTCTTCGAATCATTTTGTGGTGTTAACGGACCACATTCTTTACTGGTATATCTAAAAGGACACTGGCAGGTTACAAGTAATCTGAAAATCAAGTTCTTACCTATTGTAGGGCACTTCAGATTATTTATGCTATGAAATCATTTAAAAATATAATTCACTTTTTTAGGACTGTGTTTAAGGACAGGGACACCAAAACTCCAGTATTACCCCTTCCCAATCAGGCAGGTACTCCCAGATATTTTAAGTGAATAAAGTTGCTGACTAATTAAACCATATCCATTGTCTCCTGTCTTTCTTCTGGGATGGCAGGACAATGCTAGTTAAGTGCCTCTCCACCTATTTTCCCCATAAACTAGAGTAAAGAGGTTCACTGAGTCTACTAAACTGACTTACTGAGTCTACTAAAACTGACAATTACTGTGATAGTATCACTAGCCTACTGTGATGATAGTTATTTGCTTCCTTAAAAAAATGCTTTTTTGCATTTCACTCAGCTTGAAAAGTAAAAATAGATTAGTTTCATCCCACTCCTCCTCCAAGAGCATATTTGTCCTCAAATGAAATAGCATAGTTCTGCAAAGTTTGATTTCCAAGCACAGTAGCAGACTCAGTTTAAACAAATAACTTTACATTGGAATATTTAAAAGGAAAATCATGAGAATATTTTTACTAATTTTAAATGCTGCAAAAACCTGTTTTTACACATCTAAATTGTGCACCTAAATCAACCAGCAGTGTCTCTTTAAATCTAACTATTCTTTGTCTCCCCTATTATGTTCTTGGCATCCATAATGTTAAAAGTAATAAGGTGTCACCGAGATGTGTTTGTGTGCATATTAAGTGCATAACATATTCTTTAGTTAGGCAGCAGTATCTTGTATACAGATACTCTTCTCTAAGATTCAAATATACTGCACTGTACCATTTGGTTTGAAGTTCTAAGTTCCCAGCCAAAATTGAAGGACGGCGGTGTCCTTGACAATGTGGATTCTTCTGTAATAGGATGCAACACCATATATTCACTGTGTTTATCCCATGATAAAAACTATCTGAGATGTGTTTCTTCTTGGTTCTTTATCAGCCATGTAACACAGAACAGTACATTAAAATTAAACTAAAAGCACTGTTCTTTAAGTATTTAACTGAATCCAACTTTTAATTTATATCCTACAGAAAAAAATCTTCGGTTAACTTTGAGTTAAGACTGTAGGACTGCACCAGCACAAACCACGAAAAGAAAAAAAAAGCAGCTAAACAACTCACATTACCAACACTCCATTCATCAGTTCCCCTTTCCAACTAACTCCGTCCAACCACACTCCATATATCTCCATCCACATCTCGAGCAACCAACATGTAGCCTAATGGCAACCATACACATAATAAACCTACACATAATATGCAGATTTCTACTCTAATTCCTACCTAACAAATAAAACCAAATTCAAAGCATTCCTGCTAACCTTCTCTCTGCAAAATTTCATTCAACCCCTTAGAATCCCCAAAGCTTTTCTCGCTATGCCTGTCTCCTCACATCCCCACTCACACCCAGATTCCTCTCTCTCCCTTACAGCCCTACCTGGGATATCAGAAGTAGTTGATGGATATGATCAGTCAATTACAAAGGCTCAAAAGTCTGAATCAAAGAAAACAATTGAGATTAATTGTGAAATTTCAAATGTGATCTGCATCTGGTCTGTAGCATTATTTGAACATAAAAGACACATTTGGAGTTTGTAGGGACTATGAATGTTTAGCTAGAGGTACCAAAAGAAATGTGAAGAAAACATGATAAATTCAAAAGTGGGCCAATTAAAAATGTATCCTCTACTTAAGTTAGTATATTTGATTAAAATATTACATAGAAAATTACTTTGTTCTCTGAAGAGTTATCGTGTCAGGTCCGGAGACTAAGTTTAATCATTACAATGTGAAACAGCAATTTTAGTCCTACTTTAAGTGAAAATCTCAATGAGGTCTTAACTATGGAGTTACTAATGCCATCTTCTTTCTAATCTTAAACCAAATATGAACGCAAAACCCAAAACAATTTTTCTGTAACAAGGATAACACATCATTGTAGCCTTGGTAGACAACTTTGGGAGTGGGGGAGATTTGCTAACATGACTATGGCTCTTATCCTGAATAACTAAAAGTGGGCACAACGGTTTGTCAGTTACAGAGTCAGGGCCAAATAATGTTATCATGGTCATAACAAAGGCATCTAATAGTATGTTTTCTTCAGCTAACCAAATTTAAGATTAGCTTCCTTATTTATTGCAAGCTAATACTTTTAGTTTTTTTTGTTTTGATTTTTTAGTTATCAGTGCAGAAAAATTGTCAGGGAAAAAGTTAGATTTTCTATTATTTATATATAATCTAAGGCAAGATTTTTTTTCCAGACCAAATAATATCAAATTCTTCTGTAGCATCTATCATTTAACTGGCCGCAGCATGATTTTGTAGGAAGCATGCCTTACACAATGCTATAAATTTTAAAATAGTGAAAACTTAATTTAAGCCACCCTTTCTTCAATAGACAATTTCCAATTTTAAGTGATTCCTATTCTAGTACAATTTTTAGAAAAATACTTCTGCTACGCCCACCCTTGGGTGGGAGATAAAATACAGGTTTTACTCTCCACTAAAATATGGGCTCAAATTTAAATTTTGTAAAAATAGCTTTTAAAAATGTTAACACCAATACAAATGTTTTTAAAACAAATGTCCACTGAAAATAGTTGTTCATTAAAGAAAATCCCATTCAGTGTTTGAAACCCAGACACTGCAGTACTAAGAACCCAGAAAATAAAAGGGAGAATCAACAAATGTGAAAACTACTTCACTGATTTTCACTGTCCAAGTTGAAATAGAAGAGAAGTATACAAACAGCATAAGTAGTGACTAGTACAATTTTTTCCCACCTTTCAATTCTTTTACTTTTAATCTAAAGTGCTAAAGCAATAAGTAAACAAATGTTTGTTTATAACAGGATTTCTAAGTTGACAGTGTCTCAGTCCATTCAAAGTTTAAGACTACAAGAATACCGCACATTAATTTTTCCAACACCCATAGTAATTATTATAATCCCTACTTTACAGTTGAGTAAATGCACCAAAACCTTGTGCACACTGAGCCAAAGGCACTACAGCCTTGTCTAAATTGAGCTTTTTCTTACAATCTCTCACCGTCTAGACATGCTCTTGAACAAGGTTAAATGACACGGCTGTAGAAACATCAGCAGCCAGTCTACACTAATGCGCTCACCACTGCTAGCACCAGTGAAGTTACAATGGAGAGAGAAGCTTGAGAATAAAGCTCAGTGCAGACAGAGCTAGAGTTTAAGTGATTTGTCCAATCACACAATTTCTGTGGCACATTCAGGAACAGAAACTAGATCTCCTGACTCCCAGTCCTATGCTTTAACCACTAGATATATTTTTCCATATATACAAGACAAAATAGGAGTAGGGGTGGACAACAAATAATAGCTCCCTAAAAAAACAACAACAATAGTTTATGGTTAAAAAACTACAATGAGCGCCAAATATTTAGCAAAATACTCTGAATTTGCATCCTTAAAAATAGCATGCAATTATTTTCTGCACACAATCTTAGGCAAGCCCATTTTTGTGTACATATTTGACCATGTGTGATTCCACAACCAGAAGAGCCCCCACATCCTTCCATTGCCCCCTATTCATGTCCCCCCACAGCTGTCTCGTCCCACCCCTATTCGGCTCATACTCCATCCCTGTTCCTTCACCTCCATACCCATACCCACATCACAGCCATTCCTGTCACAACACCATCTCCCTGCTCCCTACCCGCAAGATGGTCTTTCCCCTTGCAACCCCACCTACCCGCCCCCCAACACCCATCACAGCCATTCCCTTCACAACCCCACCTTCCCCGCCCCAAACTACCCCCATCACAGCCATTCTCTTTGTGACCCCACCATCCTGCCCCCCCCACACCACTACTCTCATCACATCCCTTCTTGACCCTGACATCCCACCCCTTCACCACCATCACAGCCATTCCCCGGTGACCGTACCTCCCCGCCACCCACATCTCTACCCCAATCATGGCCATTCTCTTTGCAACACCCCCATCCTCCCCACCTCTACCCGCATCACTGTCATTCCCCTTGTAACCCCATCCCCCCAAACACCCATCCCCATCACAACCATTGCCCTTGTGACCCCACCTTCTTGCCCCCCACCTTTACCCCATCATGATCATTCTCCCCACCACATCACCTCCCTGCTCCTTCACCCCCCACCCTCCATTACTGCCATTCCCCTGGCAACCCCATCAACCTGCCCCCCCCCCATCCATCATGGCCATTCCCTTCACAACCCCACCTTAACCCCCGCCCCCACTACCCTTATCACAGCCCTTCGTGACTCCACCATCGCGCCCCCCACCACAGCCATTCCCCTGGGGACCCCAGATCTACCCCCATCACGGCCAACTCCCCCCATCTTGTCCCCCGGATACACCCCTACCCACATCACGGCCATTCCCCTGGGGATCCCGCTTCCCCACCCCCATCAGTGCCATTGCCCTCGCGACCTCAGCATCTCTCCCCGCGTGTCCCCCCCACCCCGCTTCCCATCACTGCGCCCCCGCCACCCCCCCGGCCTCTCTCAACCGGCAGCGGGACTCGGCGTGCGGCTTCCGCACGGGGCGGGCAGGCGCCTGGCCCCACAGACCGGCGGCCCCGCGGCCGGGCCCCCCCGTGGGGATTCACCTGAAGTGGCGGGCCAGGGAGCAGCGGCAGCACCACACCGGCATGGGCGGGCGCGGGGAGCCGGCTGGCGGCTCAGCTGAGCGGCGGCGGGTCCGGGCTGTGCTGCGCTGCGCCGCCTCCTCCCGCTGCTGCCGCCACCGCACTGGGGCCCGGCTGGCTCGGTGCCTCCTCCCCGCCCGGCGGCCTCAGGTCACACGGGGGAGGAGCCGGAACCGGCGGGGATGGGGACGCGCCTGGGCGGGGACTGCCGCCGTCTCCGCTGTGGATACTCGGCGGAGGGGGCCGCGGGAGGCGAGACAGCAAGCGGCGCGCAAGAGCCTGATCGCGGGCCAGAGCCGGGGTTAGGATGGGAGAAGTGATGGAGCCTCGGAAAAGGGGTATTGAGCATCCCGGCCTGTGCGAGCCCCGGGCGAGCTCGTCCCTGCGACCCGTCACAGCCCCAGGCCTTCTCCCACCCTGGCCCCAGACAGCAACATGCCCCAACCCCTTCCTTCTTCTACCCTGCCCCCAAACAGGAACACCCCATAGCCCCTTCTTCCACCCTGCCCCCATACAGCAACTCCCCATAACCCCTTCCTCCCCCTACAGCAACTCCCCCATAGCCCCTTCTTCCACCCTGCCCCCAAACAGCAACTCCCCATAGCCCCTTCCTCCACCCTACCCCCATACAGCAACTCCCCATAACCCCTTCCTCCCCCTACAGCAACTCCCCCATAGCCCCTTCTTCCACCCTGCTCCCAAACAGCAACACTCCATAGCCCCTTCTTCCACCCTGCCCCCAAACAGCAACACCCCATAGTCCCTTCTTCCACCCTGCCCCCAAACAGCAACTCCCCATAGCCCCTTCCTCCACCCTACCCCCATACAGCAACTCCCCATAACCCCTTCCTCCCCCTACAGCAACTCCCCCATAGCCCCTTCTTCCACCCTGCCCCCAAACAGCAACTCCCCATAGCCCCTTCCTCCACCCTACCCCCATACAGCAACTCCCCCATAGCCCTGTCTTCCACCCTGCCCCCAAACAACAACATCCCCATAGCCCTTCTTCCACCCTGCCCCCAAACAGCAACTCCCCCAAACCCTTTCTTCCACCCTGCCCCTAAATAGCAACACCCCCATAGCCCTGTCTTCCACCCTGCCCCCAAACAGCAACACCCCATAGCCCTGTCTTCCACCCTACTCCCATACAGCAACTCCCCCATAGCCCCTTCTTCTACCCTGCCCCCAAACAGCAACACCCCCATAACCCCTTCTTCCACCCTGCCCCCAAACAGCAACACCCCTCTCGCCCCCCACAGAGCAACTCCTGCCCCTGGAAAACAACCCCTCTCTGACCTCTCAGATGCAGCACCACCCCTAACACCATTAACAGCACTTTCCCCCCCCCACAAAATAGACAATTCCCCCATTGCTTCCTGCGCCACACAGGCTGTAACACCCCCATAACCTGTCACTTGCAGGAATACCCTTCTTCACACAGCCCACAGATAGTAACTCTGTTAGGACCATGGCAGCCAAAGATAGGAGTATAGCAATCACTGTACCTCATCAGGGCAGGAACCCATGTAGTCCAGCATTGTGCTTCCACCAGCGGCCTGCATCAGATACTTGAGAGGAAGATGCAAGACACTCCATAATGGACAATTATGGAATAACCCTCCTATTGGAGAAGTTTCTTCCTACAGCCAAACGCTTATGTCCTGAAACACCAGTGTTGATATAAAAATATTGAAATTACAGTGCCTAACATGTGACCCACCAGATTTCTGTGAGCTGTAGTGGGGCTGCAGAAAGTCTGTATTCCTGGCCTGTGCATGACTGACCAATTCTTTGGGCCCTGCTTAGGTTTGCCAATTATGGTTGGATGTATTCCAGGAGGTTTCATCACATGACATAATCTTTAATTCCTGGAGACTCCAGGACAATTCTGGAGGGTTGGCAACCCTAGCCCTGTTGAAGTGTCTTGAGTGGAACCCACACATTTAACTGCTGGATTTTGTCCCAGATAATTTAGAACCATTTCTGCACCAAAACGTTTTGCATAGGGTTAACCTTTGTAATCATGTGATCTTATTGGTCCTCTGGTTCTCTCTCTCTCTCTATTATTAGTAGCATGGTAGAGTTTAGGATCCTTAGCAGGGTATGTATACACTGCAGCTGGGAATGCGCCTCACAGCCAGGGTGGGCATGCTCACACTTATTCTGCTTGAGCTACCTGCTAACAATAGCAGTGTGGAGACTGCAGCCTGAGCTAGCCACCAACTCTGAGCCCACCCACCGCACTGGGTCATTGCTCAGGTGGCTAGTCTGAGCCACAAGGTCCATGCTGCTATTTTTTAGCATGCTAACTTGAGCAAAGCTAGTGCAACCCTGTCTACCTGAACTGGGAGGCTGTCAAGGCTGAATCCCCACTCTGTCACTTAGAGTACAGAAGGTGGGGGCTTGCAAGGATTTTAAAAATTAATACTTGCCACTCCAGGCTTGTATTAGACTCCCAAGGTTACAGCTTTTCTCTGACCGTGGCTTGGTGAACACTGCCACCACCTAAATGCAAAAAACTCCCTTGGACCCAGGAAGGAGCACTTGGGAATTCCTCCCCGTGGGGTACCCTTAAGCCCTTTCACCACCCCCCCCGGGGAAGAGCTGAGAAAGAAAACAAAGGAAATTAGCTGTTGCTACCAGCTAATCAAACAACATGCACAAACCTCTTAGGACACCAAAAATCCAATCCTGTTCTTAAAAAAGGTAAATTTTATTAAAAACAAAAAG
>NW_020664409.1:70081122-70084558 GCF_002925995.2 Terrapene triunguis | reverse complement strand
GATCGCTATCTAAAAAAAGACGCGATCGCGATCTCTGGCGGCAATTCGGCCAGAGGTCCTTCACTCCCAGGCGGAGTGAGGGACCGTCCGCCGAATTGCCGCTGAATACCTGTAACTGCCGCCCCTGTCCAGAACGGCCGCCCCAAGCACCTGCTTGAGAAGCTGATGCCTGGAGCCGGCCCTGGGTCCACAAGCCTTAAAAAATAAACAGAAATAAACCTAATCTCATCTTCCTAAACATTCCTAATTTACTTACATATTTGGGTTGTTAAAAGTAGTTCTAGGTATGATCTGATGTGGTTCAAACTTTACACAGCATTCCTGCTGCCTGTCTCTTCAGCCTAGAGAGAACAACAGACAAAGGGAAAGTTTTTTTCCCAATTTTAAAATGTTCTAGCCTTCCTGTTGGCTCTTTTGGTCAGGTGCCTACTTTTTTTTTCTTTACCTGAGGGACTTTTTAACCCTTTACAGGTAAAGTAAGTAGAGAACAGCTACCAAGAGGGATTTGCCTAGGGAGGTTGTGGAATCTCCACCACTGGATATTTTTAAGAGCAGGTTAGACAAACACCTGTCAGGGATGGTCTAGATAATACTTAGTCCTGCTATGAGTGCAGGGGACTGGACTAGATGACCTCTTGAGGTCCCTTCCAGTCCTATGATTCTATGACTTTCTAAGACTGAGGAACAGACTGTTGCTCTCCCTCATACTGTCTGTTTTCCCCCATAGAAAATAAAAGATGCCCCAACAGAAGCCTTCAGGAGCTCAATATAGGAAGCAAAAAACTCAATTGCAATCTAGGTTGCAGCAAGTGGCAAATTTGATGGAAAAATATCTGAAATAGAACAACATAGACCAGGCTTTAGGCAGTAGTGATCGGGTACAATAATTGGCATAACTTAGCTGATGCTCTGAAGCAACATGAAAAGTCGCCAGGCCATTTTATAGCCTACTCCAAATGGATGGAAGTTGAGTTCAGGGTCAAGCTCAATAAATGCATAGACACACAAAACCAGTGCATTAATGTGGAAACCCAGTATTAGAGGAACATGCTTGAGCATCTGATCTCAATTACCTTCTTCCTTGCAAAGAATAATTTGGCTTACCGGGGCTTGTTGCATAAGTTGTTCACTGAAAATAATGGAATATTCCTCAGTTTGGTAGAGCTCCTTGGGAAATACGACGATGTCATGCCTGTGAACCTACGTTGAGTAGTTCATAAAGAAGCTATGGACCATTACTGAGGCAAAACAATCAAAATGAATTGATTGACCTTATAGCAAGGAAGGTGCTCCATAACATATTGATGTGGCTCGGCAAAGTACTATGCCATAATAATGGACTGCACGCCCGACAGTCACAGCGAAAATATGTCATTTACAGTAAAATTTGTTGATGACTAGGATGGCTGTATCCAAGAAAAGGAACACTATCTGTTTCTGGTCTGTGGAGGACTCTACTAGAAAAGGCCTGACAGAACTGTTTATGGACGTTTTGAATGAGAAAAAAATAAAGCTTCTGGACTGCTCAGCCAAGGCTACGACAATGGTGCAAACATGAAGGGAAGAAACAGTGGCGTCCAAGCAAGGAGCCTTGCATTGAATCCAAGAGCTTTCTTTGTGTCTTGTGGCTGCCATTCCCTCAACCTGGTTGTGTCAGATGCAGCAGCATCTTCTTTAGATGTAGTTAGGTCAATGCATTGTCCATGTAGATCCTGAGTTGCTTACATTGCCTATTGCCACCCAGGACTGACAGCTGGAAACCCTCCATGGGAGGCTGACAGCAGGAGCCCTGCTGCCACCTCCTGGTGATGGATTGAAGTTGGGGAGGGAGAGCCCAAACCTGGGCTGCCTCCTAGTGAGGGATTTGGTGGAAGAGGCGCTCAAGTCTGAGCCTGGGCAACCTCCCGGTGAGGGATTGAGGTGTGGCGGAAGGAGAGCCTGGGCAGCGGGGCTCCAGCTGTCAGTCCTGGCATTGGGGCTCTGGCTGTCAGTGCCCCCACAATGCTCAACACTGTCAGTTAAATCAGTGCAAGCACTCCACTGTGGACATTAAAGATCGAATTAGTTACTGTGGTGGCTGTATATCAACTTAAATTACATTGACCTAATTTTGTAGTGTAGACATGTCCTAATAGAGTCTGCCCGGAAACTAGCACCAGGTGGGTGGAGGGTTTGACTGGGTGTTGTTACCAGATAGGGGTGAAGGTGAGAAAGAACACAGAGAAAAATGAAAGTGAAAGAGGGTATGTTTACACTGCAAAAGACACTCACAGCAGGAGTCTCAGAGCCCAGGTCAACTGACTCAGGTGCATGCTACAGGGCTAAGAATAGCAGTATAGACATTTGAGTCTGGAGCCCGGGTTCTGAAACCCATTGAGAGAGGAGGGTCTTGGATCCTCTCTACACTGGCTGCTTTTAGCCCCATAAACCAGTCAGTTGACCCAGGCTCTTTGACTTGCTGCCCCAAAGTTGGGTTTTTTGGGGGGCACACAGTGTAGATGTACCCAGGGAGACAGCCTGAAGGAGCAGCTGAAAGCATGGTGACTGACCCTAGAAGAAATCAGGGAAGAGGTTATGAGTCAGAGGTGCAGGCTGAAGAGTGCTCTTGGTGCTGTGAACAAAAGAAGTGGTTTCCTGCTATTTGATTCCTTCTGCATTCAGAGGCACAGGACTTTGTGCTTTCTTTGTAAATAAACAAAACCTCCCTCAAAGAAATACTTGACTATCACCACTTTCCACTCTCAACTGGAACATGCCCAGGGCCCCGGACTTTGACTAGATGCTTGGGTCAAAAAGGGACAACAAGTTTAGAAGCTTTTATTGGACCAACTTCTGTTGGTGAGAGAGCTGTGGAGCTCAGGAACTTCTCTCTCACCAACAGAAGTTGGTCAAATAAAAGATATTACTTCACCCACCTTGTCTCTCATATGCTGGGATCAACAAGTCAACAACACAGCAAACAATAATGAAGTACGAGAATTCATGCAAGTGGAAAGTTTCATGTTAATATTTTTGTAAGATTGTAGCTTCCTTCATTTCCACTAGATCCAAAAATTTCCTGAAATTCACTACACTGATAAGCCATTTGTCTTGATTTTGTAGAATAACAAGTATATTTGAACTCAAATTTATACCAGACTTTTATTATAAAGAAAAAAATAGTTAATTGCATTTTGAAATCACCATTTCACCGCTAGAACATTTGCAAACTCAAATCCTTCAATTGTATCATTCTGAACTATTTTGTTACATTAGCCTGGCACAACAAAAACTGACATTTTTATTTTTGCATATACGTGGGTAAAGATCATAGGCATGCGCACGGGGTGTGCCGGGTGTGCCCGGGCACACCCTAATGCCCATGGGCCGGATCCGGATCTGGCCCCTCGGGGCTTTGGATCCGGCCCGTGGGATTTGCGCCCCCCCCCCCCCGGGG
>NW_020664409.1:70072203-70081022 GCF_002925995.2 Terrapene triunguis | reverse complement strand
GCCATCAGGGCACCATGTCTCTGGGGCCAGAGGGTTGCTCCAGGCACTGCCTCCCGAAGCTCCCATTGTCCGGGAACGGGGAACCGCAGCCAATGGGAGCTTCAGGGGAGGTACCTGGAGGTGTGGCAAGGGCAGCGTGCAGAGCCCTGTGCCGCCCCTCCCCTCCCCCAGGGCTGCGCGGGTGTGACGTTGTGCAGTCTATATGGTTTTATAAAAACATGATAATAAGTGAATATAATGTAACTGGGATAGTTTTAGAAAAATATGGTAATAAGTGAATATAACGTAACTGGGATATGCTTCATGCAAAAGGTCTCTTGTAAGGAATCATTACAAAGCTTATAATCTACTGAGTGTGATCATCCGATTTGTACAAATGTACCACTCTTGTATCTAAAACTAGAAATATAAAATATAACTCTGAGGGCCTATTGTAATTATGTAAAGTGTGGGCCATTAATGATGGTTTGGAATCTTGATGACTCCCATTAACAAGGACCATTATCCGCAGATGGCTGTGTTTACCTGTGAGTTTTCCTGCATATGTGTGTGCTGGCAAGTGGGCAATGAAGTCTTGCAGTGATGTGATCATGACACCTGAACTGGAATCCATCTTTAACCTGGTGCTTTTCCAGTGAGGGGGGGTGGAAACCCAGAGGGACAAAGGGTTCCCGCCTTATGCAAAAGATATATAAAGGGGTGGGACAGAACAAAGGGGAGAGAGGAGCCATCATGAAGAATCCCCTAGCTACCACCTGAGCTGGAACAAGAGCTGTACCAGGGGAAAGAATTGTGCCCAGGTCTGGAAGGTGTCCAGTCTGAGAAAAAAAACATACTGAAGCATCTCTGAGGGTGAGATTATCTGTATTCAGTTTGATTAGACATAGATTTGCGCATTTTATTTTATTTTGCTTGGTGACTTACTTTGTTCTGTCTGTTACTACTTGGAACCACTTAAATCCTATTTTCTGTATTTAATAAAATCACTTTTTATTTAGTAATTTACTCAGAGTATGTATTAATACCTGGGGGAGCAAACAACTGTGCATATCTCTCTATCAGTGTTATAGAGGGCGAACAATTTATGAGTTTACTCTGTATAAGCTTTATACAGAGTAAAACGGATTTATTTGGGTTTAGACCCCATTGGGAGTTGAGCATCTGAGTGCTAAGGACAAGCACACTTCTGTGAGCTGTTTTCGGGTAAACTTGCAGCTTTGGGGCAAGTGATTCAGACACTGAGTCTGTGTTGAAGCAGATGGGAGTGTCTGGCTCGGCAAGACAGGGTGCTGGAGTCCTGAGCTGGCAGGGAAAACAGGAGCAGAGGTAGTCTTGGCACATCGGGTGGCAGCTCCCAAGGGGGTTTCTGTGATCCAACCCGTCACAGCGGGGACGTGGTGAGCGGCGTGGCATGGGGCACAGGCAGGCAGGGAGTGCACCGCTGCGGGTAAGCGGCTCCAGGACGGAGCCCGAACCCCACCTGCACTCCCCCCTCCCTGCCCTGAGCCCCCGGCCTGCACCCTGTTGAGCAGGGCTCCCCTTCCCCAGGGCTGGGCTGGCTGCTTTAACAGCCCCATGTGCTCCCTGGCAGCCTCCCACCTGGCAGCACCAACACAGCCGCTTAAGGTGGACCGCGGGGGTGCTGCCCCAGCCCCCTCCCCAAGCCAGCTGCTTCCCTCCAGCGCCCAGGGCCCCAAACCCGCCTGCGGCTCCCCACGCTGGCCGGGGACCCAGGCACCACCCGGGGGGGTCAGGCCGCCCCTGAGCCCAGCCCACCTTAAGTGGGGCCCGGGAGCCAGCAGGCCCGGGGCAGGGGGCGAGCCCGGCCCACAGGCCCCCCCGCAGCACGGCTGCGAGATCAGCTCCCCGGCGCTGTTCGGAGCTCTGGCCCGGCACCCTCGGCCTTGAGTCCAGCCCTGGGAGCAGCCCGGCCCCGCTGCAATCCACCCCGGCTGCCTCTGCCCAGCCTGGCCCCAAGCGCCCAGCCCGGCCCCCTCTGCCTGGCCCCCAAGCCTGCCTGCCGGGACAGGGGAGCCCAGATCCCCAGCCCCGGGTCTGCCTGCAAACAGCCTACTCTCCTGCACCCCAACTCCCTGTCCTGAGTCCCCTGCCTGCACCTCTCACCCCAACTCCCTGCCCTGAGCCCCCTGCCTGCACCTCTCACCCCAAGCCCCTGCCCTGATCCCCCTGCCCTCCAACTCCCTGCCCTGAGCCCCCTGCCTGCACCTTGCACCCCAACCCCCTGCCCCACAGCTCCCTGCCCTGAGCCCCCTGCCTGCACCTTGCCCCACAACCCCCTGCCCTTAGCCCCCTCCTGCCCCCAACCCCCTGCCCTGAGCCCCCTGCCTGCACCCTGTACCCCTCCTGCACCCCAACTCCCTGTCCTGAGCCCCCTGCCACACCTCTCCTGCACCCCAACTCCCTGTCCTGAGCCCCCTGCCGCACCTCTCCTGCACCCCAACTCCCTGTCCTAAGCCCCCTGCCACACCCTGCACCCCAATCCCCTGCCCTGAGCCCCCTCCTGCACTCTGCACCCCTCCTGCACCCCAACCCCCTTCTCTGAGCCCCCTCATACACCGCACACCCCTCCTCTGTCCCAATCCCTTGCCCTGAGCCCCTTCCTGCACACTGCACCCCTCCTGAACCCCCGCCACACCCCACACCCCTCCTCTGCCCCCCCTCATACATCCCACACCCCTCCTCTGCCCCAATCCCTTACCCTGAGCCTCTTCCTGCACACAGCACCCCCTCCCACACCCCGCCCTTTATGATGTTCGCCTTTAAAAAAAAAAATTCCCTGGGTGCACACCCTAATGAAATGTGCTGCGCACGCCTATGGTAAAGATACTTACTTGCTCATCATGATTGTTGCTCTGATACATAGTTTATTTTTAAAAATACTTGAAAATTACTGATTGATGGGGGGAGGGGGAGAAGTTAACCAGCCTTCAATACTCTAACCTTCTTCTGTACCCTACCACTATTCTTTTACATGCTCCAAAGATATCCTTAAATAATATTATTATTAAATATTTGTATTACCTGTGGCAAATTGCCGGCACTACTATGATGGGTCTCACAGTGGCTTTTATTAGGGCCTTGACCACGTCATCCATCTTAAGGACGGGAGGGTTTTGGCTAACCCTGGTTTAAGTCCCCAGCGCGTAGATCCCACTTCTGACACTACGTGTGGCAAATTGCCGGCACTACTATGATGGGTCTCGCGCTTCCTCTTCTTGTGGGGCGGGGGGGGGGGGTCAGGGCACCATTTCTTGCCCTTGAACTGGAATATTAACTGCCCCACTAGTGTCCTAGAGGAGGGGAGTGGAGAGGGAGGGACCCGGGCCTGCCCTCTACTCCGGGTCCCAGCCCAGGGGCCCTAGGGATAGTGGTAAACCACTTGAACTAGCGGTTCCTTCCCCTGGGCTACTTCCCTCTCCTGCCCTTCAGCTTGTGTGGGGGCTTCCTGCCCTCCCTCTACACAAGCCAGATGCCCCTTTACCTAGGGTCTTGATCTTCTTAGCCCACCGCAGCACTTCTCCAAACTTTCCTCTGCTTCCCTCCAAACTGTTCTCTACTCCAACACCAATCCACTCTGTTTCTACTCCTTCCCCTGTCTGATTGAAGCAGGGGGGTTTTATCAGGTGACTGGCTTCAGGCGCTCTAATTGGCTTCAGGTGCTCTAATTAATCTATAGCAAACTTTCTTCCCTCTACAGGGAATAAGGCTCCCTTCTAACCCTCTCCTGCTGCCCTCTAGCCATGCTGTATCACATACCGTACACATGGGGCTTTGGTCATAGACCAGGGCCTCATTGGGCTGGACACTGTACAATCACAGATCAAAGACAATCACTGCCCCCAAAGAGTTTATAATCTAAATACAAGGCAATGGCAACAGATGGGTGTAGACTAATGACAAAGTACAGGAAAACAGTAAAACAATATTGCTCAGCATGATAGGCAGTCATCGCTGCACACCAACAACCTAACCATTGTCAAGTTTTTTGTAGTCATCATGGCAAAGGAGACTTTTGAGAAGGGCTTTGAAGGTAGATAATTAGGTAGTCTTGTAATATTTACAAGTGAGCATACTGGGCCAATCAAAGGCAAGCATCAACAGCTTGATAGTG
Source organism: Terrapene triunguis (assembly GCF_002925995.2). Classification (NCBI taxonomy): domain Eukaryota; kingdom Metazoa; phylum Chordata; order Testudines; family Emydidae; genus Terrapene; species Terrapene triunguis. Next base: position 70,076,890 of record NW_020664409.1, on the reverse strand, counting down.
AATGAGAGATGATAGAGTGGAGATTGTGTTCACTTTCAAGGCCCTTCACAGTCAAACAGCTTATGTTTGATGCAATAAAGAAGGGGGAGCCAGTAGAGGGATGCAAAGAGAAGGATGATACGGTCAAAGCAAGAGGCTAGGAAAATGAATTTTGCAGCAGCATTCTGAATGGATAGGAGTTGGGGAAGACTGCATTTGTCAAGACCAGAGAAAGAGATGTTGCGGTAATTGAGATGCAAGATGAGGTTCGCTGAGAATTTTAGCTGTGTGTGGATGGATAAGAAAGGCTGTATTTTAGAGCTGCTACCCAAAAAGAAGCAGCAAAATTTAGGCATAGCTTGGATGTCAAGACCTAGAGAGAAATCTGAGTTGAAGATGACACCCCACTTATGGGATCTGAGTGACAGGCAGGATGGTGATGACCATTGGCTGCTCTATACCTCCCCTTGGCTGCTTGCCAGTCTTCTCTAGGATCACAGAACTTGCTCTCCCCCTTGGCCTTCATCCTTACTTGACTGCAGACTCTCTCATTCTGCTATAATCTTCCTCATTATACAAACCAGCCTGCTTCTGCCGAGATGGGCTTCATGATCAGCGAAGCCTGACTCTTCCTCCAGTTGCAGCGTGATATATTAATTTGCCTCAGGCCCACACTGATCCATTTAGGCCTATGTTAGGTACACACATGCCCTCACATGAAGAAAGGTATATGCACAGAGGGTGACACATGTGTGTGGCAAACACCAACAAGCTCCTCAGAACACTTCTCTCTACCTGGCAGCCTCACTTCAGGTTCTCTCTAGTTTTAGTCTCCTGTATGCCACCCAGCTAGAAATGTCTGCTAGTCAGTTGACTCCAGACAGTCAATAATACCTGGATCAAAAGGGAGGCATAGAGGTCATACAGTTGAAGTCTGCCTATTGACATTTCTCCTGACATTTGCAGTTGGATGTGGTATTCTCAGATTATACTAAACTGTTATCATCAGCTGTTAAACAGTTGCCTCATTTAGCCCCTAAGGTAACCACATTTCAGTGGTGGAGGAAGCTTTCCCTGTCCTTAGTTTGTATTTCAGTTTAGACTTGTGAAGTGCTTTGGGACCTTTCAGCATGTAAAACTCATCCTCATTATGGATGTGAGTAATAAGCATTTTGAGAAGTAGGGATTATGTCCTATTATATCTTTAATATACACAGTTTCCTAAACCAGTGGTTCTCAAAGTCGGTCCACCACTTGTTCAGGGAAAGCCGAGTCCCCAGGTTCGGCCAATCGCTGCTCCTACTGGCCGCGGTTTGCCGCTCCAGGCCAATGGGGGTTGCGGGAAGTGGCGCGGGCCGAGGGATGAATAAGTTTTGGATATCTTTACATTGTCTCTTCAACTGTTATCTCCTCACCGATTGTTATATGTGTACTATAGATACAATATGCAAATGATGCCTTCAGATATATATTTTGTCTGGGAGATTTATTTTGTATTGTAATTACAGACTTTTCCAATATGACCTTTAAAAGAACCTTCAATACTTTATCTGCATCAAAACAACAATATAAAAACATTTAACTGTGTTATGAAATGTGGATAGGTCTCCAGTTACATTAAATTGCTCTACAGAGAGACGTTGTCAGTTTATAAACATTATCTTCAGATCATTTTTTAATCAGTATTAGGAGTATAGTTTAAATCCAATAAGTCTCTTAATAGTTAGAGTTTGTGTATTTTGTAATGGATTATCAGAGCACTCAAAATCTATGTCTGCCCCTATACATTTTAAATAATTTTATTTCCCCATGCTGTGTGATTTTCCCTTTATGTTTATCCTATGAAACATTATGATGTGTTGTTCACAATGTCAGTCACTAAACCTTTTTGTATCTTTAATTTATATTTTCTGCTTTGTTCTATCATCAAACTATGCCAGTTGACATCATGCTCAGGTTTTTTTAGAAATACAATAAAGCAGGGATCGGCAACCTTTGGCACACTGAGGGATGTGCTGGCCGCCACTTCCCGCAGTCCCCATTGGCCTGGAATGGTGAACCGCGGCCAGTGGGAGCTGCGAGCGGCTGAACCTGCAGACACTGCAGGTAAATAAACTGTCCTGGCCCGTCAGCGGATTTCCCTGATGGGCCGCATGCCAAAGGTTGCCAATCCCTGCAATAGAGCATAAATATTTTGTAGACAATGTTCAGTATATTTCTCTAAGTATTTGGATTACTATAATACAACTGCAAGATCCCTGTCCAGTTAGCCACCCACTCTAGGATCCTCACAGGATATAGCCATAGTTAACATCACTGTTGATAAAGGATATGGTCTTGTTTAATGGTTTCTCATAGTAGGAGAAATCTAACAATAGATTCAGCTCATTGCTCATATATACAGAGCAATATTCTAGATTACTTTTATTTTAGATTAAGGGGAAAATATATTTACAATATGCATGAGAAAGACAGTGATTCACTCTAACATTCTGCATCTCAACTGAAATACAAGATGGCAGTTGCCTTATAGCGTCTCTGGACAGGCAGCCTATATTTAAAAATGTAGTACATGGAGAACAAAATAGCTACATCTTTTAATTATCTATACACCGGGGTGAAAGTAAGGCGGTACGGGCCGGTAGTACTGGTAAAAAGTAGCGCCAGTACCAGCCCGTACCACTGATTTTAAAGCGCTGCCATGGCAGAGCTTTAATGTCGCTGCCCCTTTTGTGCCCCCCCCCCCCGGCTGCCAACGTGGGGGGCAAAAGAAGTAGCTGCCCTGGAGCTGCGATTTAAAAGGCCCTTTAAATTGCCACTAGAGCCCCGGGTGGCGCGGGCCAGGCAGCGCAGATGGTCTGGCTGGGGGACGCTGACCCCAGCCCCGTCCCTTCCGGGTGGTGTGTGTGTGAAGGGGGACACAGAGCTGGCCCCGTACCGGTAAGATCTCAATTTTACTTTCACCCCTGCTATACACATACTCAACCTCAAAAAGAAGAATGATGTAGAGACAGTAAAGGGGAGGGGGCTAAGGGAAGGAAGCACTTACTAATGTAATTCATTTTACCAGCTGTTGAAGTGCTGATTTCTTGGTGAAAGTAACACTTTAATGGTCAGCTCTTTCACATTAGCAGCAATCACTCTCCAAAATGAAACAAAAATGAAAAGGTATTCTTTTATTAATATGCAGTTCTTTGGTTGGCAAAAAATACAAGCTTTAATAGGAGTGGGATCGGGCTCCTGTTTTCTGTCAGAGTGTGGCAAGAAACTGTGTCATATCCAGTCACAGTATAATGGATATAATAACGTAATTGTTACAGAATCACACTGTAACAAGTTACATGTCCCCTACTTTTAAAACTGGGACAGTTTATAACTCTCTTAGGGTACGATCCCATTAAATGCATGTTTTATCTTGATAAATCTTGATTCTCAAGGATGGTCATTTAGTATCATCCCTGCCCTAGGAACAAAGTGGAACACACTGTACACGTACTATAGACGAGAGAGAGCAAGAATAGCTGTTGAATGAGAGGCAGATGTATTTACTATATATAAACTACTTGAAGACATTTTGGTGAGACCGAGACCTTGAGATAAGATCTCCTGAGCTTTCCAGTTTCATAGAGAGGGATCATCTGAGGTGAAGGCCTACACCTACAAGCTTCACAATCTTGCTATTTTTGTAAACATGGCATTTTACAATTTATTTGATGTTGAACTGATTAAAAATAAGCCAATGTCATGAGTTTTAAAACAACAGGAATCTATAAATCATCTTCACTCTGCACTGGTGTCACCATGTGTCCTCAGGCAAACTCCCTGGAGTCAATGGAAGTCTGTCCAAGTACAGAGGTCCACCCAGCAAGGGCCAAATCCTGAGCTACCTGAAGTTAATGGCAAAATTCCCCTTGACTTTAATAGAACAAGGATAAAACCCTTATTTTATACACCTGACACATCTCTTTGATTGCTTATGCAGAAAAAGGCTCTTGTCCTCTGAACAATTGTTTAACTTTAATAATATATAATAATAAATAGTAAAATAGTAATAGCTAGAAGTGTCAGTTTATACATTAATGTACAAATATACATTATTTTATGGGCCAATTCCTGATATTTTTACTCCGGCTAAACTCCTGCGGATTTCAGAGTTTTGTCCAAATAAGGACTTCAGTATTTGGCCCTCTATTTTTATGTTATTTTTATTTGAAAATAAATGAGTCCTATAAATTGAATATCTTTTAAGCAGCAGGACCTTCTTTTTCCACTATTGCCAACACTTGTTACTTTATCGTGAATCCTGAAGTTTTACTTAAAGCCGCAGCTGCTTGAGACAATGTGATTACATGATGTCAAGTATCAGAGGGGTAGCCGTGTTAGTCTGGATCTGTAAAAAGTGACAAAGAGTCCTGTGGCACCTTATAGACTAACTGAAGTATTGGAGCATAAGCTTTCGTGGGTGAATACCCACTGCGTCTGACGAAGTGGGTATTCACATACGAAAGCTTATGCTCCAATACTTCTGTTAGTCTATAAGGTGCCACAGGACTCTTTGTCAGTAATTACATGAGAATCTCAGCTTTCATTTAAAAGTAACATTCAGTTTCTAGCCCTCGTGGTTGCTGAGAAAGGCTAGAAAGAGTTACTGAAGTGCACATCAAATGCTCAAAAAAATCATAAGGCAAATAAAAAACTATTTTTTTTT
>NW_020664409.1:69993004-70072103 GCF_002925995.2 Terrapene triunguis | reverse complement strand
ATATAAAATATATTATTTGTTTCTCTCAATGCCCAAAAAATGCTAGGTTCTGCAAAAAAAAAAAAAAAAAAAAAAAGACGACATGGTCCTTGTTCTTAAGGTTAATCCTATGCATAAAAATTTGCAGGGTGGAAACCTTACAAAAAACAAACAAACAAACAAACAAAAACAGAGAGGAAAGGTGTGGGGGTATCATGGGGTTCACTGCTCACTGCTGTGGTGCCTCCTTGTCACCCACCTGGGGATTAGCTCACAGCCAGTCTGGTGCCCCCTCCTTCAGTTTCTTGCTCCTAGGGTCTCACTCTCTTTTTCTGGGTCAGGTTATGAATTGACTCAGGTGTTCCAGGGGTGTGTGACAGAATATACCTCTACATTCACACCCTATTGTAATAATGTTTGCACAAGGTATGCCTTTTAAGGTATCATTTAAAAACTCAATTTGCTGATCAGTAATATCATGGCACAATGCATATAGTAGTGTTATATGTGAAGTTATAAACATAAGCTGAGATCATGACTAAAAATATGTTTTCCAGATAAGTCTGGGGATTGGCCAAACCAGTTCCTTAGAGACAAAGGGCAAGATGATGCCCCAGCAAGGTAAACAAGGCTGATGGACCATCAGCTACTGAGTGGCCATTCTTTGGCAGGAAAAGGGGCAGGGGCAAAAATCCACATTTTAGCAAAGAAACAGCATCGAGTTCCCTTCCACACAGCCTGCCTGTTGCCTTGCTCCCAGCTGAAGCATGGGCGCAGGAGCAGCTCTATGTTTTTTGCCACCCCAAGCACTGCAGTCAGGTGGCCTTTGGCGGTGGATTCAGTGGCGTTTAAGCGGGTGATCTGTCGGTCCCGCGCCTTCGGTGTACCCGCTGCCGAATTGCCGCCAAAGTCATGGGACCGGCGGACCTCCTGCAGGCATGCCGCTGAAGGCTGCCTGACTGCCGCCCTCACGGCGCCTGGCACGCCGCCCCCCACCCCCGCGGCTTGCAGCCCCAGGCATGTACTTGCTGCACTGGTGCCTGAAGCCCCCCCTGCATGGGTGTGTACCTGGTGTGTTTCACTCCCCTCCTCAACATCTGCCCCTTTTGCAGCATCAGGGAGACCCTGGCACACATCTACCTGGGTGTATGCCAGGTTGCAGCCCCTTTTCCAGCTCCTCCAGAACCTTCTTCTTAGGTTCTGGCTGAACTTTGCCCCGTACCTCCTGATTTATGCACACCCTATCTGTGGCCCCACATAGTTGCAAGAACTCATCAACCTCCTCCAAAGTGTCCATCTATAAGACCCGGCGGAGGATGCTGGATGGGGAGGTGCTCTCTGACTTGGGGGCCTATTTCCAACTTTTATGCCTCATTTCTTCTATTCACTTAAAATCTTTGTAGTTAATAAATTTGTTTTATCTAATCCAGTGTGTTTAAACTGAAGTGTCTGGATAACTAAAGGAATAATGGACTTAATATAGTCGTAGTGCTCAGGAGAGGGCTAGGCAGCACAGGTATTTTTAGGGGAAGATCTGGGGCTGTGTGTGTGTTGGGGTCACCCTGCAGCATAAGCAAGGCTGGTAAGAGCCAAGGAGTGACTGGCTGGCTGCATCACACACAGATATAGCTGAGAGTGACTTACATGCAGGAGGCTGTATGTGAGCAGTCCTGGTTGGAGGCTACAGCACCAAGGCATTGGAAAGGGCACCCCAGGTTACAGAGTGAGGTGACACAGCTACTCATTAGTCTGGATTGCACCCCAGTATGTCACAGGGGGCATAGTGAGAAGCAAATAAACATGTCAAGGCTGGCATATATGATGGAGCATAGGGAATGTCATAGAAAAAGACAAAGAGGATAGACTCATGAAGGCGAGGACAAGAAGCTGGAACTGGACACAGTAGATATTGTCACCTACTATTATAGTACATTGCATCATGATATACAGCATCCTCCCTCATCTCTAGCCACCCCACGTTCACTCTTCATCCCCTCTAATCCATTCAGAATGCATTTTCCTGGCCCCTAGTTCTTGTCACGCACATTTCTTTAATGTGCACCTCTGCTGTACTGAGTCTAAAAGAAAAAAAAAATCACCCAAGCAACATGGGTAAATGATATGGCAGTTAGGAATAGCTAGTTTTATATATTTACTTAAAAATATAACCTTTCAGATTTGAAATCATCAAGTTGCACAGTAGTTTACCAATGTACCTGTGGGATCTTCTTGTCATCACACTACTCCTCCGTTCCCCCTTCTTCCTATGCTTCTTATTGTTAGCATTTCATTTCAAATTAAATTGCAAGTTCTTTGTAGCAGGGACCATGTCTACTCATGTGTCTGTGCAGCTCCTAACCTACTGGAGTCCTGATTCTGACTGGGACTTGTAGGCACTACCACAGTACAAATACAGCAAAAAATAATAATGAAAATCTGAACGGATGATCTAGTGGACTGGCAATAACTGTACATATTAGTTTGCTTTTTCAGTAATCATCATACCCATCCAACGGGGAAATGAAATAGGATATTCCCATATTTTAAAATCACTGCTAAAGTAATGCAGCCTTTAGGTGCTTTTTAGTTCCCAAAGCTAAGCTGATCCTAAAGCTAAGCTAAAGATGATTTTTGCAAACAACCTGTGAGGACTGAGAGTGCCAAACAATAACAGTGGAACGTGGCAAATTAAAGTTCCTCATTCTCAGCTGCAACCCACCTGCAGCCATTTCACAGAACTGGAGATTGGATCAATGATATTAAGTTAAGGGGAAGCATATCTTATAGTGCCTTAAAAAAGTGTAAATATTTATTTAAACCCTTACCTTATTTCCCCCCAAATAGACGTCAACGGGAGCCAGAATGACACCCAGCCACAAAATAGTTTTTTAATATATTGTATTCCTTTGATTTAAGGAATTTTAAAATTCTAATAACGTATTAATACCCTCCAGGAGTTTAATTATACCAGATACCTGCACTTTTTGAGTGGTAGTCACCCACCTTTGCCAGATTTTGCAGCTGCTATATTATATAAAAACCTTTGTTACATTAGTTACTACTACATTATTATTTGAGTGCCCAAGTATTTTAGGTGCTTCACAAACAAATAAGACAGACATGTGCTCTGCTGCAAAGAGCTTGATGTCTAACTGTAACACAATAAGTGAGACCAATAAACCAAGGAGGAGGTTACATAGGTTTGACACTATATACGTTTAAAAAGAATCCTATATTGCTTGCATCTTTGAATAAAAGACAATAGGAGCTGCTGTTATGCAGTGATGGAAGTAGCTGGCCCCTTGTGTGCTATTGCATATATCCTTACTCGTACACTTTTATAACTTACTATTTTGCTTTGCCTTTCCCCTAGTTTGTCATAACACAGCTTTGTTGATCTTCTAGGTATGCTGCAAATTACATACCTATTTTTACAGGTGTTTTGGGAGAGGGAACAGGGCTTGATATGGAGCTGATATGCTTAGCAACATTCCTATTGAACATTTTTGTCCTGTGATGACAGCAAGAATGTTACGTTTTTTACAAAGCACTTAGAACATTGGACAGATGTTTTTAAAAGTTAATTTTGAGAAAATAGATACAAATAAATAAGTACTGGGCATGTTTTCATGGCTGAAAATAAAAGGATTATTCCACAGTCCACCAAAGTACAGTTTATCCTTTTTTTAATCTGTATGTGTATTTGATTTCCTGGCACATGTGTTAAAGGATTATTAGTCTGAATGTCTGATTGTTCCTTTCTCACTGCTGTAAATAGAATAGCAGTGTCTATTAGTTTGCAATGTAGTTCCTATGGGATGTGCTGTGTTCAGTGGATTCCTATGTAGTTGCTCATCTTTACATCATATTTGAGACAAAAGACAGTATATTGTGACTTCAAAGTATTAGATTTGGAAACAAGTGCAGACTTTTCAGTATTAGAAGCCAGGAACCACAATCTCTTTCAGGTTATACCTCATGCAACTTTACTCACTAGGGACTATGTGTATGAACTTCATAGCAAAATTTGGATCCAGGATTCCACTGCTTCATTTTCCTCCCTTGGTCCATATAATAAAATATTCCAACAGGCACCAACACTGTCAGTCCTTCAAAAGAAGAGTCCTATTAGCTTTTTTGTTGCATTAAGAAGATATTTGATGCATTCTAGCAGAGGTACATTTCCTCTTTTATTACCTCTGCATTATAGCCAGTTTATTGTAAGAAAATGTTATGAGATGCATTAAAAAACAAAAAAATCCTGACAAATTTTATGCCCAAGTGTTATTGTAATATTGTATATTTTCTCACCAGGACCATTTACTATCAGACTTCAGAATGTAATTTCTTCCACTGGTGGAGAATTCCTGCACCTGGATGTAGTTAAGCTAGATAATCTATAGGACATAAGACCCAAGGAGGAAAACCTATACTAAGCTCAGAAGATGTTTTTTGAAATAACATGAAACCAGAACACTGCAAGAGTAGTGATAATTTTGAAGATGGAAACGCGAAGAACCTCAGTCATTGGAGACACATTAGCCCATGGTCACTGTCATATAAGATCTTTGCACAATTATCTGTGAATTGAATACAGAGCTATCTGGAATCACAACTAATTTCTCACCTGATCACCTGCAGAAAATTCTCTAGATAGTTCAGAAGACTGCAGAGCAAAATAAGTACTGGGCCGCTTCTTGCTCATTTTATGTGACTGTAACCTTTGCGTTCAGTTATGTGAACAGGTTTTGGTCCATTATGTGTGTGGCTTTTCTGGATTTTGGGAGTCTGACTTTGTGGAATTAGAAACAGATTTGGAAGAACTTGAAGAGAAATAATAAAAAAGATCCGATAGCACTATATGACTCTTGGAATATATCTGGTTGGGTAATATAGTGACAGTGAAACGAGATAAACAAAAGTGAAAGGATCAAGTTGAAGCAGGAGATAGTCAAAGTAGGTCTATTTCACTGAAAAACACCCACCAACATCAATGAGTTCCTGATTTGCCTCACTAACAGATGGTGCATGTGATTTTTACTAGAACCCTTGATGACTAGTGGGATGCTGTGTATAAGAAAGGTGACCATAAATCTTGTACAAAGTATATCATGTCAGGTATCAATAGAAAAGTTATGAATTGCTAAGTATGATTATCTTGTTTATATGCATGTACCATCTTTGTATCTGTATTTATGAATACTGGCTATGTATCTGTATCTCAAACATGTGTTGTATGCCTGGGTGATATCCCCAGGTAGATAAATTTACATCAGGGCTAGGCAGCTATGTGTTGATGGCCTGTTAAGGACACTCATCTCACAATAGGCAATTGAAGAAATTCATCCCATCCAGTAAGCCTTTCCTGTGGACATCTCAGAAAGAATATGGGCAATGGCTGCCCCTATGAGTTAGCAAAGCATGTAAGGGCATGCGATATGCTCATGTGATCCTGGACTCCATCTTGGGCCAGTAACTTTCCATACACTGGGTCTGTGGGCTTTGTTTGGGACAGTACATTTCCAGGCTGATGGCAAAGGATATAAAAGGCACCTGAGACATCTCTATTTTGCCTCTGTCCTGCTCTAATTCGCTGGACTGGATTTACAACCAAAAGGGGTATTTTGAACAATGGACTGAGGACCTTCCAATCTTTTTGAAGTTACCAGAGAAACTTTTGCAAGCCAGCAGTCTATTCCATCCCTGCTACAGACCTGATATAAGGACTGTGCAATCATTTGCATGTATATGATCTATTAACCATTCATAACTCTTCTTTTCTTGTATTAATAAATCTTTAGTTAGTTTATTACTGATTGGCTGACTGTGATATTTGGATAAGATCTGAGATACATATTGATCTGGGGGCAAGTGTCTGATCCTTTGGGTTTAGTAAGAACCTCACATATGATGAAATGGGTTTTCAGTATCTTCTCACCATATTAGACTTGGTTGTCTGGATGGGAGTCAAGGGCTGGAATGCCTAAAGGGGACTGTGTTTGGCTTCTGGTTAACCAGAGTGGTGCTACAGAACTCTTGTTACAGGCTTGGTGAATCTAATTATAGAATAAATGACCAGCTTTGAGGATTGCCTGCTCTATTTCTTGCAGTCTGCCCTGAGAGTGGCATTCTCAGGGTGGTCCATCCCAGGTACCTGGTCACAAATAAGTAGTGGGGGGAGTCAGGGATAACTGATATTTATTTAATAATAATGCTTTCAAAATATTAATGACCATCAAAAGTTGTGCATATTTCTAGCCTGTGTCCCCAGGGATTTTAGTGTAATCAACTTCATCCTCCCTCCTGATCATCATGTTTACTTCTTGCATCACATTTCATGTTGAATTGTAATCTTTGGAGTAGGAACCATGTGTTCCTCTTTTCATTGTACTAGATGCTGTACAAGCAACCTTAATCCTGAGTAGGGACTTTGGGCACTACTGTAATACAAATAAATAAGACCATAAATCTTTGATCAAAGTACTGAAAATGGTATATTACAAGACAAAGTCATGTACTGTTATGACACAAAAAAGATTCCCTCTGGTTATATATTTGATCTCTGTAGTCAAATACAGTATGCTTGTCATCAACTTTACTCGGAAGCATATTCAAAGCGTTCTTTTTGATGAGAACCATGCTGCCAATGAACTCATCCTGCCCTCATAATAGAGATTCTGGACCAAATTATGCTTTTGATATAACCTGTGCAGACCCATTGAGTTCAGCAGCATTGCATGAGTTGAGCAAGAGCAAAATTTGACCCATGAGTGGATGTTGTCTTTAATTTTGCACATTATTAAGCAGCTTTTTTGTTTTGTTTTTGCACTTAGTGTTCAGTAGTACATTTTATAGGTCTGTATTCAATAAAAACCCATCATATTACTGAAACAACAAGAGAGAAATTCATTGATAATGGCTTCATTCACCCCTGCTGGAAATGTATAATCTAGTTACAATAAAGGCTTTGCTGTTTTATTGCCAGCCAACTGCTCTTTGCATATTGTGGAAAACATTTAAAAGCTTCTAGCTTTTCAAGGAGGATAAGTAAAAAACAATACATACCTATAACTGTGGAATGTAGGTATAAAGTTCACAGGAGTCTGGACACACTCACAATATCTCCAAATTGTTAATGGAATGGTAGTACACTAATTCCTTTCTTCCTGAAAAGTAATCTCATGTTTTGAATACTACATACTATAATTTTAATTTAGTTAGTGAGCAATCAGGAGAGATAAATGGACTGAGTGCTTCATAATGTCAGAAAACCCAATGTTTGAAACAGCTCATGCTTGCTCACTTTGGACAAGGTCCTTGCATGGTTGTGTAGGGACAGCAAAAATTGCAAGAAGCTTCCTCTTCCCAACTTGACTTTGCATGCGTGAGGCACAATTTCAAGTCCAAAACTCAGGATAGCATAGGCTCTGCTCCCTTTAGCACCCCCGTGATGGGTTTTACAGACCCCAGACTAAGGTTAAAGTAGTGGTGGAATGGTATTGGGCCAAGAAGGTCCCTGCCCCCTCACCAGCACAGGAAGTATGGCAAGAGACCACCCTAGTTTAACCAGGAGATCTTCAGTGATCTCAAACTCCAAAAGTAGTCCTACAAAAAATGGAAACCATATAAACAAACACCACAAGCATGTAGAGACAAAATTAAGAAAGGCCACGGCCAAAATGAGATTAAACTAGATAGAGATATAAAGAGTAACAAGAAACATTCTAGAAATACATTAGAAGCAAGAAGACAACCAAGGACTGGGTAGGCCCATTACTCAGTGAGGGGGGAAAGACTAACAGAAAATGTGGAAATGGCAGAAGCGCTAAGTGATTTTTGTGTTCCCGTTTTCACCAAAAAGGCTAGTAGAATCATAGGGTTGGAAGGGACCTCAGGAAGTCATCTAGCCCAACCCCCTGCTCAAAGCAGGGCCAATCTCCAGACAGATTTTTTACCTCAGTTCCCTAAATGGCTCCCTCACAACCCTGGGTTTAGCAGGCCAATGCCCAAACCACTGAGCTATCCCTCCTCCCCTAGTGATTGGATGTCTAATATGGTCAATGCCAGTGAAAATGAAGCAGGATCGGAGGCTAAAATAGGGAAAGAACAAGTTAAAAATTACTTAGACAAGTTAGATGTCTTCAAATTGGCAGGACCTGATGAAATACATCCTAGAATACTCAAGGAGCTGACTGAGGAGATATCTGAGCCATTAGCAATTATCTTTGAAAACTCATGGAAAACAGGAGAGATTCCAGAGGACTGGATGATCGCAAATATGGTGCCCATCTATAAAAAGAGGAATAAAGAGAACCCGGGGAATTACAGACCAGTCAGCTTAACTTCAATACCCGCAATGATAATGGAGCAAGGAACCAAGCAATCAGTTTGCAAATATATAGAAGATAATAAGGTTAATAAGTAACAGTCAATATGAATTTGTCACAAACAAATAATGTCAAATCAACCTAATAGCTTTATTTGACAGGGAAACAAGCCTTGAGGATGGAGCTGGGGTGGGGGGGAGAAGAAGGAAGCAGTAGACGTGACATATCTTGACTTTAATAAGGCTTTTGATACTGTCTTGCATGACTTTCTTATAAACGAATTAGGGAAGTGTAGCCTAGATGGAGCTATTGTCAGGAGGGTGCATAACTGGTTTGAAAACCATTGCCAGAGAGTAGTTATCAGTGGTTTACAGTTAAGCTGGAAGGGCATAATGATCTAAAACTCAAAAAAGAGTCCTACAAAAGGTGGAAACTCAGTCAAATTACAAAGGATGAATATAAACAAATATCACAAGTTTGTAGGGACAAAATTAGAAAAGCCAAGGCACAAAATGAGATCAAACTATCTAGGGACATAAAAAGAAACAAGAAAATATTCTACAAATACATTAGAAGCAAGAGGAAGGCCAAGGACAGAGTAAGCCCGTTACTCAATGACGGGGGGAAAGACAATAACAGAAAATGTGGAAATGGCAGAGATGCTTAATGACTTATTTGTTTTGGTTTTCACCAAGAAGGTTGGTGGCGAGTGGACGTCTAACATAGTGAATGCCAGTGAAAATGAAGTAGGATCAGAGTCTAAAATAGGGAAAGAACAAGTCAAAAATTATTTAGACAAGTTATATGTCTTCAAATCACCAGGGCCTGATGAAATGCATCCTAGAATACTCAAGGAGCTGACTGAGAAGATATCTGAGCCATTAGCAATTATCTTTGAAAAGTCATGGAAGACGGGAGACATTCCAGAAGACTGGAAAAGGGCAAATATAGTGCCCATCTATAAAAAGGGAAATAAGGACAACCGGGGAATTACAGACCAGACAGCTTAACTTCTGTACCTGGAAAGATAATGGAGCAAATAATTAAGCAATCAATTTGCAAACACCTAGAAGATAATAAGGTGATAAATAACAGTTAGCATGGATTTGTCAAGAACAAATTGTGTCAAACCAACCTGATAGCTCTTTTTGACAGGTTAACAAGCCTTATGGATGGGGGGAAGCAGTAGATGATGGTATATCTTGATGTTAGTAAGGCTTTTGATAATGTCTCACATTACCTTCTCATAAACAAACTAGGGAAATACAATCTAGATGGAGCTACTATAAGGTGGGTGCATAACTGGTTGGAAAATTGTTCCCAGAGAGTAGTTATCAGTGGTTTACAGTCATGCTGGAAGGGCATAACGAGTGGGGTCCTGCAGGGATCACTTCTGGGTCTGGTTCTGTTCAATATCTTCATCAATGATTTAGATAATGGCATAGAGAGTACCCTTATAAAGTTTGCAGATGATACCAAACTGGGAGGGGTTGCAAGTGCTTTGGAGGATAGGATTAAAATTCAAAATGATCTGGACAAACTGGAGAAATGGTCTGAAGTAAATAGGATGAAATTCAATAAGGACAAATGCAAAGTACTCCACTTAGGAAGGAACAGTCAGTTGCACACATACAACATGGGAAATGACTGCCTACAAAGGAGTTCTGCGGAAAGGGATCTGTGTTCAGAGTGGAACACAAGTTACGTATGACTCAAGAGTGTAACGCTGTTGCAAAAAAAAAAATCATTCTGGGATGTATTAGCAGGAATGTTGTAAGCAAGACAAGAAGTAATTCTTCCGCTCTCTTCCATGCTGATAAGGACTCAGCTAGAGTATTGCGTCTAGTCCTAGGTCATTTCCAGTCCTACACTTCTAAGATTCTATGTGCCCTATGGAGCACCTGCTTGTGGGGAGAAGAGCGAAGGAGAGACGGGTTGCAAGAAGGTAGTAACTGCTTAAGCAGAGCAATCTGCAGGGGAAGACTCAGCTGGGAGACTGGTGGCCTGCCCCTGCTTCCTTTCCCCCTGACTAGGGGGAACAACTAGTCTCCAGGAGTGAGCTGGAAAGCTCCCTCCTTCAGCCCTCCCCCACCCCATCTGTGGCTCTGGATCACTGAGACTGTGTAAGGAGAAGGATGGGGCTGTGCCCCGAACTGAAAGGAAAACAGGGAAAGTAGGGAGTGGCATAGTGGAGGCTAATCTGTAACAGCAGCTAGAAGGGATGAGCCCTTTCTTGCCTCTCACCCCTTGAGCCCTGGGCTGGGACTTGGTGGAGATAGAGTGCCTGGGTCCCCCTACCATTTCCTCCTCTTCCTCCCCCTGAACCCCACCAGTTCCCTGAGAGATCCTGGAGGACTTTTGGGGGAACAAGGAACTATGTCTTTTTGCTGGGCCCCCTGGATTGCCCAGATGAGCCATCCCAAGACTTGGAGAGACTGTTTGGCTTGGCCGGACTACTAGGCCTCTGGGAACCAGAGAGAAGCCTGCTACAATCCCAGAGGGAGTAAGTCACTCTGAAGAAGTGGTAAGGAGGTGAGTCCATGATTCCATCCCAGCCAGTGGAGCAGGCTGAGTGTGGAGCGATATGCAAGGAGCAAGGCTGTGGGAGATAGGGGGAGGCTTGTAGTGAATGGCACAATGTGAATTCCATGCTGTACTGTAGCCCAAAGGCAGCTCAGGATGGGCTGAGGTAAGTTAGGCCTGGTCTACACTACGACTTTAATTCGGATTTAGCTGCGTTAATCCGAATTAATCCTTAACCCGTCCACACAACGGAGCCAGTTACTTCGAATTAAAGGGCGCTTAAAATCGATTTCTGTACTCCACCCCGACGAGCGGAGTAGCACCAAAATCGATTTTGTAAATTCGAATTAGGGGTAGTGTGGCCGCACACCACCGAATTAATGTGGTTAAAAACCGAATTAATGTGCTTAGTGTGGCCGCGCACAATCGAATTTATACAATCTGTTTCCCAAATTCGAATGATCTAAATTCGAATTAATCTCGTAGTGTAGACGTACCCTTAGAGTGGCCAGAGGCGGCTCTCCCTTATGCTGTGGGTCATTTTTGGCTACTAGAGCAGCTCAGAATTAGGTGAGCACAGGCATAGCACAGAACTGGACACTCTAAGGGTACGTCTGATGCAACTAATCCCTATGGTAGGGAAGGAGAAAAGCATTACTTTTATTTTTGTTACTCTGCTTGATTTTCCTGTTTAGAATTTCATTTATTTGATTACAACTGAGTCATTAATTACAATTTGGATTACTCATTCTTGCTGATTGTTAATATGGAAAGCACCTTTTCCTGTCATGTTTGAGCTATTGGTATTTGCAATTTTATCTTTCAAAAGCTGCTCAATCTGACCTGTTCTTACTTACTGTGGTTTCTAAACTGATTTCCTTAATATGTTCCTCAGAGTAAACTTCCACTTAAATGTCAGCTGTTCATGATTTTGGTTGAGTACTTGAATGTATTATTTCATTGTTCTAACTTAGGAAATCAGCCATATCTCCTCCCCCCCACCCTTAAAACCTGTTGTACTTGTCCATTAAAACTCACTCAACTGATTTGCATTCAAGTTACTTCTGTGAAATTCCAACTTTTCAGTATTGTTTTCAGTGTCGTTATAGCTGTGTTGGTCCCTACTTTTTTCAATACATCCATTTCTATCACTTATACCAAGACCTTATCATCATATGCTCTTACAGATAGAAGGCCAAATATATCTCTAAATGAGAGAGGACAGCAACAAAAATAAATAATTAATATGTAGCCATTCAAATCCACCATTTTCTTATTGTTGCCTAAGTTCACTTTATTCAGGGCAGTTTATTTACATAATTTAACTTATTCACTGATTCAATATACTTATTGCAGTTGATGGGTAATATTCAGCTCAGAGAAAATGGTGTAAGATTTTGCCAGCAGGTAGCCTCTACAATACATTGCAACCCCTGTTCTCACCCCACAAAACACAAACTACTACACACCCTCCCCATCCAGCATCCACCCCCAATGCACCACATCCACCAGCATCCCTACCCAGGTCACACAACCCCGAGTATTCTCAACCACCTCCCAACAGAAGCGTCACAAGCCCAGGCCAGGAAATGGCTTTATATTCATAGATTCCCCTACCCCTCAAAATAAATTTCACATTCTCTTCATGAGAAGCAGCATTTTTTAGTGGATGGTATTTCTGATTCAAGCAAGTGCCAAGTTTTGTTTTCCTTTACAGGAATACTTCCCTAGATATTTTATCTTTTGTTACATAGTAATATTATCAAAAATCCAGCGTGTTGTAAGCTAAGAAACAAAGAGAGAAGTCTTCAGTTGGTGTCAAAATCAACATAACTTCACTGAAACTCAATGGAGTTATGCAGATTTTCACCAGCTGAGAATTTGGCCCATTCTTTCTAATAACTATAGTGATAGGAATTCTGGCATTGACTTACTAATAGTATAGCACAAGGTAATATTGCTGAGCAGGATAAAACCAGCAAGAAACAAGAAGGAATTTAAAAAATCCCTCATACCTATCAAGCCAAAAATTACCCCCATCTAAGTTGATCGGGCATGTTCTTCAAAAGTTACTTTGTTATAGACAGATCTCATTTCACTCGGCCAAAAAGCAAACCATAAAAAAAAAAAATCCATCACATGACAGCATATTAATCTCCACATGGTACATCCACAGGGTTAGAACCTTCAAGTCTCCCACACAGACCTCTGCCACTTGAGCTAATGGAATAACTGCTACCAGTAGTAGGTTGTCATCCTTTAGATTGACCACCACTAGAAGGGGAGGGGATGCTTTGCCAGTGGATTTCACAGATACTTGCTGACATCAGAGGAATGGTGAGACTCAAAAATCTTGGGTTCCATCCCAGGTTATATAAGGGAGTGTGCTCTAGTGGGCATAGACTTCTGCCTGTTCCCTGCCTCCCAAGCATGATCCCACCCCCCCACCACCTGTTCCAGTCTCTGTCTCTTTGCCCAGCCAGTACAAGTTTCCCCTCTCTTGGCTTCTCATCAAATTTGTCTCTCTTCCCCTCCCTGGCCTTCAGTAGCTCCTCTTACCCACCTTCCCATCCACGCTGACTCCAACGCCCAATTTCCTCCCCGGGATACAGTCTGGGTCATCCCACTCCTAATACTCCTTATCCCAGTCTTTTCCCAGGCAATCCTAGTTCTTCCCCCCACCGCCTCCATCAGATCTGTCTCCCCTCCGCTCTCACCCCACTGATTCCCAGTCCCAGTACACCCCCCTGCTCTTCATCCAATCTCAGATAGTCTCCTAAAGAATGGTTTCCAGTTCCCTCCTCCTTTTACCTTCCTGTCTGTCAGTCACAGTCTCCTTTCTCCCCTTCACCAGCCTCTAGTACCCATCTCTCACCCAACTGTCTTCATGTCCCAATCGACTTCCCGCACCCAACCAGTCCACCTTTTGCCCCTCTGTGTCTGATTCAAGCAGCTACCTGCTCCATGCTGCCTGGTCCCAGCAAGTGGGTCACTGAGAGCACAGAAGAGATATTCTCCCTCCTCACAGTTCAGCTGCCCAGACCATAGCATAGTCCACAGCAGCTCAGTGCTGCAATTGCAGGGAATGTCCTGTTCAATCACAGGCTGGAGCATGCCCAATACAGACAGAATGTACACGGAAATCTGCTACAATTTAAAGCTCTCCATTGAGCATGTGCAAACAGTGATTTTTGAAGGCTTATAACTTGGCCAAAATTGGGTAGATTTTCCTGGGGACTGCAAATAGGGTGACCAGATAGCAGTGTGAAAAATTGGGACATGGAGTAGAGGGTAATAGGCCTATATATAAGAAAAAGCCCCAAATATGGGGACTGTCCCTATAAAATCGGGACATCTGGTCACCCTAACTGCAAAAGCACATCCCTGTAGCAAAGACCATTTCTCTGCCAAATATCAACTATATGCTTCAAAGTATGGCTGTGTTAGGGCTTGCCAAATAAAAGGTCACCAGACTTGAACATGGGCAAAATGTATTCTCCCTAGCCTTGTTCTCAGAAACAGCTTTTGCTAAAATTTTCCAAAACAATTAGGCCTGAAACCGAAACTCAACTTGAAAAATTTCAAATCGCAAACCTATAAGCAACTGAAAACAGGGTCTTAGAATTGGAAGTCTCAGGCAACTGTAATGCCTATAATAATATTACCCCTTTTCAACCTGAGTGCTAGTCAAATTTTCAGGGGGATGTTCTGGTTGGGAGTAGAAATTGATAGTGGAGGCTGGTATTTGATTTGGTACAATCTTGTTTATTTACAAGGAATGTACAAAGTCCTGTTCCTCCAAATGCAGGAGGAACTGAAACCAGGGTCAGCTTCTTTGCATACAGCCCAAACTTCTTTCAGCCAGTGCCCACAACCAGAACCTTCCTCTTGGCTTCCCCTAGGGTCACACTGTGCTTACGGCAGCTTTTTTTGCTTTCTTGCTATCACTCCGCCTCCATACCCAAATCAATACTCAGCAAAAACCCCTCTCTCTCTACACATGTCTGCTTAGGTCTAATTTGAACCTGGGCACAGCTGACACAAACCTGACCCAGTCCAGACCCAACACTTTCCCCGAACCTGTATCAGCCCCACTACCTCTGCCATCGCGTTGGCCTGGTGGGGGCTTCCCACTCCCAATGCCATGTGCCCATGATCCATCTCTGGTTGTCTCCTGCCTGCAGGGTTGGTGCAGTGGTGGCTGAATGACCCACTTCTGCTGGCCTCCACCTCCTCGCTGTGCTGTGTGTGCTGTGAGTGAGACGCACTGCTACTTGTCAGCACACTTGCTCTGCAGCATACATAGAGCACTGCCAGGTGGGGGCGGCTGGCAGGAGTGGGGCATGCAGCGACCACCACCCCAAACCCAGGGGCAACAGGAGGTGATCAGAGACAACCCAACCTGAGCCTGAGAGGGTGAGGCTGTTTTCAGACCTGACCCTGACACTTGCAGCTGGCTCCCACCAGGTTAGGTCAGGTGGCAAGACTATAGTTCTCCTCCTTCCATAGGTGCTGACTCCATGGGTGCTCTGGGCCTCAAGCACCCATTGAAAAAAAAAAAATAGCGGGTGCTCAGCACCCACCAGCCACAGCTGTTCAGCTGGGCCGGCGGGAGGAGCTTGAAGGAGGGTGGAGAGCAGCAAGCATCAGGCAGGGGCCCTTGGGGGAGGGGACGGAGTGAGGGTGGAGTCTTAGGGGTGGAGCGCCCACCAGGAAAAATAAAAGTCAGTGCCTGTGCCTCCATCACTCATAATGAGGATTTGATTCAACCCATAACAAGCTTTTACCCACCACATAATAATAATGTGCTTAATCATGGGGGTAATTATCAGCACACTTTTGTATGGGAGCGAAGCATGGACCTTATACTCTCATCAGGAAAAGAGGCTCAAGAGCTTTCATATGCGTTGCCTTAGTTGAATCTTTGGCATCTCCTGGAGGGACAGAGTCATCAACACTGAGGTGCTCAAGCACACCAGCATACTCAGCATGCAAACACTCCTCAACCAGAGATGCCTCCGCTGGCTTGGGCATGTGTGCCGGATGAATGATGGGTGCATCCCAAAGGACATCCTCTATGGCGAACTGGCATCTGGGAAAAGACCCAAAGGACACCCAAAATTGCGTTTCAAGGATGTGTGCAAGCGAGACCCCAAAGAAATGGACCTGGATGTGGACAACTGGGAAGATCACACTCAAGACCGCAGTCTTTGGAAACAAGAGCTTAACAAAGGTCTCCGGAGTTACAAGAGGATGCAGTCCAGCTAGCAGAGGAGAAAAGATCTCACATAGGCCAAGCCCAAAGAGTCGAAATGTCGCCTTTAAATGTGACAGATGAGGTGGAGATTGTCTCTCTCACATGGGTCTCTTTAGCCACAGCCGCAGCTGCCATAAAACCAACTGAGTAAATTCTTTACCTCTCAGGGGCGCATACCCATGGTCTCTCGAGACTGAAGGATGCCTACTGCTACATGGGGTAATTACTCCATTTAGGCAAAACTCCCATCAGAGACAATAGTAGTTCTTCCTGAGTAAGGATGTTGTGATGGATACTTAGATGCACTGTGTACTTACAAAAATCCACTGACTTCACTATTTCTTGCGATCAAGCCCAGAATAAAGACTTCAGGATTTGGTCGATTTTATTATTGCATATAAGTAGCCTGAACCAAACCCCCTTGAATTTAATGGGAGTTCTTCCATTGACATCGGGTGGCTTTGGATTAGAATCATAATTCAAACATATTTTAATATGTACAATTCTAAAGTTATTTTAACAAGTTTTCAATTATATTAGTAGGGTTTTCTTTCTTAAAGAAAAGTTTTCCATGGTTGCCTTTTACTGTAGTTTCTGAGTGCCTGTAAAATAGATTGGCAATAGACCACTTCTTGGGATGCGATTTCTGGGAAGTTGGTGTTTTTTGCTTGAGGGGAAGATAGCAGGGCTGGTGTTGCGAATTTCCTTCCTGTTATGGTGGAAAAGCTTGATCAGAGATGAACGTATTACACATGGTCACACTTTGCACTCATCTAATCGCCTCTGAAAGTCCATTCCCCGGTTGAATCCCCTAGACCAGAGGTTCCCAAAGTGGGCGATACCGCCCCCTGGGGGGCACTGGAATGATCCAGGGGGGCAGTAGTAGCCTCGGGTGCAATTGGGGGGCGTTGAATAAAAATAAGGGGGCGGTGGAAGCATAAAAGAAAGAAGAGAATGTAAGAAAATTTTGAAAAACTGTTCGTACATGTTTCATCTGTTGTGTAACAGAGTTAAAGTTGTAGTGATTACTTTATTTTCCAAATAAATTCACAAATTATAACCGATCAGGTGTCAAGTTCGCCAACAGCTCTTAACAAGCAAGTGTTGGCAGGCGAGCGTGTCGTGCATTGTCGGGAAGTCCAGCATGCATCGGCAGGAATATGTGTGTGTAATGACTTGTTTACAATACAATACTATAAATAGGCGACATGTATGAAATCTAATTTAGATTGTTTCTGAATTGTGTAAAAAGCATTAACAATAGTGCAATAAGTATTTAAAATTTTTTATTCATATTCGATACCTTCGATCTTTAAGGATTACGGATCACATACAAAGCAAACTGTATTATTGTTGTTTCAATAAAACAGCAATTTACACGTGAGTATTTTTATACATTTTCTTACATATCTACCATACGTTTCTGTGTCTCTAGTGCTTACTAATAATAAAATCGTAGCAGGCTTGTGTCGGTGCAGTACTATTTGAAGTGTACAGTCAATATATTTGTCATATTTTTTATTACAATATTAACGAAAACGGGAATGAAATAGTAAAAAAACTGTTAACTATTAACATTTATTTATATCTATCGAATCATCTGTGTTAATTGGTAAATAAGGCGTGTGTTAATAAGGAACAATTATTTAAATAAGGGAAAACTAAATTAAAACGAACTGATTTTTAATTGCATATTGATTATTTTTTAAATTAATTATTTCTTGATAAATTTAGTTTGATATTTGACAATTTAATATCAAATACATATATCTAATGCTGAGCAAAGAACAAAACCCAGTTTATTAGTTTCATTAGTATTTTAGTTTGGTTGTCTTTTGCCGTCTTACGCAAAAACCACTGTATACCTGATGTCGTGGGCGATATTCTAAGAACACATCTTTCTTTACTATATTGTAGGACGTAGGTAGAAATATAGATACATAAAAGAACGCAAATTTGTCACTGCATCTTTCTGTTTGTTCGCTTAAAGAAGGTAGATTTCCAGGGGGGCGCTGAGTAATTTTTTTTCTGAAAAGGGGGCGGTAGGCCAAATAAGTTTGGGAACCTCTGCCCTAGACAGAGAATGCTTTGTTTGTTGCTAGTATCATGCACTCAGTATTGCCAGTGTCAAAGTCCAAAGCAAACAGAAATGTCTCCTAGCAGCCACAGGAGAGATCACCATGCACAAGACAGTGAGGTGTTTGGCAAACTTCCAGAGCCACTTGGCACATGAAACCTTAATTGCCGCAGACAGTGCCCCATATAGAGGGATATGACAATGTTTTCAAAGTAGTTCTAGCCATCATTAGTTTGCTTTTACAAAAACAAGGAGCAGTAGATGGGGTTCTCTAGAAAGACAGCAGAGCAGTAATAATATTCCTATAGCAGCTACGTAGTCCTCCTCATTTTGGGTGTGTTTCTGGGCAGTTCAGACCCCCACTTACTTCACCAGAGTTGAGGGCATTAGACACCTTTCAGGATCAGACCTTACATTCTATGCTCAATAAAATAAGTGACAAAGACAATCAGGCCACTGAAGAAAGATTCAGCCACTGTCTGTCATTCCAAAAATAACCCTCTAACACCATTTTATAGCTTCAACAATGGATGCTTTTATGTACCACTATCAATAGGGGAGTGGAACAAGACAATCGTTCTCTGTGTACAGACACTTTTTAATTTGTAAGCAGTTTGATCCTTTTAAAATTGCTTAATTAGCTGAGGTTGTGATTAATAAGACTCAAATAACTGAATAATCTCATGGTCTCATGATAACAGGGCTGTTCAGCTGACTGGGCCACAAGGCAAGCATTTACTTAACAAGTAAGGAAAAGGGTTTCAGGCATCATGAGAAAGAAAGTAAAGATTTATCCAGCATTATTTGATTACAGAGCAAGGTCTCGAGGCTTGGTCTTACCCATCCCAGGAGAGGGCCCTAACCTCCAGGCTATTTGGGGGAGGAAGGGAGCGGAAAAATCTGTCTGTCCATCCCATCCTGGACCTGAGAAAGATTGGTTGAAACCAATATCTTTCCACGACAAGTGATGGTTTCAACAGATCAGCATTTTTAAGGAAAAAAATATTTCATCACAAAATTCCCACCAGCTCCACTCATAAGACACACATGTGGTTTTCCATTCCTGTGATAAGCCAGGCTAGACAAGCCAACCAAAAGCACATGAACTGTACTTTTCAAAACTGGTCTTGATTTGTCAAATTGGTCAGCCAGGAAGGCAATTTGTTGTTTCATACAAGTCAGCGGAGCACCAATTCCATCAGGAAAGCTGTGGATGGCAGAAAGTGTTTGGCAAATGGGTTGATCTCCTCATTCCATTCCTTCCTTTGGTAGAAATGGTTGGAATTTGCTTTTCCTCACAATTGCTGTTCTATGAACCGAGAACCACCACTAAAATGGCATAGACACAATGGAGAAATACAACATGCAAACAGCCTAGGTGATAATATCTGGTGACTTGACAAGCAAAATAACCAAAACTGGTATATGATTACACTCACTCAGATGACAGACATACAGATAATATAGAATACCAACTGCTGGGAAATTCCTGTTCCAGGGATTTAAACTGTCTTTTATATATATCTGAGTTCAAATAACTTGCATTTGCTTGCCTAAGGCCATGTCTACACTACCACGTATGTGGACAAAACCTATGTCGCTTACCAGTGTGAAAAACCCACATCCCTGAGCGACATAAATTTCACTGGCATAAGTGGTAGTGTGCACACTGCTATGTTGGCAGGGGAGCTTCTCCCACCGACATAGCTACTGCTGCTCATTGGAGGTGATTTAATTATGTCGATGGGAGCACTCTCTCCATTTGGCATAGAGCAGCTACAGGAGAAATCTTACAGTGGTGCACCTGCATCAGTACAGCTGTGCCGCTGTAAGGTCTCTAGTGTAGACATAGCCTGAAATAAAATCAAATGGATATTACAAAGATTGTAACTGAAACGACTGCTAGAGAAGGAGAACGGTGGAAAGGGATCTGGTTGTTACAGTGGATCACAAACTAAATGAGTCAACAGCATAACATTGTTGCGCAAAAACCAAACAAAACACACACTGAACATCATTCTGGGATGTATTAGCAGGAGTGTGGTAAGCAAGACACGTGAAGTGATTCTTCCACTCTACTCCATGCTGATAAGGAGTGACCTGGAGCATTGTGTTCAGTTCTGCGCGCCACATTTCAGGAAAGCTGTGAATAAATTGGAGAAAGTCCAGGGCAGAGCAACAAAAATGATTAAAGGTTGTTACAAGGAGGAGGGTGAAAAATTGTTCTCCTTCACCTCTGAGAATAGGAGCAATGGGCTTAAATTGCAGCAAGGGAGGTTTAGGTTGGACATTAGGAAAAACTTCCTAACTGTCAGAGTGGTTAAGCATTGGAACAAATTGCCTACGGAGATTGTGAAATCTCCATCATTGGAGGTTTTAAGAACAGGTTAGAGAAATACCTGTGAGGAATGGTCTAATTATTACTTAGTCCTGCCGTGAGCACAGGGGACTGGAACAGATGACCTATTGAGGTCCCTTCCAGTCCAACACTTCTATGATTAGGGCCCTACCAAATTCATGGTTGATTTTGATCAATTTCACTGTCATAGGATTTTTAAAATGGTAAATTTCATGATTTCAGATACAACACAGTGAAATTTCAGACTTAAGTAACTGCGGGGGGTCCTAACCCAAAAGGAGTCGCAGGGGGTCACGGTATTGCCACCCTTACTTCTGCGCAGTTGCTGGCAGCGGCGCTGCCTTCAGAGCTGGGCAGCTGGAGAGAAGTGTCTTCTGGCCAGGCACCCAGCTCTGAGGGCAGCCCCACCACCACCAGCAGCACAGATCATTATTAATGATCTGGAGGATGGTGTGGACTGCACTCTCAGCAGGTTTGCAGATGACACTAAACTGGGAGACGTGGTAGATACACTGGAGAGTAGGGATCGGATACAGAGGGACCTAGACAAATTAGAGGATTGGGCCAAAAAAAACCTGATGAGGTTCAACAAGGACAAGTGCAGAGTCCTGCACTTAGGACGGAAGAATCCCATGCACTGCTACAGACTAGGGACTGAATGGCTAGGTAGCAGTTCTGCAGAAAAGGACCTAGGGGTCACAGTGGACGAGAAGCTGGATATGAGTCAACAGTGTGCTCTTGTTGCCAAGAAGGCTAACGGCATTTTGGGCTGTATAAGTAGGGGCATTGCCAGCAGATCGAGGAACGTGATCATTCCCCTTTATTCGACATTGGTGAGGCCTCATCTGGAGTACTGTGTCCAGTTTTGGGCCCCACACTACAAGGAGGATGTGGAAAAATTGGAAAGAGTCCAACGGAAGGCAACAAAAATTATTAGGGGTCTGGAGCACATGAGTTATGAGGAGAGGCTGAGGGAACTGGGATTGTTTAGTCTCCAGAAGAGAAGAATGAGGGGGGATTTGATAGCTGCTTTCAACTACCTGAAGGGGGGTTCCAAAGAGGATGGAGCTCGGCTGTTCTCAGTGGTGGCAGACGACAGAACAAGGAGCAATGGTCTCAAGTTGCAGTGGAGGAGGTCTAGGTTGGATATTAGGAAACACTATTTCACTAGGAGGATGGTGAAGCACTGGAATGCGTTACCTAGGGAGGTGGTGGAATCTCCTTCCTTAGAGGTTTTTAAGGTCAAGCTTGACAAAGCCCTGGCTGGGATGATTTAGTTGGGAATTGGTCCTGCTTTGAGCAGGGGGTTGGACTAGATGACCTCCTGAGGTCCCTTCCAACCCTGATATTCTATGATTCTATGAGAAGTGAGGGTGTCATGGTATGGGAAGGTCCTCACTTTTGGAGGGGGACAGGGCCAGCCTTACGGGTGGGCAATGTGCACAACTACCCAGAGCGCGTGGTTGGTTTTTTTTCTCCCCGTGGTCACCCCCTCCCCAGCCATCGCAAGACCTCTTTAACCCTTGAGCACTGGGGTGCTGGGCCCAGAGCTGGAGAGAGGCAGGGCTGATGGCGGCCTGGCTGAGGGCTCCTACTGTACACTGGGCTTCAGCTGCTGGTCCTGGTTGGGCTGGTGAGGAACGGGACTTCCTCTTCTCCATCAGGGGCTGCTCCTGGGGCCAGGTCAGACCCACCTCTAGGAACCTCCCCCAGCTGCAAGAGATTCTGCAGCTGTTGGCTGGGGCCCAACTCTGAGGGCAGCACCACTGCAAGCAGCAGTAGAGAAATAAGGGTGTCATGGCATGGTATTGCCACCTTTACTTCTGCACTGCTGCTGGCTGTGGTGCTGGCTTCAGAGCTGGGTGGTTGGCCAGCATCTGCTGCTCTCCAGCTACCAGCTCTGAAGGCAGCACAGAAGTAAAGGTGGCAATACCAGAACCCCTCTCCCCCCTTGCCACCTCCCTCCACAGCCCTCTTTTGCGTTGGGACCCCCAGTTTGAGAAACACTGGTTTCCCCCATGAAATCTGTATAGTATAGGGTAAAAGTACACAAAAGCCCAGATTTCATGGACCATGATACAATTTTCATGGCTGTGAATTTGGAAGAGCCTGATCTATGATTCTATGAAACATATACACTTTGCTGGTCTAAGCAGCTAGCTTATCGCAGTGCTTACCAATTTTAATAGCTAAAATGTTTTCAGTATACTCCTGTGACCTTTGAAGAATGTCATTTGCAGTGTTATTTGTTTATAGTTTACTGCTTCTCACCTACTTGAAAAAATATGTATATACACACAGTGTTTTCTTTTATTGTAGGAAAGAAATTACAGTACATTTAAAGTAAGAAATACATCATGAATGAATTGCTACATTACTGCACTGTCTACTTTGCCAATGAGTGGAAGTGTGATGACAAGGTTACCATGAGAATATTTATAGCAGAGTCTGTTATTGGTTTAGTATGAATGTGTGTAGTGTAGACAAAGGGCCTTGTCCTGCAGTTCTTACTTAGGTAAAAGTCCCATACAAGCTCATGAGAGCTTTGCTGGAGGAGAAATTGCAGGATGTGTAAGTATAGCGGTACCTTTGCAAGTATCACTAGTGTTCCAGTTTAGAATGAGAAATGACCATGAGCAATTTCTCATGGCAAGTGACTTTTCTAAATGACAGACAATAGCTTTCCACTTAGATCCTAGAGAGAATGTGGTGTTACTTTCATTTGATCCCACAAAGTGGTATGACAGCCTGACCAGGCATTGCTTGCCAAAAAAAGCTTGGCCTAGTTTTTTCATAGCAAGGTTTACACAGAAGGGGGCTTATCCATTTCAACTCAAAGATCGAACAGGTAGGAGAAACCAAGTATAGTTTAGCTTATTAGAGGCTTGTCATTTTGAGAAGATATACATTAGAACTGTTAAGATGGAAGGCATAAGTCATGAAAAGAAGGGGTGGCAAGTGAGCAACAGTTTTTAGGAGCATTGACCACTTATTGGGTATCAGAACAAACCTTTTTGACCATTGTCTGAACCAATCAGTCTATGGAACACAAACGTAACCCACAAAAATGGCTCATTCTGGTAGAATTTCCTCATGCTACTTATTATGGTATGCAACATTAACTCTGCCTATTGCTGGTTCTAGGGAGCAGAGTTAAGGTTGCTTTGTGAGAGTGGCCATGGATTTCCTGGTTGGCAGAGGTCCAAGTGTAGCTGAAATTGACATTTTGAAAGGGCACGGAGGCAACCTTAACACCGCATTAATGAAGTTTTAGGGTATTTAATAGAGAAGGTAACAAGCTCAAAGACAAGAGTTATCATAACTGGAACTGAGAAAGAAATGAACTACAAGGGAATTAGGTAAAATAACTTTACAACACAGATAACAAACTCACCAAAAGTAGTAATAGAAATTGATGTTGTGCACACACACACGCTACACGTTGCCTTCTTTTTTGTTACCGATTATACTATTGTTTTATACTGTTTTTACCCAAAAAATCAGTTACTCCAAATAAGCTGCTTTCCTAAAGGGGTGAGTGAAATGATTCCTATATATAGTTTGTAGCTCTATCTATACAAGTTTTTATTCAATTCTTCATCTTTTAGAAGCGGATGTACTGAGTACTGTATGGTATTCAGTTTACATTGTATTCTTTCCACAAGACCTTCAGTTCTGTCTGCTCTGAGTGAACATTCAGATTCAGCACAAACCTCCATTTTTGTGGCTAAAAACCTACAACAAAAAGGTAGGGGGGGGGGAGAAAAGAAAAGAGCAGCTAAGTCAAGACCATTTTAAAAATCAGGTCTTAATATAGCACCTTTCATGTAGTTGACATTTCTCTTCTAAGGGTCAAAACCTGCCCTTCCACAGAGGCATGAGGTTTCCATTCAATTCAATGCCTATCCAAGGTCAGAATTTATTTTAATGCTATTGGCTCCAGCTGTTCCTTATCCTACTGTCCCTTATCCTTTCCTATTTCTTGGACCATAGTATAAGCTGCCAGAGTCCTGACATTTTTACTCTATATTTGATTCCCTCGCCTCTGAATACTAAGCTATATGAGGCATTTCACTCACCTCTTTAAGAAAGCAGCCTGTTTAGAGTAAATTATTTTTGAATAAAAGAGGTCTCCTTTACACAGTCTAAAACGGTACTGCAGGGGTCGGCAACCTCTGGCAATTTCTCTCTCTACAGCCCCCTTCCACTCTCAGCTACTGGGCTTTACACAGGCCCCTTGTATTCCTGTTCAGCTGAGCATCATCTCTAATTAGTCCTTGCTTCCTGGCTTCTCCTCCAGGTGCAGCCTAGTCAGTTAATTGGCCCACCTGGCCACCTTAACCCCTTCAGGCTTTGTGTGGGGTGGACATTCCATCACACTAAATCTCTCTTGTGCAATTTAAGCCCATTACTTCTTGTCCTGTTCTCAGTGAATAAGAACAATTGATCATCATCCTCTTTATAACAACCTTTTACATACTTGAAGACTGTTATCATGACCCTCCTCAGTCTTCTCCAGACTAAACAAGCCAGTTTTTCTCCATCTTTCCTCAGAGGTCGTGTTTTCTAGACCTTTAGTCATTTTTGTTGCTCTCCTTTGGACTTTCTCTAATTTGTCCACATCTTTCCTGAAGTGTGGTGCCCAGAACTGGACACAGTACCCCAGCTGAGGCCTTATCAGTACTGAGCAGACTGGAAGAATTACTTCTTGTGTCTTGCTTACAACACTCCTTCTAATACATCCTAAAATGATGTTAACTTTTTTTGCAACAGTATGACATTGTTGATCCATATTTACTTTGTGATCCACTATAACCCCCGGATCCTTTTCCACAGAACTCCTTCCTAGGCAGTCATTTCCCATTTTGCTTTTGTGCAATTGATTGTTCCTTCCGAAGTGGAGTACTTTGCATGTGTCCTTCCTGAATTTCACCCTATTTATGTCAGACCATTTCTCCAGTTTGTTAAGATTATTTTGAATTCTAATCCTGCCCTCCAAAGTGCTTGCAACTCTTCCCAACTTGGCATCATCTGCAAACTTTATGCCATTATCAAAATTCTTTATGAAGATATTGAATAGAATCGGACCCAGGACAGACCCCCTGTTCGATATGCCCTTCCAGCTTGACTGTGAACTATTGATAAATATTCTCTGAGTATGTTTTTCCAACAAGTTGTGTACCCATCCTATAGTAGGTAGGACTCCAGTTGTTCCTTATCCTGCTGTCCCTTACCCTTGTCCTCACTTCTAGGCTCTGCACAATACCTACACCTCAGCTTCCCCCTTCCACCCCCAACTCCTGCTGCCCATGCTCATCCCAAGCCTTCCACTTGGCTGCCTCTTTTGTCTCCCCCTCATTCCCATCTATGTGCATTCTCACCCTCTGTTTGGCATTTCTAGTTTATATCGGTTCTGTAATACTCGCTGATAGAATCACAAGGGTTTACTGGAACACTGCAAGTTACAACTCCAGCACACACTGGAAGAACTGAATTTCCTGCTACTGCCCCACCCCCAGATCAGATACAACATAAGAGCATGCAAGACAACAATTTAACACTAATATATAGTAGCATCCATTGGCAGAGGTGCGGTCTGTACTGAACATTATGCTCTTTATACCAGCCACAGCACTGTTGTATCTGAATTCCCTCTCCTCCTTTGTTTGCCAAATGACTGCTCTCTCTCATCTCACTTGAGTCCCTCCTCCAAACATACTTCTGCCACACCTCAGCCTGTAAAACCAAAGGTAGGAAAGAAAACCTGGAAGTCAAAGTAAAACTACCTGCCTGAAGATCTGAGCCTTAACCAGTGTATCCTGGATGTTAAAGTGACTGTATGCATCCATTTTTATTCAGCATTATATGGAGCTTCTTTCCTCATGTAATCTGCATTCTTCCTTTTCCCAGCTTAATTTCAAGAGTTTATTTGCCCTTAGAGAGGCATCACCTAAGCACATATCTCTGATCTGAAATTTCTCTGGGCTCTGAATGAAGTTTTGTTGCATCTCTCTCAAACCTGCTAAAACTAAGATTCTGTCCATCACCACCTTTCCTGGCTGAAATTCTTTTGAATGCTAATTAATCTTCTATTGATTAGGCTAAAGGTATTGCTTGAAGTACTTTCTTATTCTTTCTGGGCCACCAATCTAAATACTTTAATTCTTCTTCCTCTTGAATTATTTCTAATTATAAAAAAAATTTCAAGTGGTATACAAAACAATTCCTGGCCAGATGGTATCCAAGGTATCACTAAGTCTTCCACTAGAAGCAAGGAGGCGGAGCTATTGGGAAAAATAGAAGGCGCTGACAGAGTGAAGAAAGAGGTCAGTAGTTCTCTTTTATAGTGGGTGTATAAATGGGAAGATAGGAGTCTATCAGAGTACAAGGATACTAGCTAGGGGAGATGAAATGGAGAGCATAGTAATAATAATTTAAGAGTACTTTCTGTTTACTTGATAATGCCCAAGAAGCTACAGAAGGGAAAAAACATTATCAGGAATAGCAAAGGATACAAGAGTTATTCCCTGCTCTTTTTGAAAAGTGCCATGGAATCTTTCATTTCTACCTGCACAGGCAACATGGAGACAAAACATAATTGAAAGAAGGACAGCACTTTCTTGTAACATTAGCTTTGGATATCAGCTTCTGCTCAGAAGTTGGAGATGGTGCTAAGAGTATGATACTAAAAGAATACTGTCAAAATAAAAGTTCCTTAGGGAAAAATTGCACTGCTTTAAATCTAAAGGATCTCAAAAGGGCGTAAGAATGGATATTCATATTTGGTACATATTAATCATTGATATCATGCAGAGAGACAGCAGAACTGCATGAGCAAGAGAGCAAATCAAAGAGAAGAAATTAAAATACCAGTGGGCTGACTGTGTCACAAAAAAGAATAGGCCTTTGCGTATAACAGAATGGAGCCCGATGGGTAGAATGGAAAGCAAGAGATACCAACAGTTGGCTTTGTGTGATCTATATTGTCACATTTTGACTATGTCAGGGATGTTGATTACACTGTGGTCCAACAGTCTGTGTAGTGGACTGAATAAGACCGAAGAGAAGGATTTGTCATTCCAGTGTTGTGTTTTTTACCTTCCTCCCTTTATCTTTCTGTTTGGTTCTAATCCTAAACCCATGGTTAGTGTTTACCAGATTCTCCCCTGCATTTAAATCTTTAATTCTGTCCCTTTTGTTAGTTACAGTCAGGCTCTTTGGCTGCTGCACATGATGGATTAGAATTCAATCCCATCCCATTTATACCAATAGCCGACATTGTCACCTCTACTTGAAATAATCCATCCTGTGTCCAAATAATTAGTTAACTATAATTAGTATTTTGGCCTTCCTAGACTATGTGTCCTTTACATCTGTGCAGTGATTTATAATCCTGTTCTCTTTCTCTTCTCAGAAAATCTATAATATTGTCCTTCTTCCTCAACCCATAATAATTTCCCACCAATCCAGTTTCTGCTAAATGTTCTCTTTAAAGATATTCAATAGTCTATCACAAATAATGTCACACTCTCATATGAACCAGCTCTCTACCACGGAATAATTTGACTCAGTAGGGTTTCTTTGCATATAGAAAACCATGTAATATGCATTTATTGTGGTTGAAAGACAACAAGTATAGACATTTTAATGGAATACACCTTTATGGTTAAGTGCAGCTAGTTGCTTTAAGTTGCTTTCTTGTTTCATGCAATGTGAAATCTGCTTTCTGTATTCTGCTCACCATCAAAGTTGCTAGTCAGACTCGGGAGTAGATTGTTTAGTTCACTTCACTGGTCTGGAGTCAATTAAAAGTAGAAAGATGTTTTACTCTTTTGTTATAGTTGTGTGGATAATCTATTTTCTAACCAAATTTCACTTGTACCCAGATGTACTTTCCTGCATATGCGAATGTTTCCAGCTTCCATATTTTCCTTGCTTTGCATATTACATTTGTATATAAGGTCAAGGAACTTTAATAATCTTTGGATATGACATGTTTCCCACTAAATTTGTGTATGTAGCTGATTTATACAGCATTTCATGTGCAGTTCGCTTCTCCCAATATACTCTAACAATTTGATTAGGCAAATGCGAACTAGGAACGCCTGAACTCTAATCCTAACTCTGATCAGTGGTGCTGGAACTAAGGGTGCTGCCACACCGCCTGGCTTGAAGTAATAATAACAAACACTAAATACATGGTTTCCATAGTTTCCATCAGCAGCACTGCCACTATAAAAACTGTTCCAGCACCCCTGCCTCTGATACTCACACATAGTGCAGCCTGGGGAAGTCACTAACCTCTCTCTTTCTCTGTTTCTCCATCTGTAAAATGAGGGTAACAATATTTACTTATTAATATCAAACAACTGGTGTGAGGATTAGCTAGTTAATGTCTGAAGGTGTAAAGTATTCTAGGCAGCATTGCCAGCTGGTGCAATTTTTATCATAAGTCTCACAACATAGGTTTTGTTTTTTTAAAAATGTCCAGCTTCTTGAGTAATAATACTGCATGATAATCACAGCTTTTTTTATATATAATTTTCTAGCCAACATGGTTGCAGAGAATGACTTGAAAACATGACTGCAAATGGCTCAAAACTCAGAAGGCAAACAAAAAGAACCTCAATTTTATGATTTTTTTAAAATATCACCTGATTTCTAGGCCAGTCTCAAGGATTTTGAAGGACCTGACTCATGATTTTTGAATGCTTGGGGGATAGCAATGCTTTATAAGGGACCTTTGATTGGCTAGACAAACACATAACGGAGCCCGGCAGAAAAGGGTTAATGGGTTGTCCTGGAGACAGGGAACGAAGCTGGCCTTTCCCTGTAACATTGGACAGCAATATCAAGCCTGGAATGAGGCCTCTTCTGCAGGATGAAATAAAAACTGAGAGCTGGGTTGCCCTGACAGTCTTTGTTTTGAGGCAGAGAGAATGTCTGAGCAGCCCTCAATTAGTATATGAAGGAGTTGCCAAGCCTGGGGACACGATTTAGACAGGACTCTGTAAACTCAAACCCCAGGAAAGAGATGAATTTTGACCCTACGCAGACAGGACCGGCTCCAGGGTTTTGGCCACCCCAAGCAGCCAAACCAAAAAAAACAAACAAACAAACAAGCTGCGATCGCGATCTGTGGCGGCAATTCGGCGGGAGGTCCTTTGCTCCGAGCAGGAGTGAGGGACCGTCTGCCGAATTGCTGCCGAACAGCTGGACATGCCGCCCCCTCCGAAGTGGCCGCCCCAAGCACCTGCTTGGTAAGCTGGTGCCTGAAGCCGGCCCTGTATGCAGATTAGGTGGAGCATGTGTTTGGAAAGGTGGGAAAGTCATCAGCTCACAGGAAAATTAGGTCACAGAAGGTAGTGATGCCCCATTTTGAAAATCTCCAAATTGTATGTCACTCACTACTATCAGCAGGGCTCGACCACTGCAGAGCCCATTCATGTTGTGGAGCTCTCTTACCTTGCATTGATGCATTACATTCTCCAATATATGCTTCAAGGATTATAACTGATTAGAAACATGGGGGGAAGGGGGAAAACCTACTATTGCTACTGTAGTCTACATATAGGTGTGCTGCCAGCACTTGATGCAAGATTGTCATCCAGAGAAGGAAAGTGAGGTTTGTGGCACTCTAAAGGCCTAGTAGCATGCAATTTGATCTGGCAATACCATCCTCTTTTAGGACTAATGTTTGTTCTCAAATTACATTCCGTTTGATCTGATATAACTTCAAATAGCATTTTCCACAAATTGACTCCTGGCCAGTGCAGATGTCTCTCATTCTTTTTAAATGGGAAAGCGGACAAATAGTTCATATGAAATGATAGTTTTATAGAGACATTTATGCATATTAGGAACCCATCATATGAAGTGAGAAGAATTCATAATGAATAAAATCAAAGGATCGGAAAATAAGTATTACCTGAGAGCAGACAGCAGGGAAACTGTGGCTCTGACAGCAGCACAGGACACCTTGCTACAGCCAAAGCTATGCCCTCTTCTGTTTGGGCTAGTGGACTTAGCTGGCTTTGGATGGAGACCCTGTTACAGAGAGTAGTTGAGGCATTCTGCCCAAGTCTCTCCTTCATAGACACCATTCTCCTGGGAATGCTCCTTCACATGTATCCTCTTCCCGATGCAGAGCTTTACAGCTCCAAAAGAGCCCTAACTAATTAAACAGTCAAGCCCACATTCTGCCTGGTTGCTTCACAAGGGCTAGGAGCCTCCCCACCTCTTACATGTCTGCACAGCAACCAGGTGCAAATGCAATCTCTGTGCTCCCAGAATTGGCTAGACACATGGAGAGAAGTATGATGTGCTCCTGGAAGGGCTGCCCACACATTATCTCTACAGGCTGGTGAAATCTTGAATGAATTTTGCCTTCCTGATACAGTTTCCCCAAAAATTGTAAGAGGAAATTAGCAGCAATGGATAATTAGCACCCGGTCAGTGTTTAAAAAAGCAACATGTGACTGGCCATATAGAAATTTAAAAATTGTGGTAAGCTCAGTGTATTGCTTTTCTGGTCAGCAACATGAGACTGATCTTATTTGGATGAAGGTTAAAGAGGCAGGCAGACAGCAACAACGTCTTATTGGCCTAATGATTACATAGGCCAAAAGATGAGGAGGGCCGAGTTTTTGTTTCAAAGACAAAAGCATCAGCTAGTCTTAGCCTCCAGATTTAAACCCCAAAATAGGGACTGTCCCTATAAAATTGGGACATCTGGTCACCCTAGTTTCACATGATGCAGGCACTCAGGGTCTGTGTGCTCAGGGTCTGAAGCAGTCATCTGATAAAGAGAATTGTGGTTTAAACTGTATATCCCAGGTGTCACTCTGGTTCCTGGGGTGCTGAGGCTGCACACACTCAAGACAAGGACGACAATCTTAGCTGTCCGATGGTGTTAGAAAACAGCACAGTTTCAACTATTTATTCAGCAGAGAATGTGGCCCATTATATTAGGCTTTTGCCTTATTACTTTACAATCTTTTAAATAAAAATATATTTTTTAAAAAATGTTTAAAACGTTTTAACATTTCCATGAGCTCAAACAAGCCATGTAAGAAGGGACTTTATATCTATAACCTATACAGCACCTAGCAGATGGTTGGTGCTTAACAAGAAATAATAGTTTAAAAAATTGCATTTGGGAACAGAACTGAGTAGGAGCTCACTCTATATAAAATAGACTGGGGAAAAATGGCATCTGCACAAACAAAAGTTGAGCGCAAAGTGCTGGGATCCCGGTCTCTAAGGAGTGGTTCTACTGCACCAAACGGACAGGATTTGGGGAGCTAGCACCAGGGCTGCAAAAAGCCCATGCGTTACAGCCAGTTGAAAAATTTGAAATGAAAAGTTAGTTCTGTTCTTTGACCAGCTCTCCCTTGAATGTCACAGCACCCCCAAAGAAGGTCCTTTTCCCAAGTCCAGCTAGTCAGGCTTGGTGGAGTGAACAGCTTTTAAAAATCGTAAGATTCATATTCGGTTGTTTTTACTCTTTCCTCAGCCTCCTGTTAATAGCAATGAGTGCTTAGATACCAAAATGCTAGGCACCTTAAAAATACAGTACTGTAAAAAGATTAGCTAAATAGCAGGAAGTGTTGAATAGGGCCTTTAAAGTGATCAGAGGCAAAAATATTTTGGCAGGGATCTCTGGGAAAAGCCAGCCAGAGGTTTTCAGTTTCTTGAATTTGTAGTACCGTAAAGCTCAAAAGTGCAACATCCTTCTTTTGATTTATTAAGACTGTGCTGGCTGTACAGAATAGTACTATTGACTATGCCAGACATCTCCATCACATGTTTGTTAATGCTTTTGTGGTCGGCTACAGAGTGCTGCTTTAGCTTTGCCCATTAAAGCCTTTCCAGTATGAAACTAAAGACTTCTGAACTGTCAGCCAGCTACCTCATTTGCTCACATAAATACTGGTCAAGCAGATGAGCAGTTTTTTGAAAATACTCCATATTTTTCTCTAGAACCCTATACCCAAGGATCTCAAAGCACTTTATAAACATTAGTGAATTAAGCCTCCAAACCCCTGTGAAACATTCTTATAACGGGCAAAGTACAGCATAGTGAGATGAAATCATTTACCAAGGTCACACAGGAAAACTTTGACTTAGCTAGGAATAGAAGACAGCTCTCCTGATGCTTAATCCGGTGCTTGAACCACAAGACCATACAAAGCAATGCAGGCAGCAGTCGGACCTGAAAATAGAAGATTTCCAGTTAAGATTATTAATAAGGATTTTAATTAGTTGAGTAACCCAATGGCAGTGCAATATATGAACCAAACTTCATGACCCTGCAACCTAATTCTTTGCAAAGGAAGCTGTGCTATGTACATGCTGGCAGTAGAACTGTCTGAACTAGATTTGGGTTTGAGTTTTGTTTTTGGGGGTTTTGTTTGTTTCTTACAATTCTTGCTCCATTATTTTTAAGTATTTTTGGCACACAGTAATTTACAGTGGACACAAATCCTTTCTGAATGCCCTCACCTGGAATAACACGGTCTCCAAGTTGTGCCCAAGAATGGAATGTCAACATATTGTTCACTCCTGGGAATTTGTTATCCCTATGCCTGTGTGTGTTTGGTTTTGAACTTTTTCCAGCCAGCTCTCTGCCAAAAGTTGCCTTTCATCTTTTCCCAGTAGTTAACCTATCATCTATTACAATGGGAACTTTCTCCCACAAACATTGGCAAAAGTGCTGAAATTTCACCAGAGCTACTGAGGGTTACTGATTCCTGTACTTAGGCTGCTACTTTGATAACAGCTAAAATAACCTTTTCAGCAGACCTCATGCTCCAGTATCTTATTTTTATTATTTTAGTACTATGTCCATTGTGAGATGTTTGACATTGGCTATAGTATTACTATGCTAAGTTTATCTAGCCATAACATACTGTGTATCACAGCAGGGTCTCTCTGTTCTTTTAAATGGCATAATCACAAAAAGAAACAGTTATTCTATTGCAGCTCAGCTGTGGTCATTGGTTAGTTCCAGTGTAAGCAGTCATAGCTATGGTAATGATCAGAAATGTTTTCTAATAGAAAATTAATTAATATGCAAAATAAAAGAAATACATTTAAAAATAGTATGTTGTAGCTCATACACATTAGCAGAAGTAGTATTATAGTCGTGACTAGAGACCCTAACCAAAGGAGAAAGCACCTGGGCCACATAAAGTATCAGCAAATACAGTGAAATTATTGGGAAGGGAAGGCATCCAGTATCTTACAGGTTTGTTCCATGATATTCAAAAGCAAGAGAAAATGCCGGATGAATGGCATAAAAAATTTGTGGTGCCTGTTTTTAAACATAAAGGAGCTATTACAGTGTGTGCTAATTATTGCTCAATTAAGTGATGTCACAGTCTAAGGCCTGGTCTACACTACGAGTTTAGGTCGACTTTAGCCGCGTTAAGTCGACTTAAGCCTGGACACGTTTACACTACGAAGCCCTTTCTGTCGACTTAAAGGGCCCTTTAAACCAGTTTCCTAACACCACCTCGACAAGGGGATTAGCGATAAAATCGGCCTTAGGGGGTCGGAATTGGGTTAGTGTGGACAGAATTCGACATTACTGGCCTCCGGGAGCTATCCCACAGTGCTTCATTGTGACCGCTCTGGACAGCACTCTCATCTCAGATGCACTGGCCAGGTAGACAGGAAAAGCCCCGCGAACGTTTGAATTTCATTTCCTGTTTGCTCAGCGTGGAGAGCACAGGTGACCATGCAGAGCCCATCATCACAGGTAACCGTGATGGAGTCCCAGTCCCAGTCCCAGGATCGCAGAAGAGCTCCAGCCTGGACCGAGCGGGAGGTACGGGATCTGATCGCCATCTGGGGAGATGAAGCAGTGCTCGCCGAACTCCGAAACAGTAAAAGAAACGGCAAAACATTAGAAAAGATCTCCAAGGCCATGAAGGACAGAGGCCATAACAGGGACGCACAGCAGTGCCGCGTAAAAATTAAGGAGCTAAGGCAAGCCTACCACAAAGCCAGAGACGCAAACGGAAGGTCCAGGGCTGAGCCGCAAACATTCCGCTACTACGAGGAGCTGCATGCCATTCTAGGGGGTGCAGCCACCACTAGCCCAAGCGTGTGCTATCAGTCCCTCTCTGGAAACGGGGAAGCGGGTTCGGCGGACGAGGAAGATGAGGATGGAGAGAACATAGATAGCTCACAGCAGCAAGGAAGCGGAGAAACCAGTTACCCCAACAGCCAGGATATGTTTGTCACCCTGGACCTGGAACCAGTAACCCCCGAACTCACCCAAGACCCTGAGGGCACACAGGGGACCTCTGGTGAGTGTACCTTTGCAAAAATTACACATGGTTTAAAAACAAGCGTGTTTAATGATTAATGATTAATTTGCCCTGGCAATCGCGGCCAGTACAGCTACTGGAAAAGTCTGTTAACGTGTATGGGGATGGAGCGGAAATCCTCCAGGGACATCTCCAGAAAGCTCTCCTTCATGTACTCCCAAAGCCTTTGCAAAAGGTTTCTGGGGAGGGCTGCCTTATCCCGTCCGCCATGGTAGGACACTTTACCACGCCAGGCCAGTAGCACGTAGTCTGGAATCATTGCATAACAAAGCATGGCAGCGTATGGTCCCGGTGTTTGCTGGCATGCAGACAACATCCATTCCTTATCTCTCTTTGTTATCCTCAGGAGAGTGATATCATTCACGGTCACCTGGTTGAAATGGGGCAATTTTATTAAGGGGACATTCAGAGGTGCCCCTTCCTGCTCTGCTGAACAGAAATATTCCCCGCTGTTAACCACTGTGAGGGCTGCTCTCATCCTGGTATTCTGGCGCTTCAGGGCAGGGGAAAGCAAGTCACAAAGTTCCATGAAAGTGCCCTTACGCATGCGAAAGTTTCGCAGCCACTGGGCATCGTCCCAGACCTGCAACACGATGCGATCCCACCAGTCTGTGCTTGTTTCCCGGGCCCAGAATCGGCGGTCCACGGCATGAACCTGCCCCAGTAACACCATGATTTCCACATTGCTCGGGCCTGTGCCTTGTGAGAGGTCCATGTCAATTTCCTCATCACTATCGTCGCCGCGCTGCAATCGCCTCCTCCTCAGCTGGTCCTGGTTTTGCTTTGGCATGTCCAGGAGGCTCTGCATATACTCCAGGACAATGCACGTGGTGTTCATAGTGCTCATAATTGCCGCGGTGATCTGAGCGGGCTCCATGATCCCAGTGCTGGCTATGGCGTCTGGTCTGAAAAAAGGCGCGAAAGTAGTATCTGACGGACCAGGGGAAGAAGGGGAGGGAGGGAGAGAGGGAGGGAGGGAGGGAGGGGCGAGTGACGACATGGCGTACAGGTACAGGGAATTAAAATCAAGAAAGGTGGCTTTGCATCAGGGAGAAACACAAACAACTGTCACACAGAATGGCCCCCCCAAAGATTGAACTCAAAAGCCTGGGTTTAGCAGGAGGGAGCGGGGAAGCAAATGAATACAGAATAAATCTATTTTTTACATCTTAAGACGACGGTGCAGCATGACTGATAGCCCTTGGCATTTTCTGGGTGCTTGGCAGCAAATACTGGGCGCTTGACAGTGAGCCTTCAGGTCTATTGCACCATCTGATACCCACTGCAGTATGACGACGGATACCAGTCATAATATACTATCTTCTGCCCAAAAGGCAAGGGGTTGCTGCTGTGTAGCAATCTAGCCCCACGTCTGCCAGCCCCATGTCTGCCAGCACCC
This sequence comes from Terrapene triunguis, assembly GCF_002925995.2. Lineage (NCBI taxonomy): Eukaryota > Metazoa > Chordata > Testudines > Emydidae > Terrapene > Terrapene triunguis. The sequence continues at coordinate 70,035,846 of NW_020664409.1, read as the reverse complement.
AGATCGCCATCGGCCTCTTCTGAGTGCTTAGCAGACAATACTGGGCACTTGGCAGAAAATAGCATACTACGACTGATAACCATCATTGTCTGCCCGGGTGCCCATGATCGACAGCCACTGCAGTACGACGACGACGGATACCAGTCGTAATATACCATCTTCTACCAAAAGGCAAGGGGCTGGTGAAATGCAGCCCCACGGCTGCCAGCCCCACGGCTGCCTGCACCCAGATCGCCAATGAAGGCTACCAGTCATGCTGCACCGTCTACCGCCAAAAGGCAGTAAGCTGCTGCTGCTGTTTAGCAATGCAGTCCCACGTTTGCCGGCACCCGGAAGACATATGGTGACGGTGAGCTGAGCTGAGCGGGCTCAATGCTTGGCGTGGTATGTTGTCTGCACAGGTAACCCAGGTAAAAAGGCGCGAATCTATTGTCTGCCGTTGCTGTGACGGCGGGGGAGGGGCCTGACGCAATGTACCCAGAACCCCTCGCGGCACTGCTTTGCATCATTCGGGCATTGCGATCTCAACCCATAATTCCAATGGGCGCCGGAGACTCCGGGAACTGTGGGATAGGTACCATAGTGCAATGCGCCGGAAGTCGACGCTAGCCTCGGTACTGTGGACGCGGTCCGCCGACTTCATGCACTTAGAGCATTTTATGTGGGGACACACACAATCGGCTGCATACAACCGGTTTCTATAAAACCGGCTTCTATAAATCCGACCTAATTTTGTAGTGTAGACATACCCTAAGACCATATGGGAGAAGAAAAGTATCTGCACGGAATGATTGAAATTTTGAAGTGTCAGTATGGATTCATGCCGGAAAGAAGTACAATTAATGTCATATGTGCCCCAAATCCTCATGGAAAAGTAGTTCAGAGAAAATAGATGGCAACTGGGGATGGCTTTATGGATCTGGAGAAGGCATACAATCGTGCACCAAGAGAACAAGTTTGACGGAGTTTTCAATAGAGTTGTGTGCCAGAAATATCCAGGAAATGTATGATGAAATGACTGCTGTAGTCAAAACTAAATGGGGCCACTATAGTGAATTTCCAATAAACATTGGCCTGGATCAGGGGTCAGTGTTGTGCCCCTTTTTGTTTGCAGGTGTCGTGGATGTGATAAGTGAGAGCATACAAAGAGCACCTCCTTGGTGCTGATGACTTAATGATATATGTGGAAGATTTGGAGACCCTGCAAGCCAATTCTGAAAAGTGGCAACATAGTTTTGAGGGAGTTGGACTTAGAGTGAAGGGTGGTAAGACTGAGGCTATGATAACTAAGGGAGGAGGACTCACCATAAAGAATCACAGGCAGAGAGCTTAGAAGAGTGAAAGAATTTAAATATGTAGGATCAGTTGTTGCTGACAAGGGGGCCTGCAATAATGCTAAAGCTGGATGCAAATGTTGGGAGCTGATCCTAGTTATCTGTGACAAAAATATGCCTATAAAGTTAAAAGTTAGAGTGTATAAAACTGTAATTTGACTCATCTTAACGTACAGAAGAGAACCTTGGCCAGACACAAGAAAGGAAATTGTGTTATGCTCTCCATAATAGACATGAAGATGCTGAGATGGTCAAATGGTTAGACAATCTCTAACCAATGGTTAGATAGGACACAAAATAAGGTTGTAAGGGACCTAAAGCAAGTTGCTTCAATTGAAGACAAGTTGAGATAGGCTAAGCTATGTTGGTATGGACATATCCAGCGGAGACCTAAGAGTTATATTGTTAGGATGCCTCTCGCAGTGATAGTGGATGGAAGACCAAAGTCTTGGTAGACAGACCAGATATCAGTGGACCTCGGAGAGACCAATCTGTACAACAACCTAGATATGATCACAAGTTTTGGAAAAAGGCTATAAAAGTCACCTACCCTGAATAGGGAAGTGGCAAGAAAGAGGAAGAGATCAAATAAAGGAAGAATTAACCATCAAAACTTGAACTGAGGCTTTTTTTGAGGTTACAAAAAAGTTGGCTAACTTTATTTTATCATGTTTTCAGCCTTTTACACTAGTATGATTTGCATACTGAGGCCAGAAGCAGATGTGTTGACATTGTTTTGGCTGCTGTTATGGTTTCTGGAGCCCAGTTTTGAAATCTTGGGATTATATGAGAATTTCAGTTTTCATTTTAAAAAAAAAATTTTCTATCCCTTTTCTTTTGCCGAGGAAAGCTTGAAAATGTGACCCAAATGTGACCTAAAGACCTAGAAACCAAAAGACAAATAAAATGAACTCAAACATTCATTGTTTTCTAAAAATGTTCTGATTTTTAAGTCAGTCTTATATTTTTCTGAGGCCAGACCCATGATAATTAATGCTTGGGGTTGGCAGAATGTCTTTGATGCAGCTGAATATAAGTTAGAGCAGCCTGAGGATTTCTCTAAATTACAGCAGGAGTTGGGCAGGCCCTCTAAAAAATGATACCTTAAATTACCTTAAAATTCCTGCTGGTGTTGGAGACTGAAATCAGCTCTCTGTCCAGTGGGAACATCAGAGGCAATGGTAGCACAGACTTCATTGCATCTCTCCTCCAACCTGCCTGAGCCCTCCTATGAAGGAATCACTTCTAGGAGGTAGTTCAATCTCCAAGAGTCTTTTGATCCCTAGCCTCTCTCAAGTGCCACTTAGTGCCTGCGATATCTGCCCTCCAGGAATTGTGCTGGTGCCACCCACCCACTTGTATGATATGGACAACTTTGGACAGTTTACTACACTTCACACAATGCCTCATAAACATTAAGACCAACAACACAAGCCAGCCTTCACTATGGCAAATGTGGCTGTATTTGCCTGCAGATCTCTTCATTAAGGAATGCTAAAGGATGGAAAGGAATATACAGTATAGACAGTGTATTGGTGCTTTAGTTAGTACATATTCCTTCAGTGCAAAATGAAAGAGTGCTTGGCTCCCTCTTGTGGTAGATTGATTACACTATGATTCAGGACATTATCATATGAACTGCTTTCAGTTTACGTATTGCACCATTCACAGTAGTTATCCTTCTTTATAAGGCTTCTATATGGTATATATGTAATAAACGTGTCAATAAATAAATAATCTGAACATAAGTTTGAAGAGCATAGTTTTTTAACAGTTAATTATTTAGTTTTTCCAGTGGCTGAAAAAATAACAGTAGCCCTCTCTCTCGTGTGTTTTGGGGGAGGGAGGCATTTGTTTTTAATCCATCAGTAGAAATGGGCTGAAGCAGACATTCAGATCCAAATACCATTGGGATTTGGGGAAGTTTGGCTCTAGAACTGATCCTTAAGTGCTGGTGCCCCTTTTCTAGTAAGTAATTTTCATACCTTACAAATATTGAGATGCTGTGTACTTATTCTGCACAAAATCTACATACACTGCAATGTACTCTTGATCAACTGGCTTAAAGACAGAAATGACCAAACTTTCAAAAGGGCGCATGCCAAATTACACATGCATTACAAGCAGCCAAGAACTCATGCACCTTCTTGAATCATTCTAGAGAACTCAATAGGGATAAGGCCAATAGGTTTTTATAGAAGTTACTCTAAAACATTTGGAGCTAAACAAAAATTGATAACTTTTCTGTAAAATTATTCAGCCACGCTGTGGAATGTAATAAAAATTATATCCTTACTATAGACTTGTATAGGCAGGTTTAGAATGGGCTATTATTATTATTAGTTGTATCACAGTAGAATCTAGAGGCCAGGGCACCATTGTGTTAGGGGCTGTACAAATCTAGCTAATGTACGTAAATGGCTTCCATTACAGAAGTATCTGAGCTCTTCACAAAATCTTTATTGCATTTCTTTTCACAACTCCCCATGATGTATGGAAGTGCCTCTATCTCCATTTTACAGATTAGGGAAATGGAGGCACAGAAAGATTTGATGACTTGCCCAAGGTTACACAGACCATCTTTGGTAGAGCAGGGTACTGAACATAGCACTCACAAGTCCCAGCTAGGTTAGCACCTAGCCACTGAACCATCCTTCTACTCTAGAACAAGCATAACAAAAGAATGACCCATGCCCTTGTAATGGGGTTGGGACTCACCACCTGGCGCCTCCTGCTGGTTGTCTCCGGGAATTAGCTCAGTCCAGTGGAGCGCCCCCTCCTGGTGGTGTCCCTCCCGTTGTCTCACCCTCGGTTGGCGTGGCTGGACCCGCGTTGCTCCCAAGCTCGCGGCATCCTCTTCGAGCCACTGCCCTCCGGCAGTGCCCCTTAGTCCATCCTCGCCCCCTTCGGGGTGGGGGGAGGGTGTCGATCAGCTGTCTCTCTACGTCCCAGCCACCATGTCCAACCACACACCCCAAACTCTAATCCCTCGTCAGGGATCTGGCGTAGTGTATAATGGCCGCTCCCTACGGCCGATGGCTGGGTGTACTGCAAGGGGAGAAGGGGGGGACCCAGGCCTGCCCTCTACTCTGGGTCCCGGCCCAGGAACCCTCTGGCGGCAGCCTCGCTGTCCTCCTTCTCTCCCCTCCGTCTGTCCACTTCCCTGGCTGCTTCCCCTATGGCCCCTTGCACCCGCTAGGCCCTTCCCTTCAGGGCCTGCAGGCTACAGGCTAGAGCTCCCTTTTGCTCCCAGAGCCTGGCCAGCACTCCACTGGCCGCGGTGCTAGTCTCCCACCTCTGGAGACTGACCTTCCCCTCTCAAAGGTCTGAGACAGACTGCCTGCTTGCTCCCTGAGCAGCCTTTTTATAGGGCTGAGCCTGGCCCTGATTGGCTGCCTCCAATCCGGGCCCTGATTGGCTCCCAATAAGCCCTTCTCCAATTGGCTCCCTGTCTGCGCAGGCCCACTGGCCTGCCGCAGCCCATACTCTCAGGGAGTGGGGCAGTCTGCCCCACTACAGCCCTGAAGAAGTAAAGTTTAAGACTAGACACTAGATGGATACAGACAGACTTGTGGTGGGGGTAGAAGGGGCAGGAGAGAAGGAGAATGGACAAGAAAACAATGACATTTTCCCTGTAGCAGTCTGTCTTTAAGAATACTATTAGTGACCCACATCGGAAAGTACAACTGACTGGATCCAATCAGTGTGCATACAGAGAAATCTCCAGGTAAGACGCAATAAAGGTCTTTGTTGGAACCTCCTTGGTAGTGTCTCTCCATTAGCTGCCCATCGGGTCCCAATACCAAAACCACGGCATTATATTCTCTTTCTCTGTTAAATCAGATGTGATCTAATGTGTGTATTTCTGGTCAAGGCATTTCCTGCTGGCCCAAATATAATAATGTTTTATTTTCCCTGCTCTAGCTCTAGTCTGCTGTTCAGACATCTGAGTTTAGGTGTTGAGGTCTCAGGTCAGCCATGGCTGTGCACGAAGCAGAGATGGTATGATCAAACCCTATTAGTGAAAAAGTGGCATACTTTGTATTGTTCTTGTGATGTAGGAGTATCCCTTGAAATAATTTGAGTCCTCTTGAGCACTCACTGTGTTAGATATTTGAGAAGCTGCTAGAACCTAGTCAAATCAGCAGTATGTACAGCTAGACTTTTCATGTTTGTATACAGTCAGTAAACAGGGTTATTTTGGATCCAGCTGTGCCCCTGTGGTTTCCTAATGGTGTTACTATTATGTAAAGAACAAAAGACAACAAAACAAAAGACCACAATTCAAGTAATTCCCTCTAATCAACAGTTAAGATTAGGGCTGATGGGCTTCACAGGGTGATGTATTCAGTCCATCTTCACTGGAGCAGGCATATTACAAGGTGTGGGCTTGAGGAGAGTAGAAAGAAGAAAAGGGAGCCTTGAAGACCACCTTAAAAAAAATCTCCACTAAATAAACTCAGTCTGCTTCTTTGAATGGTGTCTCATTTCAGAAAACAGCAGAATTTGTCATTGCTGGCAAGTCATAATCCAGGGCACAGTCAAGTCACAGCCTGGTACAGATTAGAAGTTCACTGACTCTTTAAAAAAAGAACATGTACTGTGAGAGTGCAGTAGGTAAGCTTGTAGTTCTTGTTCTACCATTGTGCCCTAGAAAGTAAGAAGGCAGGAATAGAGAGAGTGAGCAGAGGCTAAAAAGAGGACAAATACGTAACCAGGACAAATACATAAAGAAGAGAGTGACCAGATTCTCAGATGCCGTAAATCTCAGTAGCTTTATTGACTATGATGGAGCTATATACATTTACACCAGCTGAGGATCTGGAGACTGCATCTCGTAGAGTTGGTACATGAGGAGCAGCGGCTACATTACTAAAAGTAATCTGCAGAGCCAACAAAGTGTTACTTTTGCGGGTACATAGTTCCAATAAACTCAGTAGCATTGTTAGCAACTTGCATACCAGAATTTAAGATGCTCTGGAAATATGGAAGAGGAATCCAGCTGCTGGGTGGCGGCTCTCTCAAAGCATTCGAAGTTCCTTGCAATGACCTGTTGAACAGAATACTTCACAGTTTTTGACAATTAAATGTCTTGAGTCCAACAAAATGAAAAGAACTAGCTGAAGGGTCTAATAAAAGTAATGGGAACAACTTCTTCCTCAAATGAAACAGCTTAAAAAAAAAGAAGAAATTGGAAAAAAGCTGAGTCAGGCACATACAAGCAGGGAGTTTTGAGAAAATTGCACAAGGGGTGTGTTACCATTACACCAAGTCACGTCTGAACTTTGGTCAAGATCTTTCTAATGCTTTTGGGAGTAATTTCTATTCTCATGAGAAGTGATCCCATTGCCTCCAGTGGGACTTGGGTATAGGCTATGCACATGGGTCCTTTAGATCCCTTGTTTATAAAGTTACAAGTGATTGAAAAATGCATACAGATACAAGGGTGAGGCACTGTGCATGGCCATTACCTCCCTTCCCCTTGTTTTTTAAGATGGTCTTGTAGTGTTATCATTTGGGTGGGAGTTAATAAGAGTTAGCTAAAGGGAAGACAGTGTGATCCATGGTTGCTCTGCTTTCTTCCAGGAGTTCCCTAGCAGCTCTGTTTGAAAAGGGCCTAGCATAATGGTGCCACAGCCTTGGCTGTAGCCTCTAGACATTACAGTGTATAAAGACACTATTATTAGGTTGTCAAGGATCCCTTTGGGGTGTTTTTTGGGGAGTCGGAGGGGGGAAAACTAGCCAGGTAAAGTAAGTGAACTTGCTCTTCTAGTTCTGTAGTGCAACTTCGCTGAGTCAGCAAGTGAAGTACTGAATTCAGCACCCTTGGAAGGTGAAAAGCTGCTATCCTTCATTCAGTTACTGGCCTACAGTACTAAAGGCCACATATGAACACTGTTTGGAAATTGAACACTATTTTTGGATTTTTCATTAAGTATACTTACAGTGTGAAACTGTCACCCAAGAGAGCCCATTGTACCAGGAATCATGTCACCTCCAAGCAAAACCAGTCTTGGGCAGAATATGGAATATTTAATTCTTCACACAACCTTCATAACACTTTAGGAGAGAAAGTGAAATGCTTTGGTTGTTGAAACTGCAGGGGGATACAGTAGGCAGAATACAGTTGCTTGTGTTACCTTCCTCCAAATCCAAGCTATTGGCCTGGTGGCAAGGTCCCTTCAAAGTAATAAGACTGGTTAGAACTGTAGATTATGACAGCGGTTCTCAGACTTTAGCAACAAAAGGACCCCTATTTTGATTTTAAAATGTTCAGGTATTCCCCCCCCCCCCCTCAGCCTTTGCCCTTCCCCGTTCCCTGAAGCCATACCCCATCCCTGCCCCTTTTCTGAGGCCCCGCTCCTGCTCACTCCATCCCCCCCTCCATCACTCACTCTCCCCCACCCTCACTCACTTTCACCAGGCTGGGGCAGGGGGTTGGGGTGCAGGATGGAGTGCGGGCTCTGAGAGGGAGTTTGGGTGCAGGAGGGAGTGAGGGGTACAGGCTCTGGGAGGGAGTTTGGGTGCGAGAGGGGGTTTGGGGTGCAGGCTCTGGAAGGGAGTTTGGGTGCAGGGTGTGGGCTCTGGGCTGGGGGTTGCAGTGCAGGAGGGGGTGAGGGGTGGGCTCTGGCTGGGCGGCATTTACCTTGAGTGGCTCCCAAAAGCGACCGGCACATCCCTCTGGCAGTGGCTTCGAGGCGGGGAAGGGCCAGGGAGTTCCATGTGGTGGCCCTGCCCGCAGGCACCGCCCCCGCAGCTTCCATTGGCCACAGTTTCTGGCCAATGTGAGCTGTGGACTCGGCCCTCAGCGCAGGGGCAGTGTGGAGACCCGCTGACCACCCCAGGGGCCGCAGGGACATGCTGGACGCTTCTGGGAACGGCGTGGAGCCAGGGCAGGTAGGAAGCCTGCCTTGGCCCTTCTGCACCAGTGGACTTTTAGTGTTCAGGAGGCGCTGGGAGGGAGGGGGAGGAGTTGAGGGAGGGTGTGGAAGGAGTTGATTAGCGGGGCCCGCGGACCCCAGTTTCAGAAACACTAGATTACAAAATTGCCAGCTAGGGAAGAGAAAGGCTACTTAGGTATATCATGTTAATCTGTTGACAGTGTGGAAAGAACAGGCGGGACTCCTTGTCACTCCTCACTCTGTTCCCTCCTGAGCCTGAGCTCAGCACAGCCTGGCCCAGGATATGTTGGTTCCCAATCCAGAGACGTTGCCAATCAAAGAAGGGATACAACCAGAACAAACTGGCAGTTTCATAAACTCATCAGCACCTTCCTGTCCATATTTTTGGCTGGATTTATCTGGTGTCCCACCATATAGAAACTGACCTTGGATGAAAAGTGTGAGAGAATATGCGATCACTACCAGGAAAATGTGGGAGACCATGCAGCACGAACTGCAGAATATGTTGAACTTGGGTGTCATTGAGGCATCACACAGCAAGCAGAGCCGGCTCCAGGCACCAGCCTGGCAAGCAGGTGCTTGGGGCGGCCGCTGCGGAGAGGGGCGGCACGTCCAGGTATTCGGTGGCAATTCGGCGGACGGTCCCTCACTCCCGCTGGGAGCAAAGGACCTCCCGCCGAATTGCCGTTCTCGTGCCCAAACCAGAAGGTTCAACAAGGTTGTGCATTGACTTTTGAAAAGTGAATGCAATATCCAAGTTCGACACTTATCTCATTCTTCGAGTGAATGAATTGTTGGAGAAGTTGGGGGTGCCAGGTATTTATTCACCCTTGATCTGACCAACAGATTACTGGCAGATCCCCCTCACTCCCAAATCCCAGGAGAAGATTGCCTTCTGTATACCCATAGGCTTATTCATTTAAAACCAAGCCCTTTGGTGGCATGGGACCACTGCCACATTCCAGATGTTAATGGACAAAGTGTTACCACCACACAGGCATCTGTGGCCATTTATATTAATTAGGTTGTCATTTACAGTGAGACCTGAGCTGACCACATAAAACACCTCACAGTGGTCCTACAGGCACTCCAGGAAGCTGGACTGACAGCCAACCCCACTAAATGTCGTTTGGCCAACCATGAAGTGAACTAGCTGGGATACACTGTGGGCAGGGAGACTGTTATGCCCATTGGTGAAGGCCAAAGATGAAGATGAAGGCCTGATCAGAATGCCTGATTCCCTCGACAAAAGAACAGGTACACCACTTCTTGGGGCTTGCAGGAAATTACAGATATTTCATCCCTGACTTTGCCACAATTGCTGCCCCTTTAACAGCTCTGGTGAAAGATGCCTCACCAAGGAGGATCCACTGAACTGAAGCCCATGCCAAAACCTTCTAGGTATTAAAGCCTTCTAGGTGACTGATTCAGGAACCTGTTTTGTTTCACCCTGTCTTCCTGAGGCCTTGTATTTTGCATCTGATCCTGGCCTTGGAACCGCACTGTCACAAGAAGTGCAGGGAGAGGACTATCCTGTCCTTTATCTTAGTAGGCAGTAGTTCCCCCAGGAATCAGCCTATTTGGTGATCAAGAAGGAGGCCCAAGCAGTAAAGTGGGCTGTAGATGCCCTATGCTACTACCTATGGGGTCACCTGGTCTGGTTGGTGACTGACCAAACACCTCTACTATGGCTGCAGTCCATGAAAAACCACAACTCCTGAACCTACACTGAGCTGGCAGAGATCATAAAAATGACTGGGGGTGGGATCTGTTAACACAAGTCCACTTGGCAACTCTGGAGCTCAAGGGGAGGATGTGTGATGGGATTTTCAGACCCAACACTAAACCAGAGCAAGGCATGGAACAGTACTGGGCCAGGGGGGCCCTGCCCAATAACAGGTGCAGGGCATGCTCCACAGGGAGGGACAATGGTAGCCCAGTCAGAAGGGGGAAGGAGTTACAGGCCGCACCAAAGAGTGAGGCTGATGCCTGGAACTGTGGGCAGAGCAACTGCAACTGTGATAAAGCCACCCCAGGAGCAGTGATTCATATTTTCCACACACGCCTAGCCCCACTTTGGAGCTGAGAACCCATAAGAGTCCCCAGAGAAGGGGACATTGTGCCCTGGAAGACATAGCAGATACTAATAAGACTGTGACCATGTTCCAAATGGAGGAGCCAGAGCCTGGTAGGAAGTGACCCGTGAGAGAGTGTAACTTGGGGTGGAACACTGTGCTGTCCACACACTGCAACTCCCCTTTAGGGCCCTGGTCGGAACCTGATGGAGGAGGAGGGCCTGGGTCCCCCTCTCCTGCTCCACTCTGTCATGACAGAATCCTGAAGCGGTGAAGAGGGGACACAAAGGGGAGACTGAGGTCTGACATATACAACCTGACAGAATGCGCAGATTAAAAAGAATGGTGAAGCCAGGTTCACCCGCTGGCCATGTTCATACAAGTCTCAATCCAACAGTTTCTGCTGTCATCCTGGGCAGAAAATTAAATAGCCCTTTCCCCACCAGGGTCTGCCCACTTCTCCTCTCTGTTGCTGCATGGGCTGAAGGGGATGCTTCCTCCCTCCCTCTTCAGAAGCTCCAGTCAGAGATTCTAAACAAGAACCACTACCAACACTGGGCCTCCAGCCCATAGTATTGTATTGCCCCAAGCCTTTTCCTTCCATCCTGCCTCTTGAAAGACCTTTTCATAGCACCCCGGGCTCAGTGCTTTCAAGGTTCACTTGACAGAGAGCCATCACAACAGATCTAAGCTTTCTGAAGAGCTTCCTCTAAGAAGTAGCTGCTACCTCCAGAACATCTTACAGAATGATGAAAGACTGCGTTATATGCTATTTCATCTTCCATCATGCATTGCAGCCTTGCCTACAATTCCCAGAAGCTGCAAGTCCCAGAATCCTTGGCCTTAAAGGGCCTTGAAAAAGGAATGGTTTAGGCCCAGCCATGCCCTGAAGGGGGCAGACTTGCGTTACATGAAGAAGTTGTGAAAACTGAAGACTTTCACTGTAGTCAGTGATATCTCTTGAAATGCTAGAGGACAATAAGAGCTGAAGTTAAGTTGTGCATCCCTAGAATTGTCATTTACTACACCTTTGAGCAATGCTATACATGTGTCAATCTCTCTCACTGTTCAGCCACTGATGTGGCATGTGGGACTGGGTGTCAAGTATCCTACTTCACATTTTTGTGTGAAAAAGCAAATGGTGCTTGTTGTCTTCTGCCCCAGGACTTTTTCTGAAAAACTGAATGTGTTTGGGAACCTAAGTGCTATAGGGAAATGTGATTTTATGTAGCATGAGGAAGTATTCAGAAAGTGGAATGCTCATTACTGAATTGAGAAAGGGCTTTAATCTGAAGCAGGTAACAATCTTTTATCCTATAAATTCTCATTTTGTCAAGCTGTAAAAAACAGACGTGTCAGGGTAGTTTAAAAATGCAAATTTGGCTTGCAATGCTCTGACCCTATTCTGTTCTAGATAGGTTCTTGTACTGTGCTCATCGCCATAGTATCCAAGCACCTATTAGTACATAAGCAAAATGACTAATATATTTCATGTGTTGTTTGTTCTCTCCTGGGGGAGATGCGTGTGCAGTGGAATGTTTTGTTTTTATTTTTTTTTAAAAATAAATACACATGTTGCAATGTATTCATGTTAGAGAAGGAAGGGTCAAAAGAGAGCACCTTACACTTGGAGTGGAAGGTGGTGCAGTTTGTTATCCATCGTGCATATAGATTAAATATACACATAACTCTCTTGCACTTTCCAAAGATCAAATATTATTTATTTAGACAATTATGCTTAGCTCTAGGTTCTTTACAATAAGTAAAATATACAAATGTCAAGGAATAATATCCACAAAGTACATATTAACAAAATAGAGTCAACTGTCCATAGATCTCAGTAATATTGCCTGTCCTCATAACTTCATATCTGATCACTTACATCCCTCAACCCAGCTCCTGCCAAAAATCCTGAAAGAAAAGATAAGCTTCTTTGCAGAACGTCCAGAAGTTTAACAAATTCAGGCTCTTACCAGACAATGGGAGGGAAGTAAGTTTTGTAGTTAAGGATCCTTTGCAGGAATCATCCTGCCAAGATGACTTTAGCTTTGCCATTTCCATTGCTGAGGTAGTATCTCAGGTATCCAAGTCTCAAACCATGTAGTGCTTCCTTGTGTTTGTATTCCCATAGGGAAACAGTTTATAGGAATCTGCCAGGTAACCACCTCAGACTGCAGATCACTGGCATAATGTGTTCTGCAGGACATACAGCTTAACATCAAACATGACATAGCACTCTGTGTAGGCAGGGCCTGTCATAATTAAAATTGTACCTATTGGTTGTGGCTAAGCCTAGGGTCCAGCTTGAAATGTCTGAGGACTTGGGCTGTCTGTAGGTTACAGATGACCTGTTATAGATGAAGTTTATTCATAGATTCATAGATTCTAGGACTGGAAGGGACCTCGAGAGGTCATCGAGTCCAGTCCCCTGCCCGCATGGCAGGACCAAATACTATCTAGACCATCCCTGATAGACATTTATCTAACCTACTCTTAAATAAAGTTAGAGGCACGAACACCATCCTGATGTGTGATAGCAGAGCAGGCCTTTGAGGACACATATTCTAGACTTTGTTTGTGTCACCTTCTACATATCTGGAGATGTTGGGGCACTCTGGGCTGGCTGGACCAAATGATCGAAAAAGGTGTTTACTTCTATTATTATATTTAAGTGAATTTAGTAATGTGCAGACTTTAATGCTGCATCTGCTAGGCAGATCAGTATCCACTTCTAACATGTTCTTATTTACCTAAATGTAGTGTATTTTTATTGTCACGCCTCTGTGCCCACAGCGAATCAGAGGGGAAAGGAGACTCAGTCACAGATGAGGGCAGGCAGCAATATCGCTGTTGCTCTCCCCTGGAGTTTCTGCTGGGCAAGTGCAGCATTAGCCTCTGCCCTAGGCTCATAGGAGCCCTGTCAACAAAGGCTGCCAAGGAGTTGCACTAATCAGAATCTATCCATGGCCTCGGCTTATTGGGGGAGGGCGGCGGTTGAGTGGAATAAGCCACCAGTCACTCCTTTTACCCCCTGTGTCGGGGTGTTCACTGCACACCAGCCTTGAAAGGGTTAATGAAGCTGAGAAGGGGGCCAATTAACTTGATAGGCCACACCTGAAGGGAATTATGCTGGATAAGCAACCTCTGATTAGGAATAGAGCCCAGCTGAGAAGGAACAGGCAGTGCTATGATAAAGCCAGGAAGTTGGCAGCAGAGGGGGCATGGGATGGCTGGAGGATTTTCTGATCCCCAGTGAAATCACTCTGGAAACTGAAGAAGAGCCTGTTAGAGAGGGAGAATGGATACAAAGTAGAGGGAAAAAGAGCAGAAGCAGATGATAATGATGATTTCAGCAAAAAAGCAAAGCCAAGGAAGGAAATAAACCAAAATGTTATAATTGTAAGATTCCCTAGCCCAAGAAATAAGAGTAGGTGATGTTAATCCTATGAAAATAGCTCACTGGATTAAAAAAAAACCACCATAGGGGTTATTGTAAGAGTTAGGAGACTGTAAGATGGTGGTCTTTAAATTCACTGCAAAAACAAGCTGATAATCTGCTAAAAACTGAAATGCTAGGGAAAGTTAAAATAGGTTGCCAGCTACCCAAGTATTTGACTGAAATAAAGGGGGTAATATGTGCGGTGCCATTGGAGCTGCCCAATGGTGAGATAACCAATAGCATAGAGGAAGATAAAGTGTTAGTAAGTAAGCCACTAATTAGTAAATGAGGAGGAGAAAACAAGCCATTAACAGCTGTACTGATTACATTTAAGGGACAGACTCTACCTGAGAAAGTAATACTAGGGTCCCAGATATTCAGAACCAAGTCATATAACTCCCTCTTCCCTCAGGTGTAGTGAGTGTGGTGGTAATCACAGTCTGGCATATAGAGGGTGTACTGTGGCTAGGCAAGCTAAAGAGATACAAAAAGACAAAAATTGTTAAAAACATATCTTATGTGTAAACTGTAAGGAGACTCTCAAAACATCAGGTGGAGAAGGAAGAGACAATCAGCACAGGAAAAAGGGAACTGCAGATAGTCTCATTCTATAAATAATATGATAAACATTGTGGAAGGAATAGCCAATGATATACTAGTAATAAAAAAAGAAAAGCTTGTTTCATTTATGATAATGATAAATTTTACACCACAAACTGGGAAAAAATCAGAAACAATGAAAATTATAACAAGGGCAGTGGAAAAATACCTTTATATCAGCAACTTGGCAATGGACCATATTCATGCAATTTTGAATGAAATTAATGGTGAAATATGACTAGTATGGGGATCTCAATCTTTTGTTGGAATGCATACAGTTTGATAGCACATAGTCAAGAACTAAAAGAAAATAGTCTGAAAATGTCATATGTATCCAGGACACATGGTTGGTTGAAAAGCCTACTTTTAAAATTCCAGGGTATATTGCCTCTAGCCAAAACTGAAAACTAGGAAGAGGAGGAGACATTTATAATTTCATAAGGGAAAAAATTAAACTACATAGCAGTAGAGAATGAAGCAATGAATGAAGAAGTAAGCCTAGAATATAATGCTGGTGAGATCCCAATGCAGAAGAGTAATACTTCTTTAAGGATTTATGATAGCTATAACCCATGTGGGAAACATGAAAGTCCAGAGTGACAAGAAATAGTGAAGAATGCTAAAATACCATATATCATATGTGATGACCTAATTAGTCATAATAAATTATGGGGAAGTAAGACAGCTGATAAAAAATGGTGCATGTTTAGAAAAGTTCACTGATGAAAACAATCTAGTGGTTTTAAACAATGGCACCCCAACTGAATTAAATGCAGCAGATGGTAGTTTTTCCTGCTTAGAGCTGGGAATTATAATATATATAGCAGCTATTGTAAAGAAATGCAACTGGGAAATATATAAGGAAGAAGGAATGGGCATTAATCATTTCCCTATACTTATTACTAAGGCTCTATCTCATTCGTGATATTGCGAAATTGCGGATCCCACAGTATTAGGCTTCCACTGCAATTTTGATTTAAATTGGCTTACTTTGCACAGTCCACAATTTTGCATACATTTTGAGTATGCAATTAGTACTGCACTAACATTGCAAGATGTAAAAGGCTAAAGTGACTGGACTCGATTTCTACAGCAGTGTGTTAAGACTTTTAGTCTTCTGAATTTTATATTGTAGCACTCACTTTTTTTGTTTTAGTGAATAGTTGCAGCAAAAATGTCTGGTTATATATTAAAATAAATAGCAAGCATAACATAATACTTGAGTGTTTATATCGTTCCAGCAAATTTTTCTTAAACAAATAGGTCTACTTTGGCTTTTCCAAATTACCGCTATTAATAAAGTCCATTATTACTTTTCCCTGATTTTCCATGTCTTGTCTGCAACTCAGCCCAATTATTTGAAGATCATCCTGCAATTCAAGTAGGGCCTTACTTATTACTTTTCAAGAGCAAGATAAGGTTGAAGGTAATGGAAAATTACCTCCTGGAATTTTAAGAAAGCTAACTGGGAGCTGTTTACATGTAAATGTACTGAATTTGTGAGTGATGAGATAGACAATTTCAATGGTAATATAATAAAGGGATGAATAGCTACTGCTACTGTAGCCATATCTAGGATATTGAAGTATCCCAAAACTAAAAACTCATTTCCAGGTGGAATGAGGAGTGCAAAATGGCATTTAAAGGAAGGAACAAAGCCTATTAAAAAAAACCCCAACAAAAATACAATGAATAGTGAAGATCTAATAAAGTATAAAAGAAGTAAGGCAATAGTACAAATAATTATATATATATATATATATATATATAAAAAGAAAGAGTGCTGAAGGAAGTGCTGTGGGTAGATAAACAAAGATACCAAGACATCAGAAGTATACAGGCAAATTACAATGAATGGACTTCAGACTGAGAGTAGCCACATCCCAGGTCTTATGGGAAGTGACAACATAGTTAGAAGTTCTGATAATGAGAAAACAGAAACTCTAGCAGAAACTTTCTAAGGGGTGAGTAATGATGACAACCAAAGTGAAATTTTCCTCCAGATTAAAAGACAATTCACTGAAGAGAGTCATGATCTATTATGTAAGAGAATATTCACATATCTCTCTGAAATCACTTTGAGTGCTATCTTGGAACCAATTATCTGGGGGAAAGGAGTGATACTGGGAGGGTGGAAACATGCAGTAGTAATTCCAATATGAAAACTAGGCAAACTGTCCACAAAAGAAAGAGTGCTGAAGGAAGTACTGTGGATAGATAAACAAAGATACTAAGACATCAGAAGTAGGAGCAGGCCAGGGAAACAGTCGCAGGGTTTGGGACTGTGACTAGATAGCAAGTGTGAAAAATTGGGACAAGGGGATACGGGGGTACTAGGCACCCATATAAGAAAAAGCCCCGAATATTGGGATTGTCCCTGTAAAACCAGGACATGTGATCACCCTACTAGTGACTGGTAGGGGAACCTGGGCCCTCCCACTATTCTGGTTTCCAGCCCAACAACCAGCAGCCAAGGTCTTGGCTTTTCTTATATAAGTACCATTACCCGCCACCCCCATCCTGATTTTTCACACTTGCTATCTGGTCACCCTAGCCACTGGGGAAGTGGCCCAACCCAGGCACTGGAGCAGAAGACTGCATAGAACTGTCATCCAGTCAGCCTCACCTCAGTCCCTGGAAAAATCATGGAACAGGTCCTCAAGGAATCAATTATGAAACACTTAGAGGAGAGGAAAGTGATCAGGAACAGTCAGCATGGATTCACCAAGGGGAAGTCATGCCTGACTAACCTAATTGCCTTCTATGAGGAGATAACTGGGTCTGTGGATGAGGGGAAAGCAGTGGATGTGTTATTCCTTGACTTTAGCAAAGCTTTTGATACGGTCTCCCACAGTATTCTTGCTGCCAAGTTAAAGAAGTATGGGCTGGATGAATGGACTGTAAGGTGGATAGAAAGCTGGCTAGATTGTCGGGCTCAACGGGTAGTGATCAATGGCTCCATGTCTAGTTGGCAGCCGGTTTCAAGCGGAGTGCCCCAAGGGTCGGTCCTGGGGCCAGTTTTGTTTAATATCTTTATTAATTATCTGGAGGATGGTGTGGACTGCACTCTCAGCAAGTTTGCAGATGACACTAAACTGGGAGGCGTGGTAGATATGCTGGAGGGTAGGGATCAGATACAGAGGGATCTAGACAAATTGGAGGATTGGGCCAAAAGAAACCTGATGAGGTTCAACAAGGACAAGTGCAGAGTCCTGCACTTAGGACGGAAGAATCCTATGCACTGCTACAGACTAGGGACCGAATGGCTAGGTAGCAGTTCTGCAGAAAAGGACCTAGGGGTTACAGTGGACGAGAAGCTGGATATGAGTCAACAGTGTGCTCTTGTTGCCAAGAAGGCTAATGGCATTTTGGGCTGTATAAGTAGGGGCATTGCCAGCAGATCGAGGGACGTGATCGTTCCCCTTTATGCGACATTGGTGAGGCCTCATCTGGAATACGGTGTCCAGTTTTGGGCCCCACACTACAAGAAGGATGTGGAAATATTGGAAAGAGTCCAGCGGAGGGCAACAAAAATGATTAGGGGTCTGGAGCACATGACTTATGAGGAGAGGCTGAGGGAACTGGGATTGTTTAGTCTCCAGAAGAGAAGAATGAGGGGGGATTTGATAGCTGCTTTCAACTACCTGAAGGGGGGTTCCAAAGAGGATGGAGCTCGGCTGTTCTCAGTGGTGGCAGATGACAGAACAAGGAGCAATGGTCTCATGTTGCAGTGGGGGAGGTCTAGGTTGGATATTAGGAAACACTATTTCACTAGGAGGGTGGTGAAGCACTGGAATGCGTTACCTAGGGAGGTGGTGGAATCTCCTTCCTTGGAGGTTTTTAAGGCCCGGCTTGACAAAGCCCTGGCTGGGATGATTTAGTTGGGAATTGGTCCTGCTTTGAGCAGGGGGTTGGACTAGATGACCTCCTGAGGTCCCTTCCAACCCTGATATTCTATGATTCTATGATCCAATGGGTCTTTCATCCCTGGAAGGGTGAAAGGACTATAGTGACATGGCTGGAGGGCCAAGTCAGGAAGACATAGCACCCTGAATTGCAGGGAGAGAGAGATGGCAGCGTATGTAAATGATGACAGAAGATGATGCCAGATGGGGTGAGAGCTGATCCCCCAGGGCAGCCACAAAGAGGTGGTGACTGCTGTGACTAACCCCACCCCATTACAATCCTATTTCCACCCCTGTCAAGGTTCTTTCCCCACTCTGAACTTTAGGGTATAGATGTGGGGACCTGCATGAGAAGCTCTAAACTTAACTGCAAGCTTAGATCTGGTTTTACTGCCGCCACTCCCAAGTGCTAACTCCCTTCCCTGGGTAGCCTTGAGAGACTTCTCCACCAATTTCCTGGTGAACACCGATCCAACCCTTGGATCTTAAAACAAGGAGAAATTAAACATTCCCCCTTCTTTCCCCCCACCAATCCTGGTGAGTCCAGATCCAACCCCCTTGGATCTTAAAACAAGGAAAAATCAATCAGGTTCTTAAAAAGAAGGCTTTTAATTAAAGAAAGAAAGGTAAAAATCATCTCTGTAAAATCAGGATGGAAAATAACTTTACAGGGTAATCAGATTCAAAGAGCCCAGAGGAACCCCCCTAGCCTTAAGTTCAAAGTTACAGCAAACAGAGATAAACACTCTAGCAAAAGGTACATTTACAAGCTGAGAAAACAAAGATAAACCTAACACGCCTTGCCTGGCTGTTACTTACAAGTTTGAAATATGAGAGACTTTTTCAGAAGATTTGGAGAGCATGGATTGATGTCTGGTCCCTCTTAGTCCCAAGAGCGAACAACCCCCAAAACAAAGAGCACAAACAAAAGCCTTCCCCCCACCAAGATTTGAAAGTATCTTGTCCCCTTATTGGTCCTTTGGGTCAGGTGTCAGCCTGGTTACCTGAGCTTCTTAACCCTTTACAGGTAAAAGGATTTTGGAGTCTCTGGCCAGGAGGATTTTATAGTATTATACACAGGAGGGCTGTTACCCTTCCCTTTATAGTTATGACAACCCCCCTCCCCACAGCTCTCTCCAAGTAGGCGATAATGAAGGATAATGTTGTACCCCCCCAAGCTAAAAGCTAGAGATCAGTTTAGGATCAGAGCTACGGAAAGGAACACTGATGAAGCTACAGACAGAATATTATATATATTCCAATAGCATTATGGAAAGTAAGTGTAACACATCCTATAGATTACAAAGTATAGTGTATATCAACAAAGGCTAGAGGAATTGCCTCTGGGGCCTAAGTCCCAGATAGTTCTTTCAGGATGTCTATTTTCTCTTCTATGTTTTCAGGAGATAGATGCTTAGTTCCTTCCTAAATGAAAGTCAACCAGCATATCTACTATGGTTTATGAGGCCACAATTTTTGATGTTTGTAGGTGAACACAGGCACACTATAGAAAGGTGATGTGCTTACCCCTGAATGTACATATACTGAAGTAGAACTTGCAGTCTTTTTATCCCATTCCATGACTAGCTGATCTGCAAGAGATCTGGCACACCTGTGACAACAACCATGTGAACTAATTTGTCATCTGAAATGCCTCTACTGCAAAAAGATGACAATTGTTGTATGTTCTCACATAAGGTTTAGCATAGAGCTTTTATATTTCAGATAGTCCACTTCCCTTGTATTCTTCTTGTAACCGAATTAAATGTGTCTGCTGGGATCTACTTAGGGGAACATGGATTAGATTTTTTTTGTTCTAGTGATGCATTTATACCTTGAAAACGCTTGCCTGCCTACTTAAACTTTTTTGCTGAGAAACAAATTTTATAATTGCAATACAATTCTTAAATTTATATTGTGACTTTCTTCTCCTGCCTTATCTTTAGAAATGTAAATCTAGTAAATGTCTGATTTGCATTGTATTCTTTCATTTGTCTTTTCATTTCTCAAGATTCTGCTTTGCACTGGATAGATTTATTCCAAAAGGCTTGCAAAAACTAACACTTATGTAACATGAAGAGCTTATTCATACAGTGCTTTATATTTTCAAAGCACTTCACAATCACCAGCTAATCAATCAGCATTAATAAACAAAATTAGAAAAAAATCCTGTAGAACAGGGAAGGGTAAATACCCATGGCAGTGAAGGGGCTAATAAAATAAGCACAAAAATAATTAACATCAAACTGATGCACAGTGTAATTGTTGGTACTTTCGTGCAACCAACCCTACACAAAGAATTTCAGACACTAAAAATGCTTCAAGTATGTAAATGTCCAGACAACCCTATTTGGCTTTAGCTTCTGTCTGATCCACTTCAGTGTCCAAGTCTGTCAGACAACAGTAGAACAACATCTGAACATATTTTGTTGTTGTGGCTGCAAAATAAAAAAAACACATAGATGAGACAAAGTTACAATAGAACTTTGGTCTTTTATAAACTTTGTGTCCAAGGATCTCAAACCACTTTGCAAACATTAATTAAGCTTTGCAACATTTCTGTGAGGGGGATTAAATCCATGTTTCCAATGGGTAAATCATTCACACATCAAAGCCCCACTTTGAAATTCTTAATTTTTAATCAGCCCTTCACTGAATTTAATGGAAAATTGTAAGAGCTGGGATCAGACTGAACAAGGAGCTCAGGATTGAGCCTTTCAAGACTAGTCTGTGAGTCAGTAGCAGAGATATGCATAATCCTCTGCAGCTACTAGTTTCTGAACCTGAGTCCACTAAATTAATGATTTAATAATTTAGGAAACTTTCTGCTGATGTTTACATCAGCTCACATCAGTTTATTTATACAAGTTATGGCATCTGTCCCATCCTACACACACACACACACACACACACACACACACACACACACACACAACCACTTTTTCAACTGTTCCTGGAAGAGAGCACCCAGAAATAAGTATGTGTACAGCCCTACAGGACCACCAATTTTTTCCCCAATGCAAATGTTAGCCCCTTACCAATCTCAAATATCCATCATTATAGCAGTATTCACATTTTAACTGGGTACCAAAATAGGTGGTCTCCTCTAACTCAGATACTACACTAATTGGTCAGTCAGTGAAACAATACAGTGATGTGGTACTTTCAGTCCTCCAGACCAAAAATGAGTGCGTTTAGTCTTTAGAGAAACAAGTTGGGTGAGGTAATACCTTGTTGGACCAACTTATATTGGTGAGAGACACAAGCTTTTGAGCTTACACAGAGCTCTTCTTCAGTCTTCAACACTAGGAGGACTTTTGACCGAGCCAATGTAAATTATTCTTCCATAATGACTTATAATTAATGTACCGTAGGGTGACCAGACTGCAAGTGTGAAAAATCGGGACGGGGGTGAGGGGTAATAGGAGCCCATATAAAAAAAGGCTCCAAATATCGGGACTGTCCCTATAAAATCGGGACATCTGGTCACCCTAATGAACTGTAATATTTTTATTGAATCTACATGCAGGAAAATTCTGTAAAGTGGCGTAGTTCAGATTATTTTTTCCTCTAAAACATATAACAAACACAGCAAAACTTCCTAGACATGTAATGCATTATATATTAAAAATTTCTCAGGGAACAAATTTTACAAAAAATCCAGAAAAAATAGCTAAGATTTTTTTGTTTTCTGACAAGGTTCTCACAATTTATATTTACAGGTGCCTGCATGTAGAGATGTACATAATCACATACTAATGTAAAACTACATTGCTTACCAGAGAGCCACTGAAGACATTTAGGTTTCTTTTCAGATGGTAAATAAACTCCCAAATAATATGCAGGAATTCCAGAGAGGGCTATGCCAATTCCAATGAGGGTATTGATTGTATCGCTGTAGAGAGGAACCAGGACCAGGAAAATGGAACATAAACAGTATACTACAGGAAAGAAGAGGCTGAGCTGCAGATACAAAAAGATCAACATGAATTAAAAGAAGCAACGAAACATACTGTTGAAAAATGTGAGGCCTTACAAACTGAAGCACTAATGAGGCCTGCCTGTAAGACTTGCTCTGCCTGGAAGAGGGAGAGGAGCTAAAAAAGGGAAAGCTGCTACAGAAAGGAGTGGTGAAGAAAAGGAGGGTTGCTTCACCTCAGAGACTGCTGACAACAGAGACACATCAGCCAAGAGGGAAACACTGTCGCTAACGCTGTATCGACCAGCTGTGAAGCAAGATGCCCCAAGATGAGGGGCTGGAGTTAGATCCTAATAAAAGACAATAGACCTATTAATAGGCCAAATCCAAAGAGCTGAATCTAGAAAGATGGCCTGGGAGACAGGCCACCTTTCCCTTCACTTGAAAGGACCTTTCTTTTGTCTCTTTTTTGGTTTAACTTGAGGACCCTTCATATGCTACAAAGTGGGGGGAAGGACATTATAAATGACTTGAAGAGTCTGGAGGAGAATTGGGGGATCCCTTCTGCCCCCCAGGTGTAAATACATGTGTGTGTCTGTATCTGTCCATCCTGTTTCCAAGACTGCACAAACTCAGCTCCAATTGACATTTAGGAGAGATCCACAAATGCAGTAAGAGCAGAGCACTGAAGCCGAGTGCTACCATGCAAGGAATTTTTTCTCTAAGCTTCTAGTGTAGAATTTTTATCATTTGTATGTCAGAAATTGAATGAACCCAGCTTGACTTTCAAGAGTCTAGTTGAGTTTGCAGAGGTGATAGTTAGAAACACATCATTTTGCTTGTAAAATCAGCAAATCTGATACGGAAATAATAGGAAAACAAGTAGGGAAGCCCATAATAAACTTTTTTACAGATTTATTTCTTAAAGTAGAACCACACTTTGATACCTAGCCACTGTTCTCAAGAATGGCCTTTCAAAATGTCATGACATTTTAAGAGCTAGCTGTAACTTATAACACATAGAGAGTTTTTGTACATATATTATTTTTATGTAAGTAAAATATAAATTGAGGAAAACAATCCACTGTGCGTGCACAAAATTCCATGCAAAAATGTGAGGTCAGCTAAGCAGGCAAAGAATAATAGAAATTCATAATTTGGCACCCACAGTCAGCTTAGATAAACTCTCTGGGTGCAATCTTGGGGTGTACTGAAGTCTATGGCAAAATTCCCATTGATTTTAATAAGGCCGGGATTTCACCCTCTCTCCTCTTTTCTGCCTATTATCTGGAGAGTTTGTAAATTAAGTGTGAAGACAGTAAGTTTTATCAAGGCTATTTGTTGTCAAGCAGGGCTGCATATGGTAAAGCGTGGAATACAATAGTTCATTTTTACAACTTCAAGATTTGTGGGCTGCAGCAGACCCATGAACAGTTTGTGTTTCATCGGTCTGATGTCCAACAGAAAGCAGAACTGGCTGGTCAAAAAACAGGAAAAAGATTGAGCAAAATTTCCCTTGTTGGTTGTTGTGAGGTGGGTTTTTTGTTGTCTTTTTACATTCAAAATGTGAATGAAAGATCTTGTCAAACTTGAAATTTAAAAAAAATTGACTAGCTTTGGAGAATTAGAAAGTTTACTAGCTTTAGAGAATGTACTTTAATGCTGATTGTACACAGGAGTTCTATTTTTGTTGTAGATGCTGGATAGCAATCAAAACATTTTGCTCTTTAATAACACACAAACAAAAACTGATGCTGGTAAAGATGGTACAGGAGACTGTGACAAGACAGAGTCAAAAATAAAAACGTCTTTGGAAAAGCTCGTGAAGGGGTATTAATTTGTATTCTAATTTCACTTGTCTGACTGAATGTAACACTCCTCTATACTTGAAGAGTGTATAGGGTACCATTTCTTGGAGGACCCAAGTAGCATTAATACACCTCACTCTCCCACTACCATGTGTGTCTTGGATGGCAAAATATATATGGATGAAGGGAAGAGGAAGTAAAGTACTAGTCCTACAAACGAAGGAGAGGTAGAACTATTGTCTGGCAGCTCAGAATTTCCCAAACTATAAGAGGTGTAATCAAACCTGAATACCCAACTGTGCCAGAGCCCTAGGCACCCTGTAACTATGGCAATGTAAAGATCCACTATGAGAAAAAATGACTACACAAAAATAAAGGCCTATCCAGCTACACACTATGGACTAAGGAGCCTAGACAATGTCATTTTAAAAACGAAGAGGGTTTTAAGTTGAACAGAAGCAAAAATGAGTCACAAAATCAATAAATGTCAATTTTTATACTATATATAGCAAAAATGCCGTAATAGATATCCTTCTGAAAGCTGGGATACATTTTGCTCCTTAACTTGTGACAGTGTATGTTAAAAGGACTTTTGTGGCTAAAAGAGTAGCATATAAGGGAAGTTCTGACACATCCTTAGTACCAATACTCAGGGCCGGCTCCAGGCACCAGAGAAGGAAGCAGGTGCCTGGGGCAGCCAATAGAAAGGGGCGGCACTTCGTACGTTACTGGGGTGGCACATCCCGGTCTGCAGCGGCAATTCGGCGGCGGGTCCTTCGGGTCCCTCTCTTCTTCTTCGGCGGCACCTCAATCGCTCCACTTGTAGTCGATCGGCTTTTTATTTTATTTATTTATTTATTTATTCCGCCACTTGGGGCAGCAAAAAAGCTGGAGCCGGCCCTCCCAATACTGTAATGTATATACAAACAGATGCATTGACTGTATATTATGTTTTATTGCCTTCTGTAATGTACTTACTTTAATAGGCCGTGGCCTATCAGGCTGAGTATGTCTCAGGTATATTAATCCTGCAATAGACAGCCCAACATACAGCCAGTAGTTGAAGCTGTAGTAATTAATGAGGAGAAAGACATCTTCCACAAGGAGGTAGAGCAAAGTCATTAAACCCTACAGACATAAAAGGTGGGGGGGAAAAGCTTTTTTAAGCAACAAAATAGTTTTCTTATGAAACAAAAACATATTATATATATTAAGTACTATATATCAAAGGCCTGATTTTAGTGGTGCTGAGCTCCTAAGTTCCAACTGAAATCACTGAGAGCTGTGTTCTCAGAACCGCTAAGAAATCTGTAAGTGCACTGGTGGACAGTGCTCAGGGAATGGCCAGCTGTTCTATATTTTGTTTTCTCCCCACTGCTCAATGTGTGGCCCCATGCCTTTTTTACCTCACACCAGTCAAATCCTGCTCTGAAGACAGAACCATTGATTTCCTCATGGGCTTGTCTATGGTGCTCATTAGCATAGTATCTGATTGCTTCACAAACATTAATTTATCACAACACCCCTGGGAGGTGAGGGGGTCATATCCCCAGTTTACAAATGGGAAACTGAGGCACAGAGGGAATAAGGTCCAAAAATTTCCACCTATGTGGTGTCTAACTTGAGACACCTAGAACCTGTGTTGTCAGAGTTCTGAACATTATATAGTGCTCTATATAAAGCACAGCTCTCATTGACTTCAGTTGCAGCAGTGAGTGCTCAACACTCCTGCAAATCAGATCCAGGGTCTCAAATCAGGAACACAGAAAAAGAAGAACAGATAATTAGTGACCACCTGTGAAAAGTGTGGTCTAGGGACTTGCCTAGCATCACAGTGAAAACTCTGGCACAGGCAGGGATAGAATCCAGTTCTCCAGGGTGACATTCAGCTGCCTTAACCATGAGGCCATCCTTTCTCTTCCTGAAACCCCCTGGCTTATTCATGACTCCCCTTCCAACTTCTAAATTAGGCAAGGGCCCAACAAACAACAACCTCATTCAGAACACAGCCCTGATCTATCCCCAGAGCAGATCCATTGTGAGCACTGAATGAGGTAGGTGTCCAGTAGTTAAAAATAGTAGGTGATCATGCAATTAAAGACTGTATCATAATGCATACAAAGGGGCACAGGCAGTTTTTCTGGCTTGTCCTAGCTTTTGAATGCTTGACTATGCAACCTTAATAAATGTTCTTTTGATGTACTTTGTGTGTAATTTCCTCATTTTTTAAAGAAGCAAATTGAAAAAAAAAATTCCATCATGTGGCATTATACTGACACCCACATGGTTCATCAGCCACATTGGAACCTTTGGACCCACTTCACAGACCTCTGCCACTTGAACTAGCAGAGTAACTGGTAGCAATAGTAGTTTGTCATCTGCTCTGTAGACCAGCACTAGAGGGGGATGAGACATCCACTTTGCCAGTGGGTTTTACAGATATGCTGACAGCAGAGGAATGGCGAGACTCAGGAATCTTGGGTTCCATTCTAGGTGATGGAAGGGAGTGTTCTCTAGTGGTCACAGAGCCTTCTGCCTGCCCTCCCCCACACAGCCAAGCTTGACTCCTGTTTCCCCAGCCCCTCCAATCTGTACCTATTCCAGTCCTTGTCTCTGGCTCCTTCTCTTTGCCTACCCAGTCCCAGTCTCCACTCCTCAGGCTTCTCGTCCCAGTCTCTCCTTGGCTCCAAATCATTCCCAGCCTCCCAACCCCACTGGCTCACAGTCCAAGTATCCTGCCCTAGCTAATCCTATTTTCTCTTCCCTCTCCCCTCCTCCATTCTCCAGTCCCAGTCTCATCAGACTCCTATTCTTTCCCCCCACCTGCCCTGCTCACAGGCCCACCTCTTGTCCTCTCGGCATTTGTGTTCGGAAGCTTACACCTCCATTCTGCATGGGTGCCAGCAGTTTGAGCGGGGTGCGGAGGTGAGGTGTCTTTGAGGGTATGTCTACACTGGGATAAAAGATGCTTGGCCTCGGGCTGCAAGAGTGGAGTGTCCTGGAGCTCGGGCTCCAGCCTGACCCTGAACGTCTACACAGCAATTTTGTTTTTTAGCCCCACAGCCTGAGTCCCACAAGCCCAAGTCAGCTGACCTAGACAGCCACAGTCATGCCGTGGGTCTTTTATCCCTGTGTACATGTACCCTATGAGCATAGGAAAGAGACACTCCCTGCTCTCTGTTCTAGTGCCCAGTCCAGCCACAGCCCAAAACAGCTGGGAGCAGCCACTACAGGGAAAGTTCTGCTTCATCCCTGTTGCTCTGGGCTGGTGGAAGCATGGTCAACTGCTCTATGGGGACGGTCAATCTGATCAACAGTAGGAGCTGTCTCTCCTAAGCATGTATTAATGGAGACTCTGAAAAGGCTTATCTCTTGGCCAAATTTGGGCAGATTTTCATAGGGTCAGCAAAAGGCACATCTCTGACACAAAGGCCACTCCTCTGCCAAATTTCAGTTAATTGCTCCAAAGCACGCGGGCACTAGAGCTGTTCAAAATAAAATTTTTAAAAAGTCACCGGGATTTTTTAAATTGGGCAAAACATTATCATTCCTTTGCCTCATTCTCAGAAATTGCTGGACTGTTTTGATGCAAATTTTCCAAAATATTGATGTCTGAGGCAGGCATCTGGCATGTAAAATTTCAACCCAAATGGTTAAATTTTGGCAAAGTTATAAGCAACACTAAACAGAGCCTCATAATGGGGAGCATTAGGCAACCTCACTAACAGTCGGTGCTACTGGCCCTGGATATATTTTAAGAGCATATTAAAATAGGGTACTCAGGCCTATACATCTTCCTACAGTATCTCTCTGTCATGCCCCTTGCTCCCCTTAATGAATGCTTCTCCGAGGAATAGTCTGGGCTTGAAGTGTACTCTAAAGGTCACCAAATCCAGGTTCTGGTGAACCAAGAGAGTATGCAGTTCTACAGACAACATATATATTTGACTAAAACATGAAGTAATTTACCTTTCATTTGTTTTCAAATCTATTAATATTTAAAGAGAAGTTCTCTCCCTTGCATCCTATTTTTCTTCTCCTCATCCTGCAATGATGTCATAATTATGAATTTGTAACATCACAATCGTTTCCATGGTAACTGGCTGATGTCACAAATCCAAGACTATGACAACTTCACTGCAGGACCAAGAAGAAAACACAACATGGAGTTATGAAGCGAAAAAACTAACTCTTATTAAGACATAACTATCAGAGAAGGTCACTGGCATAGTAACATGCTTCTTCTATACAGTGAAATCTGTGTTAGTGACCACACTTAACAAGGAAACATCCGACTAAGGGACTACCTTAAAGTATCCCCCAAAACTTTCAAATGCAAACTTACCTTTACCAGGTGAGCAACTCACTAACATTACCAGGGACTGCCTATGTTTAGTTCTAGTCACAGCCAAATCCTCTTCTACAGCTGCTACTGCATTGTCCCTAAAGCTCTGTGTGGGGCTAATGAAGACACCTCACGTGCTCATGAGATTAGAGTTTGTCAAAAAGGGATATTTCCCCCCATCTCATTTTTAATTTTGAAAAATTTCAACCAGCTAGATATTCCCCATTTGTTTTGAATTTGGAAATTTGATCTGTGGCAAACAATGTCCCTGAACGACAAGTCGCACAAGCTAAACCATCCCATACTAGCCTATTTATATTCAGCATTTAAGAGATCCCGGAAGCTTTGTCATGGAATTGTACAAGTAAACTGTAAGGCAACCTTTATGAAAAAATGTAGTCAGTCCTCTGGGTGGTTACTTACCCCAGGGTTCAATGTCATCACTCATTCTTTCTTTCTTTTTTCTATGGACTGCTAGATTTGTCAAATTTTCAAACTTTATTCATTTTATCTAATGTACTTTACTGATGTAGGGCTTGATCCTGTCCCACTGAAGTCAATGGGAGTTACGACATGAACTTCTAGGGATACAGGCCCTTAAATTTAATAGTAAACATAACAACACAAATATTTATATAATTATTTTGTATTCAAAGCACTTTACAAATATTAATCAGTCTTCACATCTCTCTGGTAAGGTAGGCAAATATGTATTGTTTTCCTCCTTTATAGAGGAGGAAACTGAGGCAGAGATGTTCAAGTGACTTGCCCAAAGCTAGACGAGTAGTCAATATCAGACCCATAATTAGAACTGAGGTGCTCCTAGCTCACAATCCACTGGACAACACTGGACAAGTCCACTGGACAACACAATACAAGATTTTAACTTTTAAATATCTGCCTTCAAACAAACACTGTACAGTACATTGTATTTCTGTGCACTGAGAACAATTAAGCAAAGATTTCTCCCTCTAGAAGTGTAGTAGAATGTTCCTCTTTTTGAGCTTTCTACAAACAATTGGACTTCAGTGAGAGTTACGGTATTTGGCCCCAAAGACTGCAGAACTGAGTCGAGATGTGAATGAGCCCTAAAATCTCTGAATCTTAACCACTGATTTATTAAAGAGCACAACTGAAAGAGTGCATTCTTCCCTCAATAAACACAGAAAACTTCTATTCTGATAAATGGGAATTATGTTCACATGTTAAGAGAACAAACCCTTCCCACTGATACAAGTGTAATTCCCACTAGTGGGAATATTCAGACTCAAATGACTCATTCCTAGATTCCTACATTAAGGCAAAAAGGCACTTTGATCATCTGCATAAGACAGGCTATAGAATTTCACCAAGTGAAATGAATAGTTTAATAAGCAGCAATAAATGCTTTATGATGGGTTCCCCCCCCCCACTTTAATCTATTTGATTTCTGGATTAATACTTGCAATCATTTGTTCTAATTTTGTATTTTACAGCTCCCTGTCCCTGTGTCCCACAATCTCATTTACAATGAAATGTCGCTCTCGCGCCATAATATCTCATTTTAATTTGTAAATAAGATTTTAAAATACCTATAAGTGCCCATCACAAAGAAGATTCCTTTGTGCAATTAGAGAAGAACAAAGTAAATATGGATGTAAAAGTCTAGCTTTAGGAACCCAATTTTAAATACTTTGATCCAAGTATATTAAGTCCTGTGACAAATACTGTGTATATATTCTTTTAAAATTCTTATATACTTTAGCACATGTCTACATAAAGCATTCTTCATTGGGAAGCTGGTAGTATTTCATTGTGAGTCAATCTTCCTCTTACCCAAAGCCAACTAAACTAATTCTCTTTTTAGCGTGTGGTATTCACCTGAAAATTTCAGTATGTGGCTTTGTGAATATGCAAACCCACACAAAAACTTAGGCTATGTACGCACTACAGCTTACGTCGGTATCAGTTTAGTCAGGGGTGTGAATAAGCCACCTCCCTGAGTGGTGCAAGTTACACTGACCAAGTGCCGGTGTGGACAGAACTATGTCAGCAGGAGAGTTTCTCTTGCCAACATAGCTACCACTGCTTGTGGGGACTGGAGTAATTAAGTGGATGGGAGAGCTCTCTCCTGTCAGCATAGAGCATCTGCACTAGCAGCTGCATCGGTACAGCTGTGCCGCTGTAAACTCTGTGGTTATGCATTTTAAACCTTCTCCTTTTTCTAACCTAGATCAGAACACAGAGACTAATTAATGTTAAATCTTGGATAAACTGAGAATTTTTGTTGCAATATCCCAACTATTTTTAAAACTGATTCAGATAAACCCCTACAGGTGATTTTATAACTATTTGGGCTGATTAACCCTACCCTCTGGGCCTACTTCTCATTCACACTAAGATCACTTTACCTGGGTGGCCTTAGTGTAAATGAGAATCAGGCCATGTGGCTCCAACTGTTTTAAAAAACAATTTAGTTCAATTAGCCATTTTGGGGAAACTTCCCCAGTGTAGACAGGCCTGGAGAAATTGAGTGTAAAAGGGATTCATAATACTTTACCATTTGCAGAAAATTCCTAAAATAGTGAAGAAAGAAGTGGAGAAGTACTGTTACTTACATTAAAGAAAAGAGCAGGGATTGGTGTGAAACACTTTATATGAATCAAACTCAAACTATCAGGAAGGTGTCCTTCTCTGGCTCCAACATAAAAAAGCCTAACACAAAAGGAAAGAAAAAAGTCTAATTAGCCAAGCAGAATCCTTCTGTTTTTCCACAAAGGCAGAACCAATTATATTTGTTGTTGTTGTTGTAAACATTTATGGAGAAAAATGCTTTTTTGTTGTAAGTACCATTCTTTTGTCCACCCTTGCCTTTCACTGGATAATAGACAGCGCTAGTGTAAATGCCAGGGTACAAAAACGTCTCCATCATTAAGGAATTATTTGACTTAATGTGACAAATGTAGATCAGACTGCTACTAGGTAATCAGAAGACTGCACTTGCCCCATTTTAAGTAGTCCTTCGTTTGAGAGTTCCAATAATAAAATCTGTGCTACTGAAAATAGTACTTCACTGCAAGCATATGTTTATTGTAGAAACATTGCACATTGCATTAAATATTCTTGA
This sequence comes from Terrapene triunguis, assembly GCF_002925995.2. Lineage (NCBI taxonomy): Eukaryota > Metazoa > Chordata > Testudines > Emydidae > Terrapene > Terrapene triunguis. The sequence goes on along the minus strand of NW_020664409.1, from coordinate 70,004,413 downwards.
CAGAACTTCCTGTAGCCTGAAATACACTGAATGCTATTGCTCCTATAATGTCAAAAGACCCTACCAGGACTATCAAAAGCCATCACAATGCTTAGAGAGGGGCAATTTGACAGCAAAAAAAGTATATAGTCCAGTCCAATCCTCTGTGCTGAGCATGCTTTCTATTTAGGGGGGAGCCATATCTGCACCTTTGCATAGGTGGAGAAGCTCCATGCAGTCCTTTAGGTTGTAAGCTCTTTGGGACAGGGATAGTCATTTACTATATGTTGGCACAGCCCTAGCACAAAGGGGCTTTGACCTGGTTTGCCTCTAGTCACTAGCACAATGTTTAACTAACTAACTAATTAACTAAATAATGCACTGTGAATAGCAGTGGGAGGGAGAATGTAAGTTTCAAACAAACAGCATTGGCATGTGCTGGACTCGTCTCTTGAATTTGGTTCTTTCATACTTATAGCTGTAGACACAGAAGATGAGACCTACAGTATTATAGCTGCATCTTGGTTTTAAGTGTTTTGGTTTTCTTCAAGTGTTTCAAGTATATACCTGTCCACAGACAATATGCAATTATGCTAAATACGTAGCTATAAAGCATGAACTATTAGTGTTGAAATAAATATTAACCCAAATATTAAAAACTTAATTTAGATTCAGATTAACTTGCAGCTATATACAGCAAATTCACCACATTTGTTAGGCCAAGGGCAGTGTTGCTCCCCACAAATGAACAATAACTCCACACTAGACTTGCATATTCTGAATTATTTTGCTTTGGCATTACAGAAAGATGACCATGGAACTACATGATATTATTGGACAAAGATGGTGCTAAATGATGTCCTTATATCCTTGGATTGTGGCATTTCTTCAGGTTTGGTACTTCTAATGTATTCATGCACATGGCAACATTAGCAGACTTTCAATTCTGTTGAATAGGATCCGTGTCAAATTTATGAGATTGATGGTATGTAAAGGTCAATTCTGGCTTGACTGAAAGGAATTTTTTTTCCTTAGGTGGTCCTTGTTTTTCTGTTTAAAGCAGTTCCAATACTGTTTATTATTTATGAATTATCAACAGGAACTATTATTGGATCAGCTTCAAATATCACAGTATAGCAATATCCAGCATGACAAATGTCTTTGACAGATGAAAAAGGAAGAATACAAATATTTTTCAGTGTAATGCAAATAAAGTTGGACTATTAATTGACTCTAAAATAACACCACTACTCAGTCATGCTATTTCTCACTGGAATCTGGAGGTGTGCTCAGAGATTTTTGTTTTATTTATTCAGATTTTACCCTACAAGCGCTCTGAGCCACAGAGATTTGTGCTGGGCTTTACATACAAATAAAAGAAGAGAGGCGCATGCCCTGAGCAGCCTACAATCATAGGGCCACACTATGGCAGCTAATTACTGCTTGGCAAAGGAGGCTGTGCTGAGCTGTACTGCTGCAGCCAGAGCACCTGGAAACATTATGCCAAGACATGAGTGTACCTCATACAATGCCTCCCAAAGCACCCCACCATGAAGGGGCAGTGAATCTGCTGTGTCACTAACTAGAAGGGGCAGTATACACAGAGGGACAATGTTACAAGGCCTTTTCCCTACCATTTCTCATTTCTTTTGGGATGGTTCACTCCCCAGGTGGCACTAATAGGGAACATTCTTTGTGCACCAGGAATGCAACTGGTGTCAGCCATGCATGGGAGTCTTACACCCTCCCTCCCTGTACCTGTCCCATCTTTACCCTAAATTTCTTGTAGCAAGTCTGCCAGTCAAGTTAGAACAAAGTGATAGAAAGAAACTCAACGGTCACTCCTGTTAACATTCTACTGCTACCTTTAGACTGCATTCTTAACATAGAGTGCATTACTTTTATCCTACAATACTAAACACCTGAAATGGAGATAGTCACAGATTCTTAACTTCAGCACGTCCCACTGCAATATATTATTAAATGATGCCACTTACTACAAAGTGCTATTGATTGCTCTTTGAGTACTGCCTGCCTTTTACATGTTTGATGTTTCATACCTGGAAGCTGCAATAGTTGATGAGTTTAATCCACCATAACAGGACATCGCCACTGCAATAGGAATTATCCACTTAGCATAACTAAGGGTTTCATTACCAAATGTCTGCAATAGAAAAGAAAGCGCATGAGGCTAATTACATTAAATATGCAATGACAGCCTTGCAAAACTGTCAGGAAAATTTATCAGTCCAAGCACAGAGTCTCCTAGCCCATTCTTTACCATGATGATAATGAAAACTACTCCTGCTGAGTGGGTGATTGGAATTTTGAAAGGCTGATCAATGCTAAGATAAATCCTACATTAGCATTAAAACAAAATTGGATTTTTGTTAATTTCTGTAAATTGGGTTTGAAATAGTGGTTTTCATGCAGATTAGGATGTATAAATCAATTGTTGAATTGTGTGTTAATAACTATAGACTTTCCATATTGTATAATATGTTGACTATATTTGTTTGTATTTTGGGGGTGTGAAATGCTAATAAAAGTTTGAGCAGCGCTTAGCAACAATTTGTCTCAAAACTATTTCTGTCAGTGTAGAGTGTTCAGTGACAATACTGAACATCATGAAGTAGAACTATAGCAAAATTAGTTTATTTAAAACAACCGCTACATCTAGGTCATTGTTAGGATCAGGATTTACAGAGATTATACAATGGTTTAACAAGCATCAGTTCACAAAGAGATATGCATTATGTCTGAGTTATCACAGTGTACTGGTGTTATTACACAGAAACAAGTAGTTATAACTATTAAACACACACACACACGAAACACCTTAATTGGCAGGGTAAGAAATCTGCTGTATAGGGGACCAAATGAGAATCTTCCACAGCATTATACATATTATAAACATTTGCCTTAATAAACTTCACACAACTTACCACTGCCACTGCGTCGCTTGTTAGAAGAGCTGGCATGTCCAACACTACATAGTATGCTATGTTAGTCAGCAAGTAAATAATGGTCACAATAGGCATTGAAATTGCAATTGAGAGGGGTAGATTCCTACAAAGAGAGAGATAAAATGGTATTGCATCGTATTAAAATGAGAAATGCTCCTCCCAGATACAAGTGGGTGAGGTAATATTTTTTATTGGCCCAGCTTCTGTTGGTGAGGGGGACAAGCTTTTGTGCTTACACAGAACTTTTCTGCAGGTATGGGAAACTTATTCAGGCTTGCTCCACAGGTCGATATAAGCTGCCAATCTAGCTGCGGAAATGTCTTCGCTTAAATTTGGCTCCTGTCAATGTATGTGCCTCTCCATGCTGATTCAGGCTTTGTCTACACTTTCCAAAGTAATCTAGTATCGAATATTACCCCTAAGAATGTGAACCTTTTAACCTTTAGGTGTAGACCAGGCCTTGGAAATGAACGTTTCCAGAACACTAGTATAACTCTTTTGTTTCTCCCCTTTGCCCCAGTTTATTATTACAATTGACTTTGGCTCATTTCCTCGAAAGTAAAATACAACACTGGCTGACCAAAAAAAAAATGGGAATTTCAAAGGGCCTGTGGAAGTTAGGCACCCAGATCCTATTCATTTTCAGTGGATGTTGGGTGCCCTAATTCCTTAGGTGCCTTTGAAAATCCCATCCTAAAAAGTAAAAGAAAATAATGTCACATATGGAGATATTGACTTTTTGATATAATACATCTGAAGAGATAAAGGGAAATCATATAGTGGTATGGTGCTTAGTAGGTCTTTTCAAAAGCTAAGAAGTTTTTTATGGATAGTAGTTTGATTAATTTCAAAACTGGGACCCCCCGCCCCCTGAAATACACACTGAACTCATCCATTGGGTTATTGAACAATCTATTTTGTCATGTTTTCATAATCTTTGTAACACTCTTTGGGGGATTTGAGAGTATGCACAAACCTTTCAGGATTCCTCATCTCCTCAGTGACATAATTCAGGGTATCCCATCCAGAGTAGGAAAAGAGGGCTGAATACAGAGCAAGTGCTATACATCCTACATCAGTTGTTGAACCTTCAAATGGAGCTTTAAGATTTTCTGTTTCTCCTATGTAAATATTATAAAGCAGTTATAGGTTATGTTTAAATGTTTTTCTATGTTATCTACGTTAGGTATATACACTTCAGCTAAACACAATAAAACAAAAGCTACTGTTCTCAGACCATAAAACCTTTTAAAAATATATAGATATTTTCATAGCATTGGAGATATAAAAAAGCTTAGTCAGTTAGAGACATCAGAATATCTCACAAAGAGTGATATGGAACTACACATGTAAGTAATGTTTTTCCATATTTGTTGTCTGACTATTATGGGACTAGTTCTGACTTGATAAATAAGGGATTGCCATTGACTTCAGTGGGACCATTCACACCCTCTGTTAAAAACCCAGGAGAGTGTGACCAGTGGATAGGATGGGAATCAAGAGGCTACAGTTCTATTCCTGGCCCCTTCTCTGACTTGATGTGCGACTCACGTCATGTCACATCTGTGCCTCAATTTCCCCATCTATAAAATGGGGATAATTATAGTTACTTTCTTTTTAAAGCACTTTGAATTCTATGGATAAAATTGCTATATAAAAGCATAATATTGTCATTTTTAGAAGTTAATTTCTGTAATGCATTTATTAATGTGAAATCTGATATGATGTAATTCTATTTATCTACAGATATCTTTGTAGATTTATTTAAGCATCCAGGAGGGGAAAAACTCCTGGGGTCCAGGTTTTCATTAGCATGCTAAAGAAACTGGTTTGAATAAAAATGTTTACCTCAAATATCCAGGGAAAGTGGAAGTGGAGGAAAGACTTTTAAAATTACCAAATATGCAGAAGGAAATTGAAAAATCACTTATGAATAGAAATGGAATTATGTATTATGGGTGAGACGAGCATTCAGACACTTTACTCAGGAGCAAAGGGAAGCCTTCTTTATAAAGTCACCCTGAACATTAAGAAGGTAATTAAATATGTGGAATTCATGGGTTACACACAAGCAGTAAGCTATGGAGACTGACAGAGTAAAGTTTGCAGCTACTAGTGTTTCACCTTTGTAACAAAATCTCATACACAGTTACTGTTAGAATTGGGATAGGTGGGGTTAAATCATAGGATCCATCTACACTCCATGGAGAGGGACTGCAGATGGGGGTCTGTGCTGACAAAGAGACATCTCTGACTTTAATGGTATCAAAACAGAGTGACAGGGCCGAGAAACTTACCTTCTAAAAACAGCATGGTTTCAAAACCACAAACATTCATAATGTCCAAAAAATAAACACATTTGACTATATCAGGAATACGGAAGCTAGGGGAAAACATAACTGTTCTCAGTAAAATAACTGCTGAGTGAAAGAATGTTGACCTGATCACAAATTCCTGAGTTTCCTTCATCCCTCTCCCCAACTTCCTATTGCTTCACCATTTTAATACCCTGAATCTATTTAAATATAATATAGATTAGGTTACGCTCATCCCCTACTAGTTTAGGGCTTGTCTACACTTACAATGCTGCAGCAGCTGTAGCAATTAGTGAAGATGGAGAGTGTCTCCTGTTGGTGTAGGTACTCCATCTCCATGAGAGGCGGTAGCTATGTCAACAGGAAAAGCCCTCCCATCAACACAGCGCTGTCTACACTGGAGTTTGGTCACTATAAAGCATCGCTCAGGTGTGTAGATTTTCCATACCCCTGAGCAACGTAGTTATACAGACATAAGTTCATAGCGTAGACTAGGGCTTATCACAAGGATTGGCAACCTTTGGCATGTGGCCCATCAGGGAAATCCGCTGGCAGGCCGGGACGGTTTGTTTACATGCAGCATTCGCAGGTTTGGCTGTTCGCAGCTCCCACAGGCCACGGTTTGCCGTTCCAGGCCAATGGGGGCTGTGGGAAGCAGCGTGGGCTGAGGGATGTGCTGGCCGCTGCTTCCCGCAGCCCCCATTGGCCTGGAATGGGGGACCGCAGCCAGTGGGAGCTGCGATCGGCCGAACCTGCAGATAAACCGTCCTGGCCCGCCATCTGATTTCTGCTGATGGGCCGCCAAAGGTTGTTGATCCCTGGCTTATCAGATGACTTGACTCCCACTGAAAGCTCTTAGCATTCTTCATTCACAACAATAACATTTGCTACCTCTCCATCTCCATTTCCTAGCCAGATTAGAAAATATAATAGAGAATGACTATCAGCAATATTCTCCTCCCCCATTCTCACTCCTTGTCCTTAGAGCTATGTTCAGCAGTTTGCTTCTGATCAGAGCTGACAGGTCAGAGACAACTCGCATATTCTGACCTACTAAGGCCTGTTTACACACAAAAGCTATACTACTTTTCCTATACCGGTATAAATAGTTCAGCTCCCCGAGCATGGGGACAGTAATATCAGTATAAAAGTGTTTGTGCCAGTGTAGCTTATTTCTGAACAGGAACAACAAATTACTTATTTTTTGCTCATCTATTTCTATTAGTCTGTCTTATCTTTTAGAGTGCTAGCTCTTCAAGAGAGAGACTGTTTTTTATTATGTGGTAATACAGTGACTAGCACAATGGAGTTTATAATCCTGGTTGGACCCTGGTTCTCCCAGAATACAGACAATAAAATATCATCCTAAACCCTGTCTTTATTATAGGCCTCGGTCCAATAACATTTTCTCTTCTATTAAACTGAAACTCCTCAGTCCTATCTACATTATGGTCAAAAAAGTGACCACATAAAATGGTCCCTACATATGCCACAGGACTGCTCCCTGTACGTATTGACTAGGGCTGTCGATTAATCGCAGTTAACTCACGCGATTAACTCAAAAAAATTAATCGCAATTAATCGCCGTTTTAATTGCATTGTTAAACAATAGACTACGAATTGAAATTTATTAAATATTTTGGATGTTTTTCTACATTTTCATATGTATTGTATTCTGTGTTGTAATTGAAATCAAAGTGTATATTATTTTTATTACAAATATTTGCATTGTAAAAATGATAAAAGAAATAGTATTTTTCAATTCACCTCATACAAGTACTGTAGTTCACTCTCTTTGTCGTGAAAGTGCAACTTACAAACTTAGATTTTTTGTTACATAACTGCACTCAAAAACAAAACAATGTAAAACTTCAGAGCCTACAAGTCCACTCAGTCCTACTTCTTGTTCAGCCAATCGCTAAGACAAACAAGTGTGTTTACATTTACAGGAGATAATGTTGCCTGCTTCTTATTTACAATGTCACATGAAAGTGAGAACAGATGTTCACATGGCACTTTTGTAACCAGCATTGCAAGGTTTTTACATGCCAGATATGCTAAACATTCATATGCCCCTTCGTGCTTTGGCCACCATTCCAGAGAACATGCTTCCATGCTGATGATGCTTGTTAAAAATATAATGCTAAAAAAAAAATGCATTAATTAAATTTGTGACTGAACTCCTTGGGGAAGAACTGTACGTTCCCTGCTTTTTTACCTGCATTCTGCCATATATTTCATGTTATAGCAGTCTCGGATGATAACCCAGCATGTGTTGTTCATTTTAAGAACACTTTCACTGCAGCTTTGACAAAACGCAAAGAAGGCACCAGTGTGAGATTTCTAAAGATAACTACAGCACTTGATCCAAGGTTTAAGAATGTGAAGTGCCTTCCAAAATCTGAGAGGTATGAGGTGTGGAGCATGCTTTCAGAAGTCTTAGAAGAGAAACATTCAGATGCGGAAACCACAGAACCCATACCACCAAAAAAGAAAATCAACCTTCTGCTGGTGGCATCTGACTCAGATCATGAAAGTGAACATGCATCAGTCTGCACTGCTTTGGATTGTTATTGAGCAGAACCCATCATCAGCATGGACGCATGTCCCCTGGAATGGTGGTGGAAGCATGAAGGGACATATGAATCTTTAGCGCATCTGGCATGTAAATATCTTGTGACGCCGGCTACAACAGTGCCATAAGAATGCCTGTTCTCACTTTCAGATGACATTGTAAACAAGAAGCGGACAGCAGTAACTCCTGAAAATGTAAACAAACTTGTTTGTCTGAGCGATTGGCTGAACAAGAAGTAGGACTGAGTGGACTTGCAGACTCTAAAATTTTACATTGTTTTATTTTTGAATGTATTTTTTTGTACATAATTCTACATTTGTAAGTTCAACTTTCATAATAAAGAGATTGCACTACAGTACTTGTATTAGGTGAATTGAAAAATACTATTTCTTTTGTTTTTTTACAGTGCAAATATTTGTAATAAAAATAAATATAAAGTGAGCACTATACACTTTGTATTCTGTGTTGTAATTGAAATCAATATATTTGAAAAAATGTATAAAACATCCAAAATATTTAAATAAATGGTATTCTATTATTGTTTAACAGTGTGATTAATCACACGATTAATTGCGATTAATTTTTTTAATCGCTTGACAGCCCTAATATTGACACATTTATGGCTGCTTACTTTTCTGACAAAAATAATTTTTTACTATTTTTTTTTAACATTTGTTAGCATTGCAGAGTTTTCTCTGTGTGAGAGCAAGTCTGCAAAATGAACCTGGAATCTGAAATTTGAGCAGTCCTCTTTCTGATTCACACATCATCACTAGCAATAAAGATTCTGCAAACGGAATTTAGTTAGCAATTCTGCTGATGATGCACAAGCCAGAAAGCATGCAGTTTGCATTTCATATCCCAGATTAAGTTTGCAGAGCTGGCATTTATTTAAAAAAGTCTATTAGTTGGAACCTGAGGAAAATTTCATCTGGAACCATTGACAGCCAACAAATATGCTCTAGAAAGCAGAATAACTTATTAGAGTATAACCATGTTGTAATCCCTATTCATCCTCTACAGCTAAAAATGGACCAAGGGTAGACCAAGGCAGTTTAGGCTAAAGTGTGGTTTCAAGGTTGTATGAAGACTAGGGTTCAGAATTGCTGGCACTGAAAACTTGTCCTGTTCTCATGAAAATATTTGGCCCCATATTGCAAACTATTGAGACGCTGAGTCCGAGCCTGGGTTAGCATGATTTGTGTGTAGATGGAAGGGGGCTAGCCTTGAACGTGAGTTTGAACCCCGGGTTTACATTTTGGTGGCCCAAACGTCTACACTGAAATTTTATAGCCCTGCAGACCAAGCCCTGTGAGCCCAGGTGTGCCGTGGGTCTTTTATCGCAGTGTAAATGGAGCTTAAAGCATCCTACAGAGCAATATAGCTGTCACCTCTTTTTCAGGAAATTAACAGCTATTGCCCAGTGCATAACATTTTATATTGAAGTGTGGATTCTGATACTACTGTATAGATTTTGACTCTCAGATACTGTTCAGTTTTTAAAAAAAATGTCTAAAATGAAATATATTCTTACCTTTACTAATTTTATAAAGACCCACCGAGATGATCATGATAAGGGCCATAACTTTTGCATATGTGAACAGATCTTGTACTCTGGTTCCCCACTTCACATTGACACAGTTAATAAATGTTAAGGTGCCTATTGAGAAAAGGAATACAAATGAGATAGGTGCTTTCTTAAATAATACACCTTTCAAGAAAATGAAAGTTACAAGTACAGAAAAACTCTTTCAACACTTCAGAATTATCTAGACTTTTACTGAAAGCAATAGAAATTGACTATAATTAATTTTTAAGTCAGTTTTTATTTTTTATTTTTTAAAAAGAAGTAAAACTTACTGCATGGAGGCTGCCATTTCCTGGTAATAGGTTGGAAGAAAGAGAAATTAGGAGAGGAAGGAAGACATTCTGCATTGAAATCAGTGGGAAAGCACTGGGTTTTGAATTCTGATTTTAGGACCAACCACTGTTTACTTTATTTGAGTCATCTCATTGATTTCAGTGGAGCTACTCACATGAAGCAGGCAGGATTCTGATTATTATTTATTTGGATTACAGTAGTGCCTAAAATCCATGATGGAGATTAAGGCTCCATTGTGTTAGGCTCTGAGACAGTCCCTGCCTCAAAGACTTTGCAGTCTAAATAGGAAAGGAATCTACATTTCACACCAGGAGAACTGAAACTATGTTGCTTTTCCATGGTCACACAGGAAAGTCTGTAGCAGCGTTAGGATTTGAATCCACATTACCTGAGTCCCTTCCTTAATCACAAGTCCAATTTTCTTCTCTTGGGCCCTCACTTTGTATTTCTTTGTTGCTAGCCAGTAGAGCTGGTTTGAACATTTTTACCCAAATATACTGTTTTGTCAAAACCAAAACATTCCTGGGTCCAGGTTGAGGCTGAGCAAAGAGAGAGACTCTGTAGCCTGTTGGTTAGGGTATTAGCCTCGAAAGACGGGGGTTTAAGTCTTTACCTGTTTGGAGTGATCTGGGATGAAAAACTCTGTTCTAAACAGTGAGTTTGGTCTCCCAGAACAGGGCCTTAACCATCAGCCTACACGTGAACTCCAATGGTTTTTGTGAAAACATTCAGAAGGTTTTGTTTTCATTCCAATGCAAAACAAAAACAGATTTTGAAATCTCAAATGTTGCCTGGAAATGGAACTGTCCTCCTGTCAGTGCCTAGGAATTCCAGATGGAGAGCGAATGTGCATATGCCTCTTTGGGAAACGTCCCCTTGTCCTGCCTTATTCAGCCCTGACAATCTGTCCTCCGTTGCTCCAGCTTGACCTCAACACTATGGCCAACCTACCATCTGGGACAATGATCTAGGAAGGAGGCAGAGATGAGAGACACACTATTTGTCAGGTGGGTGGGTGGATGTGCAGTTACCTATTAGGTCATCCATTTAACTCATCTACTCAGTGCTTACCAATGCAGAATTTCCATTGCAATATGTTCTCCAATTCTTTGCTTGAGACATTTAAAATTAGATGAACAATGGGACTTCGCTCACTTTCTTTGAGAGAGACTTTCATAGTATAACAGATCACACTGTTAGGATGCTTTTCCTAATGCTCACCTTACATTTACAGAGGGAAGGAAAAAAGAAACTACAACATGGAAATACTTCTCCTTTGGAGTCAGATTCTATACTGACTTGTGCAACCACGTGGACTGCGTGGGGAGTGTCTGAAGTTGCAAGTCAGCAAAGCATTTGGCCCTTAGAACTTCAGACTGGATCTCAGAAAGGAGCAACCTGCTGTAGCAATATCCAAAGATCATTTAGAAGTGTGTGACTCCTTGTGTCACACTTTGTTCCCTGGTCTAGTCCTGTCCCTGACTCAGCTAAAGTCATTTTATTGCTAAACCGGATCTCCACCGAGCCATGTGCTGATGGAAATAGCCATTCAGTTTAGTCAGAGAAGTTAAAACCTAATGAGGTGACAGAATAGTCTGTTAGTTGCCACACGTCAGCAGCACTAGAAGCTCAGGTAGTGGAGGGGCACTCTGCCATCATATCCTACCCCCAGCCCTCAAGAGAACCAGGGCC
>NW_020664409.1:69991090-69992904 GCF_002925995.2 Terrapene triunguis | reverse complement strand
TACAACTCAGCGCTGCAAAATGGAGATGAGTAGGGGATGTGGGCACATAGCATGAATCAGCAAAGTTAGAGACGAGCAGCAGGGCTAACTGACTCTTCCCTCAACTCAACAGCAGCTGGCTATGAGGTGTAGAGTACCCTGGAGCACTGGCTAGGGACAAGGATTCCTTTTTCTGTAGCCTTTAGTAGGCCTTTTTTGACACAATTTTCTCTCAGAAAATCTCTCTCATTTGGGCTTTGCTCCAGGGTTTTACCCTTTCATCCACACCTCACTTTTCTTTAGTTTTAAATGGGGGGAAAGCTATTACAGCCATTTAAATTATATTGCAACTTAAAAATTATTCTTTACAATGGTGAAAATAGTATCCAATATATAAGACTCCAATCCTGTAAACACTTACACACATGCTTACCTTTATTACTGTGAGTAGTCCTGTTGATTTCAGTGGGACTACTGTGCCCTTTGAGGTTTGATACACCATGGCATTTCTCTTTTATATACCACTGTGATGCCAATGAAATCAATGGTGTTACACATTGGCACACAACTGGAGTAATGCAGTGGTAACAGGCTCTTGGTCTAAAAAATATTAGATTTTACAGTGAATTGTTCTAAGACAAACATCTTTTTAATGTCAGAGTAGGGTCCAATTTGAAACATATCTATCTGAGTGATTTCTATAAAGCCCACTCTATTAACAAATGTGGTGTGCACATTAAAATAGGATTCCATTCTCTATAATCTAAAATCACCATCTAGGCACTGGTAACTTACAGTATTCCTTATTCTTAGAAGGGAACATTTGCTTTGACAGAGTTAGTAGCTAAGACCATGACAATGCCAAGCATCAAATTATATATTTCAACTGCCAAACCAAACTTCTCTCTAAACTGTCTCATATATTAGATCCAAATCTCACTCTTTCCCACCTTATGTTCTCCCTCTTTTTATGTCTGTAAAAGAGTGGAATCAGGAACTCTACTTGATCAGGATATGGAAATTTTCATAGTAAGGAACTGAACCCCCAAAGTTTTGCTATTTTAAAAAATGAATTCCTCATTTTGAACTGATCCAATGTTGAATGAAGTGAATGGATGAACTCCCATTGACTCCAATGGGCATTGCAATGGGGCCTTAGCATCTGGGACATAATTGAAATTCCAGGGCCCTATATTTGCATATGGACAGATTAAATGCTGTGAAAGCCACCTACTCTAACACATCTGTATTGGGAAAGATCTAGAAAATAATTTTTATTCCTTTATCATCTCCCTTTGTTTCAGCAGAGAAAGCAATTAGAGCAGGGGCGGGCAAACTTTTTGCCCTGAGGGCCACATTGGGTTTCCGAAATTGTATGGAGGGCCCGTTAGTGGAGGCTGTGCCTCCCCATACAGCCAGGTGTGGCCCAGACCCCGCCCCCTATCTGATCCCTCCTGCTTCTCACCCTCTGACGCCCCCCCCGGCTCCCGCCCCATCCGGCCCCCCCGTTCCCTGCCCCCACCCCCCCCCACCCCCACTCTGAACTCCCCTGCCCTCTATGCAGCCTCCCCCCCCGCTCCCTGCCCCCTTACTGCGCTGCCTGGAGCACTGGTGGCTGGTGGCGCTACAGCTGCGCTGCCCAGAGCACCAGGACAGGCAGCCGCACTGCCCGGCTGGAGCCAGCCATGCCACCGCGCAGCACCGAGCACCAGGACAGGCAGCCGCACTGCCCGGCTGGAGCCAGCCACGCCACCGCGCAGCACAGAGCACCAGGTCAGGCAGCCGCACTGCCCGGCTGGAGCCAGCCACGCCACCGCGCAGCACCGAGCACCAGG
>NW_020664409.1:69936750-69971090 GCF_002925995.2 Terrapene triunguis | reverse complement strand
TTGGATGGTTAACTGGATTACCAGCTATTTCCATCACTGCACAGCTGACAACATGCCCCCAAACTCTTTGCATATTCAATTTTTAGTCAAGAGCTGAAAATTTTGTATTGGTCACTTCTGATGACCCGTTAGTTACCTGCCTTCAATTGAAAAGAAACTGACATTTGAAAGAACAGGTCAGCAGCAATAAATGAGTACCTAATTCCCAGTTTGGTACACTCGGGCTGCTCCAGTATAACTTCACAGTAGGACAAGAGCCGTACCTCCATCATCATCCTCTCCATGTCTCACGTAGTACATCAGACTACTGATTACAAGATCATAGACTCCTAGCTACTCTGTGCAATTCATTTCCTTTTATGCATTAAAATATATAGTTAAGAATTAAAAGGGAAAAAAAGTTAAAAAGTTTCCAAGTGGCACACTAGTATACTTTGGCTCTAGAAATGTCGTAGGGTGAAGTTCTTGTCTGTCACAGGGGCCAGGATTAGGTCCCTTGTCAGCAAAGTGCCCAGCAGGGTTTTTAAGACTCTTCCCCCATTTACTCCCTTTGAGCAAAACCCATGAACCAGACGAATGTAGATTCATAGACACACACAAGTAGAATCTGCCATAAATGGATAGTTATAAATGCAATTCTTTTCCTCTCCCCCAAACATGAATGTGTCGTCCATATTCTCACAGTGAATACTTACATAGTGTTGTAAAAGATACATTCAGATAAAACAACAAAAATGCTGGGCACAGGTCTGTGGCTAAAATGCTGGACACATGACCTAGCTGATGGTCAGGTTTTTGTTTAAGATATCAGTAGCAGAGATTATTATTAGTCTATCAAATAAATTATGAGCACAGAAATCAAGACCTTGATTCAGCAGTACACTTAAGCATGTGCTTAACGTTGTGTTTTTTCTAAATTGGGGCCCAAGTCAGTAGCTGTTTGACTCTGGACATTTATAAGTTGTGAGGATAAAGATTTAACAGAATTATTTGGAAAGACAACCAGAAGATGCATACTTGTGCAATCAATATATACTTGTGTGGAAACCTATGCACTGAAGTTATACACAGCATGTTAAATCTTACTAATAATCTGTCTTTATGCCTTTGGAGACTGGTGGAGGTATCACCCCCCTTCTGAGAACAGTCTAGAAGAAAATCAGTCTTTGTTTCAAAAGGAAGGGAAGAAAGGACAAACTTATATCTAACTATGCTAATACTCTTCCTAGGTTTCCCCTTTACCCCTGCTAAAGTTTACTTCTTTCTTTCACTGAGACCTACAAAGATGAAGAAACAAGATATGTAACAATAGTGTGTATAGCTTATTGAAGAGCATTGTAATCGGTTATGAATTTAAACTAGCAAAATGAAAATTTCAGCCTTTTTATTAAGGTACTCCTGTATTAGTGTACCACAAGAGAACCCAATCCCATAAGCAGATACTGTTTCTACCATATATTTAGCAATGCCCATTCATTAAATTTATTTTATAAAAATCAAGACATCCTGCATCATTTTAGAGGGCAAGACTGAGACCCCGGGGTAAAACCATTAATGAATGAATGGGAAGGAGTTGGGGATGGAAAAATGGAAGCAATATCCAGGCATGCAGGTGAAACCTATGGTTACAATATTTCTTTTCTCACTTTACTGTTCCAGTCCACTTCCGATTTACTCACTATCATTTAGCACCGTCTTCAATTTTGCTCTCAAATTTGCAAGCAGCATGTCTGGTACAGTCAATTACTGATTTTTCTAGCTATTTGGCACTGCTCATCTCTGTGTCTGAAGTGCTGCTGGGCCCTATGACAATTTTATAGTATAGGATGAGCCTAAAGAAAGAGGATTTGCAATTATTTATTGGTGCAACAGTCTTGCATTTAAAAAAAATGCCATTGTAGGGTCATTATGTAGGTCTGGCATCACTAGCAAGACTGGCACAGCTCACTATGGTCATATTCCACCAGGTCATCTTCACATCTATTCTATAAAAGGCATACACACTGGAGCTTGGCATTGTCCCGTTAGGTGCTGTTGGTGCCCCAGTTAGAACTTTTACATTGGTAACAAGTTTAAATATCTGCACAGAAACAGGGCTGAAATGCAAAATTCCAATTTACTGCAAAAACGTGAATTTAGCTGGTAAAGTCTGCAAAAGTTTACAGTAAATTATACATCACATTCTGGTGACTCAGTTCACAAAACAAGTTAAGACAGATACTAAAATATCACTGCCATGTTTAAACACATAGGCAAGCAGTAATGCACAATTTAAACCTTGAACTATTTTGAAATGGGTCAGTCCCTAGCTCATCCTCCAAGATTTTCCAAGTATCAATCATTTGGATTCTTCATTGATTTGGCTTTTATGACAAGGGCAGTAAACTACTCATGCTGTTTGTAACCTTCTTGGATGGGGAGGTGGGATTTTCAATTGCAAAATTCTTATTAATGCCAATGGCATTCAGTGCACAGCATAACTGAACAACTCAACTTCTTACTGCTGTAAAATGTAGATGGTATGTATGTGCTGCCTCCAAGAAAATTAAAAAGCTATAAATCGGATTTATAACCATTCACACTGTATTAAATGTGCTAAAGAGAATTAAAACAAAATCAGATTCCTCCTCTCAGACTTCTCTCTCAACAATGGCCTTCTCT
Source organism: Terrapene triunguis (assembly GCF_002925995.2). Lineage (NCBI taxonomy): Eukaryota > Metazoa > Chordata > Testudines > Emydidae > Terrapene > Terrapene triunguis. The sequence continues at coordinate 69,968,429 of NW_020664409.1, read as the reverse complement.
CAAACAAGAAAGGCGGAACACCAAGGGTGTAGTTTGGAGCGAGAGAGGGGGTAAGAAAGGAGTATTGCCCACCAAACTGAAAGCCTCAGGCAAGCACAGAATTACGTCCCCCTCCCAACCCGCACAGCCCCATTGGCCTGACTGGAGCTGCCCTCTCAGCTATAGAAGTGCTGAACACCACTATTTTCAGTGCTGATAGAGGGGATTGCTACAGATCAGCACACAACACTTTTCCTCCAGGAAGTAAGTACACTAGCTCTGCAGCACTCTCAGTGCTTTTGTGTCAAAGGAGGTCATGTGCGTTTATTGTGTTACTGCTAACCCACCTGGGCAGCATATGCTTGATCATTATACACCACATAAAATCAGTGCTTACTGCAGGTTATGTAGACGTTAAAAATAAACTGGAATTAGAAGCTTGGTGGATCAAATGCAACATTTTACATTTCACATGTGATTTTGTGTCAAGTTTGTGGAGGCAAGAGATGAGTTAGACTGCCACGTTCTACCAGATCACATGCTGGTCTGTGGATCCCATCACACTCCTTTGACTGAAATGGGAGCAGGTGCAAGTCTTGTATCATTAGGTTTACTACTTGAGTGAAGAGACAAAATTAAAATCTAAATACAGGCATATGGCAGTCTTAGTGTTCTTTAGGAAGGAACAAATCTACCCAGAAGGGTAATGTGAAAATAGCTTACAACAGAAATGAACACTGGCAGAACTCTACAGGTTTTGTTGTAGGGTTTTTTCCTTTTATATCAATCCTACCACGACAGTGAGTGAGCAGCATCCCCATCATTTTAAGACAGTTACAACTTGAAGGATATTTATAAATGGAATAATTATGATTATTTAAAATAGAGAATAGGGAACATTTTCTCTTTTTATGAATAATAAAAATACTTTCAAATACTTCATTAGAGTGTATGTCTTTCCAGTTGCTCTTCAAAGTGACTAGTTTTAACCTTACAATGTAACCTTAGTTACATCTAATTCTTTCGCTTACCAGACTTACAAAAGTGCAATAAAGACCAAAGCAATACAGATATAAAGTAACCTTTCAGAAACAGAAACTTACTTGTAAGGAAACATTTACATGGCTTTATACTGATATGATAAATTTAAAGATGCAGTCTTAGAAGCAGATGATAAATCTGGGTAAGGCTGAAGGCCCATCTGTTTATTGTCTTTCAACTTTTGTATTATAACTTTAGCAAACTCCTCTCCTTGGCTGTCAGTAGTATCAAGCAGTTGTCGGACTTTTGATGTCCTCGTAGGTTTGGTGCTGATAAGTTCATAGTCTTCTTTCATGATTAAATCCCTTGATAGGAGGGCATCCAGAGACTGGTTCAGACATGCTTCAGTCATCTGGCTGACAATGTCCTCTCTCCTAATTTGGATCCACTGGTGAGCTATATCCTGTTGCATGGATTCCACAGCAAAACCTAAAATTGAAGAAAGATTCAGAAATCTAGTGTCATAGTTGCAGTGAATTTATAGTGCTATAAAATGAAGAGTGAGTTGAGAAAGAATGGTCCAAAACCATACCTGTAGTTAAAATAACAGCCTCGTAATACTCTGCCAAAATGTTGCTACATTAATCCAGATTAAAACTCTGTTAATTGTACTAACTGTTAATTAAAATATTTCTTTAGTTATTCTAATGCCGGGTCTTTATTTCTTAGGGGAAGTAAAAGTTACAAATACAGCTGCTCTTCCTAAAATGCCACCATTATTCTGAAACAGAAACTCGATTCTTTCAACCACCCCCACCACCAATGCCTCTCTCCCACACAAACCCACCTCCTCCTGAAACAGCTATAGGGATGGATCACAACAATCTGTGATGCCTTTTTTTCCCTATTAAAACAATGTCATTCCTTTCACCTTTTCTGGCTTGCCCTATTATCCCTTTCTTACGTTTCTTAAAACTACCACATTACAGACAGAAGAATGATAATTGGTTAAGACACTGGACTAGGACCCAAGACCAGCGTTCAAACCTTAACTCTACCACAGACTTCCTGTGTAATCTTGGGCAAGACACAATTTCTCAGTGCCTCAAGTCCTCATTTGCAGAATATAACACTTCTTTTCTCCTACCCTATGTCTGTAGGAGAAAGACAGGATTAGCTATACCTTGACCATCCCTGGTAAGTGTTTGTAATTGTACCATTCTGCATCGTAATACCCCTTTAACAAATACCACACTGAAGCAGAACCATCATACACACCTCAGTCACACTGTATGTGCAATCTTCCTTACCCTAAACTGGAAATTCTTTAGAGCAGTATTGCCTGCATATTGTGTTTTGTATTGCTTTGTTAGTGCTTAGTAAATAATAATAGGCCTAGTCTTCCCTTCAGACACATACACACAAATTGGTAGTTGCACATTAAGGTTGTGAAGGCATCTCACTGACCATTCATTGTTTCCCTCTGATATTAGTGGGACTTAAAACTCCATCAGTTTGTGTTGTACCTGAGGTAAGTGCTGATGACTGCAGCATGTGTGTCATAGGATTTGATGCGTCTGAACGATCTGCACCAAATGAGGAAGGGTAGCTGTGGTAGGGCACATACAATTTAGCACTCTGGGCTGGAGAGATATTTTCATCCATGCTAACAAGAGAGCATGGTCCTTCAGAACTGTTGTCTTTACCTTAAATAAAAGATAAAGAATCACATTATTTTTGGGTTCAGGAAAGAAACAAAAACATGTTAGAAATTATTTACAGCACCCTTAAAAAAATTTTTTAGTTGCATGCCTTTCATGTCTGTTCTCTACAAACAACATTCAGATTTTTCATGAAGCTAAGGTTCACAGCGCTTTTCTTATTTTCTGTCAGCTTTGGAGGATTTTTTCTTTGGCAAAACATGGTTGAGAAAACCAGGTTTGGTCTGTTCCAACTTTAAAAAGCCTTAAGCAGCAGAAAATTCCACAGTGGCTAGACCAACCAGAGCTCTGACTTCCAACTTTCATGTTGTCAATTATTTCTTCTTATCAGATTTATTTTAGTGCCTTTTATTTATTTTAGCACAACAAGTGCGGAGGGGCTAAACCTTCCTAAAAGAGACTCAAGTAGAACGGTAGCATCTCAAAGACTAATTGTGAGCTTTATTGGAAGTCCAATGGAAAAATCTGCTTTTTTATTTGTTCTATTAGCTATCTCTTGTGAGGATTCCCTATATGCCTTCATAAAAATTTCATATGAAATCTTCTTATGTAATTCATGTGGCAATACAGGTTTGAATACTAACTATGTCTAACTTAATTCATGGATAGACAATTCATTCAACTGCAGAACTGACTGAGTACAAGAACAAATGACATTGTGAAAGAGATGCAGCAGTATGGTAACAGGTTTACCTTAATGCAGGGCCTGATAGACAATAAAATCATAGAATTTATATGGACACATTAACCAGTGTAAGCCTAAAACTGTATGTCACTTAAAGGACCCTTTACACCAAGTTTGTATCCAGACACATCCAAACAACAGATATGTTTCCATTTTTTAACAAAAGTGTAATGCCAAAATAAGCAGTTTTAACACAAACATTCCCTGCAGCATTTGTATTTTATTATTTTTATTACCATAGTGCTTAGGAACTCTAGCTATGGACCAGAGTCCCCTTTTGCTAGGCACTGTACAAACAGAACAAAACCCACATATTTGCAACATTGTGCCAGTGCATGAAAACCTGAGAGTTGAAATTGATCATATACAAAAGGTTAAAACACAATCTGTATTGATTATTCAAATCAGTGGAAAGCAGTAAAATAGCTGAATGTTTTATTTGCAATACTTTTTAAAAAAAACACATTGGCATGAATTACTTGCTCATGGCAGCCAAGGACTAACAACATCCTTCTGCTGTGCTTCCTAAAATAGATTAGCCAACATTTAAGGGCAGTTGATGGAAGTCAATTTTTATTTTTGATGTGTTTACAAAGTATATTTTATTGTCTCCCCCTGCCACCTCTACAAATTTCTTGTCTTCTTAGATTGTCAGATTTTCAGGTCTGACATTGTTCCTACTTCTGTGTTTCCCTGGTACCTAACACAATGGGACGCTGATCCAGACCAGTGCCTCTGGGCACTATCATAATAAATAATAATTGTTCAAAACTATCTTCTGTGACCTTTCACAAAGAAAGGATCAGAGCCACTTGAGAAATTTCATACACGCCCCATAGAGAGCACAGACATGCCAACAATACCTCACAGTCAGCTGTGTGACAGAGTGCTAACAGGGCCAAAAGAATCATTACTGGCATTTAATCTTCATACCATGGCTAGATGAAGATCATTGGCCAATGCCATCAGCAGAGCTTCTGTCCTATAGATGCAAGCCTGAAGTCTGACAGGAGACTCCAGATACCACCACCAATGAACATTCCCCCCAGTGGGAGATTCTGTACATGGCAGTACACAGTCAATGTCAAGAGGTTTTGAGACTCACCAGTGTCTTATCCAGTCACATTCATACGCATCCTTCATACTGAGCCTAATCTTCCCATGTCAGTTTCACCACATACTTCTAGTTAAACTACTTTGTATCACTCTAAACAATCCTTCTCCAGCTCTTTTGTTTCTACTCTGAAAGTATTCATAAATGGGCAGTCATGGCTCAGTACGGCCCGTGATCTAGCAGCTACTCCTCATCCTTGCCCATGATCTGGCCATATAGGGGGCAATTAGTTGTCCCAATGGGGTGTAATGGAGTTAGAGTGATTTATTCCAGCTGCAGAGGACTACTTAAGTAGAGCTGGGATCTCAGTGTAGGGTGAGTACTCCTGTACAAATGCAGGGTCACAAATAGAGTATAAAGTTGCAGTTCAATAATAACTGAATATCATGAATCAATATTGTGCAGCAAGGTTACATACCTGTTGAGAGGATGTTATACTTTGGTATAGACTTGAGTCTTGGTAATTCAGGTGACATGCTCCGGAGGGGGAGTGCACCACTTTGTAGGAAGGGAGCACATGTTTCCTGAAATGAATTCAGTTATATAGTGAAGATGTACATTTTTGGAATGGTTTAGTAATTTCTAAAGTGCTTTCCTTTTGTCATCTTTTCCTTGTTATTAAGATGCTCAAGTTACTTCACAATTAAAATATAGTAAGACATTAAAAAGAAGTTGTTAGAGAGCTTATTCCTTCACTCTCCCACTTCCCTGGTCCTTCTCGCATGAACAGAGAGCAACAATACCCGAAGTCCGAAGGTGCAAACAATTCAATGTTTATTGGGGTGAACTTCCAGCAAGCTTAAATCCAAGTTCCTTTTTCCTTATTTTCGAATCCCAACTTACTTCCTGTTTGCCCCTAATTTATATAGTAATAGTCTCAGCTATACCTTAACCAATCATTCTACTGAAATTTAAAATTAATTATACAGCAGACAGAAACAATCACAGAACCAGACAGAGACCATGCAAATAAACATAGCAAAGTGGGAACTATAATGACAAAACAATACAGAAGTGAGGATTTCATAACTACATCTATAAAGACACAAGGGTTTCCCAGCTGTGTCTCTTGATAAGTGAGTTCTTACCAGACAGAAAACGATCAAACTAAATTTCCTTTTACATCTTCTAGGCTCTTCCCTTTCTCTGGAGGTGATAGATCGGATCACCTCTAACAGCCCCCGATTGCCTTATTTCAATGTGACTGGTTTGCAATGGGAGGCTGTGACCAAACGCTTCCCAGCTTATGGCTGCCTCTGCTGCTTGGCCAAAGGCATTAGCCTAAAAACAGGGCCTAAGGGCTTGTCTATACTTACGCGGTAGTTCGACGGCTGGCAATTGAACTTCCCGGTTCGATTTATCGCGTCTGGTCTGGACGTGATAAATCGATCCCGGAAGTGCTCGCCTTCGACTGCGGTACTCCAGCTCGGCGAGAGGAGTACCGCGGAGTCGACGGGGGAGCCTGCCTGCTGTGGACCGCGTCTGAACCGCGGTAAGTTCGAACTAAGGTATGTCGACTTCAGCTACGTTATTCACGTAACTGAAGTTGCGTACCTTAGTTCGAATTGGGGGGTTAGTGTAGACCAGGCCTAAGACTGTCACAGTGAGAGAAGGCCCTTACACAGATTCTTTCTTTTATACCTCTATAACTAGCTAAATGATAAACATATACCTAAATTCTTCAAGTATAGGCCTTTACAGACAGGCTTGAATATCTATATCCTAACAGAAGTTAAAAACCAAATGCAAATGTTCTTCCACCATCTGCCCAAGATTTTACATGCTATTTTAATTATTAGTAGTAAGAATGAAAAGAAGCAGCACTAAGGGACACAATAATTTAAAAACAAATCCACAGTACTTTGCATGAGCAACATCAGTGGGAGTGGGGGATGAAATCATCTCTTCCAACCCCGAAATCACCCATTGTGTGGCAAAGAACAGGCTGTTGCAGCATCTCTGGTCTGCTACACTCTCTGTACAGGTATGTGTGCGCTTCCTATATTCAGTGGATAACATGGTCATGTCTTCCAGCTCCCTTGGGCCACCCACAACTAACTCCATCCATGATGTTATGCAAACACTGCACTCCGATGTGCAGAAGATAGAAACAGACTTCCCTGCTGCTGCCTGCCCCACTGACTCTGCTAGTTCCATTGCTTTTATGCGTTTCATGGCTGTGCAGCTGCAGAAGAGGCGGGGGAGAAAAGTTTTCCCCATACTGAACTAAAAACCATTTCAAAATGTTTTCGTTACCCCAACACATTTGGGAAAGAATTTGAATTCAAAATTAAGAAGAAAAAGATTTACCTCCTGTGGACTAAGATTCAGAGGTATATTTACAGATGTCAGCTCCACATCGGATGTCTTGTGACTGAAGCGAATACATTGAGACTCATATTTTGACTGAAAGAAACATTGGTATTCTTATTAGTTGTGCATTATAAATCTACCAGGCCAGGACAGTACGGACTCAATTCTTATGTTAGTTACACTGTGACAAGCACAAGTTGCCATTTCAGTGTATTTTCATATTACATTGTAATAAAAGCTATTTACCTTATCTCTCTTTAAGAGAATTACTGCTTCAAGCATAGATATCTCATCAAATGTTCTCAGCACTGGTTCAAGATCTATTAAGCATTCTAAATAAGAAAAGAATACTCAGTTCAACATTAACTTTTAATAACCGTAATTTTTCTCATGCTCATGAAAAGTGATAGATTGACATCCCTGGGAGATTAATGTCACCTATTTATCTAGTGATTTTATGTCATTTTAATAATTAGATGACAGGAAGTTCAACTACTCCATCCCAGCATGTGTGTGTTGATGTAAGGCTTACATAGCTGATTTTTAAAAATTCTGGATGACTGTTACTTGCAGAAATGTCTAATTTAAGTTGAGCTCAGCTACAAAAAGTGATATATTTAAGCAAACATAAGGGCCTGGGAAACCCCACAACTTCCACTCCCATCTTACAATATACTGCATAATTTTGTTAAAAGGGAACTATTAAATACTTGGCACCAGATCCTCAACTGGCATGACTAAGCAAAACCTCATTGACATTGCTGTGCTGATTTACACTGATAATCTGGCTCTTTGTCTTTTCTAATTTAGTCTCTATTCTTTGGTGATACTTGTTGAAAGCTTACAACCAATTTTCCCCACTAATTATTATGTCTTTTACTTTTCCCTGGCTTTTCTAGTGGAGACAAAATTTACACTTTTTAAAAAAAATATTTCCTTCTTTGAGCAATGCCATTCTCAAGAATAATGTTCTGTAGTTGACTGCTTCTGAACAGTCACCTGAGGGAGTAAAACATCATGAAGTGCTTCTCTGGTATAAGGCCAACATAATGTAAATAGTAGCTGGTTTAAAACAAAACAACCCTTCACCTCCTTTGCAATAGTGTGGTGAACTCTCTAATCTAGAACAAAAAAGATATTTAGCATTTGGAGATATTCTTTATCAAAAGCTTCAACGTGGGTCAAATGTTGAGGTTAAATTACTGTATCCCTTCAGGGCAGGTATACATGATATAACATGTCAAAACTCAGAGTCCATTTGACAGTATTTCAAAACAATTATAGAACATCAATAGAGAAAAATATTTTACAGAAAACTTGCAAAATGATCCATAGTACCATTTAAAGTTAAAATAAGGACGATAAGAAGCTATTTCTGATCATGCAAACTATGTTTTAAGGCAGGAATTTGTAGAAACAAAGGGATATGTTATTTGATGCACACACAATTTCTATGAACAATAGTGAGCATTACAAGGATGCACTGAGAGGAAAACATACTTGAGTGAACAAAAAATACATCCCCACATAATACCGACAGATTATGAGCAAAATTGCTTCTCAATTTTCTCTCTTTCAAACTAAAAAGCACTTTTCAGAAACCGAGCACGATACTCTAAAAATGGTAAAAAGAACAGGAGTACTTGTGGCACCTTAGAGACTAACAAATTTATTTATTTATTTATTTAGTCTCTAAGGTGCCACAAGTACTCCTGTTCTTTTTGCGGATACAGACTAACACGGCTGCTACTCTGAAATCTAAAAATGGTGAAGAGGTAGTCAGAGGGAAGGTAGCGGATTTATCTCGGCATCACTAATTCTCCTCATTTACTATCAATGAGTATCACAGAAATATAAAGAGGAAGCAAAAAAGTAGACATTTCAACCCTTACAAGTACCATTGCAAAATGAAGGGAAGTAAAAGTAAACTGAGTAGAAAATTCCGCTTTTACAATAATACAGCAGAAAAAGTTTTCCCCTTAAATAAAACCACCTGTTTTCTTCCTTTTATTAAAAAAAATGTAAGGTTATTTATTGTTATGAAGTCACATAAGATACATACTACTTTGATTATGTAACCTAGATAAATATAATTATAACATTAATTAAACAATCCTTACAGTTCTAACATTGTGCTAACACTACAAACAACATTTTAGCTGATGCAATTCATTACAAAATAAGAATACCCAAGAAGTATAAAAACACAGAAACATTTCTCTGCTTTTATAAAAGGCTGTGATATGACATAGTCGTTGTTTTTGGTTAAAACAAGAGACAAGGTAAAAGTTCATAGGCCCCAAACTGGACTCTGTCTTAAAACTGACATTCCATTTCAAAACATCCACCAATATTAAAAGACTTGTCCATGATCCAAACAAAAGGTTGTAAATCCCAAATACTAGACTGAGTTTCCCATTAAACCATCCACTAGTATGCTGAGTTGTGTGTTTGGATTAAAGACATAAGTATGCCTCATTTTTCTCTCCTGCCAGCTTCACTGAAGGAACTGAAATTGTCAAAACAGTCTGCTTTCTGAGCTCTTTGGAAAGCAACTTTCAAAACACTTTCCAGCTCAAAAGAACAGAACCAGCAACAATTTTAGAGAAATGAAGCTACTGTGCAACCAAACCATCCTAGAAATGGAGATGTTAAATTTGTTGAAACCCTCAGTTTGAAAGATAAAGGTTTAGTGTTTCATACTGGGGATGTTTTAAAATAGAAAGCACTTTTTTTAAAGGGAAACTGCAGGTCTAGGCATGTAAACTGTCACAGAGCTTCTAAAATACAGAATTTTGTACCCCAGCACAATCTTACCGTCTTCATTTTGCAACACTAATTGGGATGGGAGAAGAAAAGCACCAAGGCCATTAAATTTTGAACAATTAAAGATTGCTACTTTTCTGCTTTTACAAGATCTGCCATCTCCCTTGGACATTTAGGATCAGATTTTCCAAAGATGAGAGTTAAAACTGTGCTCTCAGCTTTCACATTCACAAGATGGATAGTCAGTTGATACAAGTACGCATGTAATTACACAACATGGCTGTAATTAATGTTAGGAATGGGCAAATAAATAAATAAATAAATAAATAAATAAATAAAACAAAAACAAAACCAAACCCGAACTCTATGTTGAGCTGAGATGGTAATGGATAAAATGGGACCCAGGTATAACTCCCTCCCTCCCCCCTCCTTTTTTTTTTTTGGTTAGATAGAGGCCTGATAAACAAAGATTTGCAAAATCAAAACCAAATTCCTCCTCCTCCTCGCTTTGTTCCTCTAATATATATAGATTTTTAATAAATGTATGGCGATATACCTATCTCATAGAACTGGAAAGGACCATGAAAGGTCATTGAGTCCAGCCCCCTGCCTTCACTAGCAGGACCAAGTACTGATTTTGCCCCTGATCCCTAAGTGGCCCTCTCAAGGATTGGACTCACAACCCTGGGTTTAGGAGGCCAACGCTCAAACCACTGAGCTATCCCTCCCCCCTCCATGTCATGTTTGCCTTCTGTATTCAGTGTTCCAGGTTATAGGACTCACTGTAAAAGAGCTAAAGGCATTAAGATAGGATTTCATAGTAAAACCTGACAGCATTAAAGGTGAGAAGCGTAGAAGATATTTATAACTGGAGTGAGTCACCTAGTCAGTATGATAAACATTTAAAATCTGTCAAATGCCACTTTAAGTCTTAAATATACAATTAGTTTCCGATTATCATTGCAACTGGTGGTAGGGACCGATCTAGTAAAGACTGCAACATTGTTTACATTATAGTTTCCCTATATTTCTCCACACAATATTCACCTTTTAGGCTCATTTGCACTTAGGCTCAGCTCTCTACCTAATGGTGATTTGGAGGGAAAAGTATAAGCAAAATGAGTGAGGTGGGAAGGGGAAACCCAGAAAGCATTGTTCCCAGTGTTTAAAAAAAATAAAAATAAATCTAGCCACAACTTTTTAAACATTGCTGTAGCAATATGCTGAAAGTTGACACTAGTGTCTTGCATGAAAAACTAAGACCTTGGGAGTTGTGTACTGAGCCTGCATAATAGACATTTTTAATTCTATGGGTGCACTTAGGGGCAGAGCCAGCTGCCAATTCCACAGCCATGAAATCCCACTGGCAGTGGAACTACTGTGCAATGGAGGTGATGAGCTTGATGTGAAGCAGGCTGAAGGGGCTTGTGCAACAGCAGCCCCTCATTCGGGAAGGTGGGACAGTGTTTTCACACTGCTTCCCCTGGAACACAGGTGTTTATGAAAGGGTAAAAGTTTGTTCGTAAAAGGCTGGTTCAGTTTTTTTTATAGGAATTTATAATCCAGGGCTCACTGTTAGTTCAGCAAACAAAACACCTCTGACTGCTTACAAGTTCCACTAGCCTTATTTTATCTGTTTTCCTCTAATTATTTTCCTCCTTAAAACTCCCACCCCTTCAAAAACAAACAGTAAATTAAGTGCAAATAAATAAATCATGTTAAAGTTGCACAATTAATCACAAAAAGACAGGAAATACAAAATTGAAGGTTCCAACTACAATATAAACCTGGCTGCACTGTACATGTTCCAGTTTTTATTATTGTTTGACTTCTAGCATGAGTAGCTTAATGTTACTGTATATGCTGTTAAATGTAAAGCGTAAATTATATAAGATATTTGACAAGGCTGAGTTAAAGCTGTTTTGGATGCAGCTGTTTACATTTTCTTTTTGTGACTGCAATTAAGCAATCTCAACATTGTATTAACATACAGGTATTTTGGGGGATATGGTTTTCCACTTAATCTATACCAAGCAAGTAAACTCACTTGAAAAAGAAGGTCTTTCATCTGGATTTTGTGCCCATCCACTTGCCATTAATGTTACTATCAGCACTCGGTGGGGTATGTCCATTGATAAAGTTTCTTCACTAGTGTCTGGTCGCTTTCCTTGTGACACACTATACATAATCTGCAAGGGGTTTATAACTTCTGTCAAAATAGATATCAGGCATTTATTAGAAATATATGTACTATTGATAGTTATTGTTTACTATAGGAGGATAAATTAAAATTGCAGACAATAATTAGGGATGTTGTAATTCTGCCAAAATAATTGTGTTCAGATTACTGTACAGAGGCTTTAGCTAAATGTAAATAAGGCTATAAAAGAAAACTAAAGAACACATTCTCACCTTCAAAGGGCTGTTTTCTTGACATTACTTCCCACATAATAATGGCATAGCTGTTAAAGTAAAAATTTGCATTACTTTAGAACATTTTATTATTTATGCTGACAATGAACTCAGCATCATACAAAATATTTCATTAAAATAAGCTTGCACAACACCAACTTAAATGGTTGACTATAATAATGTCCCCCTTCATACATGTTATGAAAACCAACAACAAGGGTAGCACTGAGTAAAGAACAATGTGCTATAGCTGTCTTTATTTATGGTGGCCATATGTGCCTTTGAAAACCTCACTGATTTCACATAAAAAAAATCAGTTTATAAATAGAGAGTTTTTTCTACCTGCTAGCCCTTCTCATCCTGGGCTCTCAGTGTTAAGAGGGCTTTCTTTCACAGGCCCGTTCTACACCTCAGAGTAGGTCCATATAAGGCAGCTTACATCAACCTAACTAAGTGTCTACACTACAATGCTCCTCCCTCTGATTTAAGTCACGCACTAGGCCAACCTAATAACTCCACCTCCAGGAGAGGCGTAGTGATTAGGTCGATGTAGTTAGGTTGACGCAGTGTCCATGTAGACACTGAGTTGCTTACGTTGCTTATTGCTGCCTTTGGTAGCTGGAGCCCTGCTGACCCAGGGCTGACAGCCAGAGTCCCGCTGCCCCAGGTGGCGGGGCTCACAGCTCGGGAGGGTCAGCGCCCGGAGCGGCGGGACTGGGGCTCCAGCTGTCATTGCCCCACAATGCTCCACTTAAGTTGGTGCATGCACTGCTGGCGAGGATGCACACTGACAGAAGGAGCACAGTGTGGACAGGAAGAGCAGATTTAATTACCACAGTGGCTGTAGGCTGACCTAACATAAGTCAACTTAATTTTGTAGCATAGACATGCCTAAACTAACATGAGTTCAGCAGGCTATCATCTATCCTTAGTTACACCTGTGCAAAGCCTTTAAACAGACTGCGAAGGGGAAACAAGGGAAAAATTTGGTCCTGCAATTGGAACTCAGTTAATAATTCTATTAATTATAGGCAAGTCATATGGGGGAGGGATAGCTCAGTGGTTTGAGCATTGGCCTGCTAAACCCAGGGTTGTGAGCTCAATCCTTGAGGGGGCCACTTAGGGATCTGGGGCAAAAATCAGTACTTGGTCCTGCTAGTGAAGGCAGGGGGCTGGACTCAATGACCTTTCGAGGTCCCTTCCAGTTCTACGAGATAGGTATATATCCATATATTATTTAAAAAAAAAATAGAATCTACCTCCCTCTCCAGAGCTGTGTTACCTATGCAGTGCTAACACAAGTGAAAAGTAATTTAATAAATATTTTTGTCCATAAAGAATGCTGTTGGGACTCTGAATATAAACAGTGATCAGTTGGGTTAGGTGTCATACACGCCATATTCACTCTGCAGAGAAGAATCAGAAATAACTCCAAACTTACTAAGCCTAATTGTGTTAATGTATAAATCAATGGGACTTTTCCCACTAATCTCCATGGGAGCAGGAATAGGCTCAGAACTACACTTTTAATAAAGGTGAAGCAGAACACTACTTCTATGCAGCAACACATTGTTGGTCCCCTGAGTAGTGACTTAAGAGAGAGTTCACTGTCCCTGACATTTGGTAGAAAACAGTGGATTTTAAAGGCAAAAATTCTGCTTTTCAACAAGAGTAACTGAGACAAACTGGTACAGAAGTCAAAGACTCATCCCTGACAGGAAGGCCTAAGAGCATTCAGAGAGGTGAATGAACTCTGCCACAGCCTGGGAAACCCCCAACATCACTCTCCCATTCAATCTGAGATATGATATAATTAAACATTTTCATCTCTTCTGTGACATTGTAGTCTGCAACTTCCTATTTGTTTTCCTTTGGCTCGTGTTCCTCTTTCCCTCACCACACCTTTCTCTTTCCTTCCATCGTATAGCTTGATTTGCTTCTGTTCTCTTTTTTAGTATATAGTGTTGTAGCCGTGTTGGTCCCAGGATATTAGAAACACAAGGTAGGTGAGGTAATATCTTTTATTGGACCAACTTCTGTTGGTGAGAGAGACAAGCATTCAAGCTACACAGAACTCTTCTTCGTGTCTGGGAAAGGTACTCTGAGCATCACAGCTAAATACAAAGTGGAACAGATTGTTTAACTACTACCTACCTATGCTAAACAATCTGTTCCATCTTGTATTTAGCTGTGACACTCAGAGGATCTTTCCCAGACCCGAAGAAGAGCACTGTGTAGCTTGAATGCTTGTCTCTCTTATCAACAGAAGTTGGTCCAATAAAAGATATTACCTCACCCACCTTGTTTCTCTTCTTCAATGGATGTTCTCGTCTCTTGTCTTCTTCTCTCCCTACATCTGTCTTCTTCTATCCTCCTTTGGTTTGAGTTCTCTCCCTTCTTTCCATCCATGTTCTCAATTTCTTCTTCTCCTCTTTCTGGACAATCTCTCCCTCCTTCCAAACCTCTTTTTCAGTCTAGTTTTCCCTCTAAACTTACTCTTTCTTTCCTTTTACTCTCCCTCTCTTCTCTCTCTCCTAACCAACCTCTTTAGGCTCTCCCCCACTCTAACCAATACTCTCACATCCTTCTAAAACCATAAGCATAGACAGGGCCTGCTGCAGGCTGCACTCCCTCTCCTGCTCCTCCAATGAACTGCCTTGAGCTCCTGATTCTTCTCTCTTGCTCCACACCCACCTACACCTCTCAAAAGATGAGAGTTACAGGGATATTCTCTCTCCCTGATTTCTTACTAGGAATGCCAGGTGCTTCCTCTCCACCTCAAGGGGAAGAGCTAATTATGAAAGGTAATGCTCTCTTTTCCAGGAAGCCCAGGCTTTGTCTTGGCAGTTTAGTCTCTGAAACTGGTTCATCTCTTACCACTGCATCCACACACCTACATGTAAGAGTCCCAAAGTGTCAGAAGTCCTAGATATTTTTAAAATATATGAAAATTATGGAATCCATGACTCAAGTAGCAAAAATGCAGCCTTAATAGATATTCTTAAAAACTATGCTTGACTGCTGTAGGCCATCTGTCAACTGTTAACCATCCACTTCCTCAACTCAATCCCCTCCTTGATTGTTTAGACAGGCTTTACGGTGGTACCCTTCTGAGCTAACTTGTTCAGTATCTCTTACACTGAGAAAGCAACTGCTGTTTCTTTTATAGGTAGCTATTACTCTATATGTGACATTCAAAAGCTTACTGGAATAGCTCTCCCTGGATTTCTATATGATGTATACTCTGTTTTTACCTGTCCCTATATGATGTATATTCCTATATGAATTTCTATATGACGTATACTCTGTTTTTGCCTGTCCCTTCACCTGACCTTTTGTAAGTTAATGCTTTTTCTCTCACCCCATGTTTGTCTTGCAATTTACATTAATCTCTGCACATTAGCCACAGAGATCTCTTAAGTAAGTGTGCATAGTTTGTTCATCTGGATGTTTGTACTCTGTTTTGCTACTCATTCGCTCTCTCTCCTCATCCATCCTATTTTCAGCAGGGTAATTTTATTCCCTGCAAGCCCTGATTTGTGGGATGTTCAAAAATTAAACAACATTGGGTTAACTCCAACCAATCCCCTTTTCTAGTTATCCTGTTTTTACCCTAATCTCTAGGGCATTATATTTGTCCTACTGTTTGCTAGGGAAAGAGGTTTTCAAAAATTGTACTTTATCCATTTAGTCTCCCAAAATAACTTGTTCTGGTTCATTATAATCAAGTTCCTTTGACAATTTTTACTTTTCAGTTTGCAGTGCCCACTGTAGGATAACAGGCAGTACCTGTATATATCATGCTTTACACTTGCACGGGTTTTCTGATTGGGATTATAGTCTTCAGGTGGCATGTAGATAATAGTCCCTCCCTCTGGCAGAGATTTGTCACCTCGCGATTGTGATGTGGACACCATGCGCCATTTCGATAAACCAAAATCCGCAATCTGGTAAAGAACAAAAATCTGTCATTCTGAGAGAGCAGCAGGTCCCATCTATGCACTGATGTTAGTGCAAGTTGACAAAAATAGAACTGAATGAAGAGTTTGTTTAAAACCCTCCATCCCGCTTGAAATGAAAGCAGCTACGGTGTTCTGCTAGCTACAAAAAACACCAACCTTGATTTAGAAAACGTTTCCAAATCAGGGTTCATGTTGTCACCACGGTATTATTATTTATTAATGATTTGAATGACCGTAGCACTTAATCACCATAGTTATGGACCAGGACCCCACTGTGCTAGGTGGTGTACAAAAATAAATAGAATAAAAAGATGTTCCCTCCCCATTGCTCCCTGTGGGCAACACCTCCCATGTAGTCCGTGATTTGGCTGTGGAATTCACCCTTGCTAAAAAACTGCATTTCAGAATATCAGCTTTCATTTCCAAAGACCAAACACTTATGTTTCTAGCCCTTATGGTTGGAAAGAAAATCTTGAAAACATTAATCAAGTGTAAAACGATGCAGCACTATCCAAAAACAACAACTCAGAGAGTGGTGCAGTTCTTATCATCTCAATCAGAGCTCCTTGGACCTAGCATTTTTCCAAGATGCCACAGAATTAATCATTTTGGCTGGGAAATTTGCCATTTTGCTGCAGACAGGCACCCAATATTTTGTTTGCTGTTTCCATGTCTGGCTGGGACATGCCTGAAACTGCTTCTTGTTCTCTATCCTTCCCTACAAGCTAAGAGTTAATTGGTTTGCAATGCATGCACCTGTGATGGGGTGTCCACCTCACCCCCCCCACCCACTTGCCCTGAAGGAATTAATGGAAGCCAGATGGGCCAATTAACCTTTTAGTCCGAGAGGAAAGTGAACCTGTGTGGGAACAGGCAGGGGTTCTATAAAGCCAGGGAGCTGATAGTAGGAAGGACTGCAGGGAAGGAGTCTGCAGTCACTTTCTGGGAGAAGGGAAGTGTGTTGGGAGGGCTATCAAGACAAGTAGCCCACTATTGCTCCCTGGGAGGAGGGAGTAGAGAGACTGACAAACCCCAGAGAGTGGGGGAGTGCTGGGGTAGGAAGCAGCCCAGGGAATAAGCAGCAAGGTTGGAGACTGAACAGACCTTGGCTGCATGTTGTAGGGTCCCTGGGCTGGAACCTGGAGTAGAGAGTAGGCCCAGGTTCCTCTACCTGACACTGGGAAAATGGCACTGGCAGGGGCGTGAACTGGAAGACTGCCTTGGCCACTATGGGAGTGACAGAAACTTTGAAGGACTATACCCCAGAAGGGGGGAAATGCTGAGCAACCTGGTCAGAGGCCGAGTCACAGAGAGGATAGCTGCGGCTCCTGAGAGCGAGAAGAGCAGCAGAGGAGAAATTGATGGGGTTTAACCACTAGAATGGGCGTTGCTGTGACTGAGCTAATCCCCAGAACCGCCAGGAGGTGGCATCATCCAGCAGTGAGTATAGCAACCTGTCACAGCATCCCACACTGTTCCACTGAACCAGGCAGCAGGGGATCAGGGAGCAAGAGCTGGACTCCAGCTTCCAGCATGGGGGAGAGAGAACCAGAAGTGTAGGCTGTCCAGTTGGGATGCCTAGAATTCAGGACAGTGGCCACTGGGTGGAAATCCAAGGAGATGAAGCGAGCTACAAACTCCACACTTTCCTGGTACACACACGAGAGGGAAAAAGGGTTCTGAGCAAGGCTGCCTGGACAACATTGCAACAACTAAGATCTATGGATATGAGCTTCCTGGAGAATACACGAGGAAAAAAAAAAGTTAAAAATAATTATTGACTGGTGTTATGTCACTGACTGGGCCATAGTTATGTGTATTTATGTAGGACAGGTGGAAGTGAAGGAAGAATATTTAATTGGAACAGAATAAATTAAAGTGCTTGTAATGGACTTGATTTCATTGTGTCATAGAGTACATGGCCTGTCTATAAGAGCTTTCTTCTGACTAGCTTTTGAGGTCATCGGGGGAGGAGGGAATGATTTTAAAACCAATTTGCATAATGCACTTTTGTGTGTCTGGTCTCATTGTAATTCAACAGAAATCTTACTCATTTAGCAGATATTTGATGCAATCAGACACACTATGACTGCATATTTTACATATGTTCAATACTTTCTTTTTTATAATACACAGCAGATGTATCTCCTTCCATTTTCTGCCAGTTATCAAAATCTTAATTTCACTCCACCCAAAGGCAGCTCAAATAATTAGCGAGCTAGTTAATAAGCAATGAGCAATTAACCCCCACATAATGCATCTGCAGAAAAATTCATCTTAAAGCATTAACCATTCAAATTTAAGGCACAGCATCTCCCTCAATTACTGTAATACTAAATGTTCCAGATCATCCATTTCAAATTTTCAAACTATTGATGAAAGGAAACAAAACTTTATCAAACTGTTTTTATTTCTATTCAAATTATAAAAGTGACCAACAGTTTTCTCAACAAATGGATTCTTCATCACCAATACTTCCTTCTCTTTGCCTCTGAATTAAAGGTCCATAATAAACCATTAAAGTTAAGATGGCTCAGAAACAATTTCACGTATGTTTTATTCTATTTTAAGGTGAATATCCAGCCTAATAAGCAACCAAGGCCTTGATAATCCCCTCATCAATTCTCCTTCAGGAAGTATCTGACAGGTAGGTTTCTCGCCTTCCCATACTATCCAAACCCAGAGTGTGCATATTTGAAGAGATGTTCTAAGGCTACAATAAGCACTGCTGAGTGAAGAATGACAATTTGGAAGCAAGACAGTACATCACATATTACACTGTTGCTGGGAATGGGAAACCCACCAGGGCCTACCTGAGCTCCTCTAACTTCAGAACTTGAGCAGTCCTTCGAAGGAGTTTCTACTCTGAAAGGACCACATTAAGGGTTATCCTCAAGGACTTTCATAAGAAAGTGATACCACTTCTGAATATTAGCCACTGCTTTTATTTCTTGCACTGCCTAATTACTTCTCTAATTCCTCTCTATTTTGTTACCATGAACTAACATTTTGCTTAACACTGTCTTATTATAGTACCTCCAACCCCTCTTCTCTGTAACTAAACCTATGAAATCATGACTACTTTTATGTTAATTTTGCTGAGAATTTGGTTATTTTCCCTAGGTATAATCCCTTCAGATATCCACAGGTTCATCCCAGTTAAATTTCTCATCTACTAACTTTGATTTATTTAATCTGTATGGCATACTGCATAGGCCAACATTATGGAAAGGCAGTGTGCTGCTAAAGGCCAGGAATCTGCAATTGGATTGGTGCAAGTCAACCCATTTCAGTGTGGAACCTCCCTGAAGAAGATGAGGCTCTGCCTTCAAAGACACAACTGCAGGACTGGAGTATAAGTTTGTCCCTTCCTATCCTCATTCCTTGTCTGCAATATTAAATACACTTCAGTTCCGCTATGTGTAAGGGGACTGTTGTCCCCTTACTAAAACTCAGTGGGGGTGTTTTGGGTGGCTAGCTCCCAGTACTAAAAGTAAGGGGAAGGATCGATGGGAAATCAGGACCCTGAAACTGACAGCCCCCAGGAACAATGGGGAGAGGCCAGTGCTCCAGGTCAGCCTGATTGACAGGGCAGGCAGGCTAATCAGGGAGTCAGGAGGCCAGCGGATCCCGTCCTCTGTGTGAGCTGGAATTGCCTGGGTCAGACAGAGTGGGGCCCAAGGAGAAAGCAGGGGCCCAAGCTGAGCTGGGGAGCAGAGCTGTGCCACCCAGATGGGCCAGAAAAGCATCCCAGGAAGCAGGTCAGAGCTGGGAGCAGAGTCACAGAAGCACCCCACAGAGCAGACCTGTGCTGGGAGGAGAGCTGCAGCAACCAGAGCCAGAGAAGCAGCCTAGGGAGCTGGAGGCAAAGCAGCAACAGCAGCCGTACTGAGGCAGAGTGGTGGAGATGGAACTGAGGCAGCAGAGTGGTGGAGCTGAGGCAGAGAAGCTGGAGCAGTCAGGAGCAGGGTGCGGTGAGCAGCTGGGGAGAGCAAGGGGGGCTCTGGGCAGCAGGCCCAGCGGAGGGAGACGCCCCCAGCCAAGACGCCTGGCAGGCCAGACTTGGAGGAGTATCATAACCCCAACAGGGCGGGGGAAACGCTAGGAAGAAGGGTCCTGCCACCTAGAGCCTGAGAGCATGTGGCCACCACCAGAGCAAGTGTCCGACCCGCAGCATCCCTGCGGCACAGCCAGGGCCTGAGGAGGTGGCCTGGGACTTGTGAGGAACAGACTGAACTTCCCTTACATTCCAGAGATGCTGGTTGTGATGTCCCTGTGCCACAGAGTGGGGTGACGGGTTTTCTTTTAACCTTTCCCATTTTTTCCTTATTTTTTTTCAACTGATTGCTGTTTAATAAATTGTATTTGCTTTGAACTGTATGTAATGATCAGTGGGTCAGGGAAGCATCCAGTACAGAGAGAGCACCCTGGAGTGGGGATACCCTAGCCCCTGCCCTAAGTGACCACAACAAGTTTGGGGGTCGAGCCCCCCAGGAATCCTGGGCCCAGCCTTGTCGGGGTTTACGAGGACTCTGCCAGACAGGAGAGTGGAAGGGGAGTCCTCAAGGGCAGGGAGGCCTCTGGGTAAAGGAAGTGGGAGCAAGGACTCAGATCCTTTCACTAGCCCACTTCACCGGGGTAGTGTATAAGCCAGGAAAGTTCCCCACAATAGCGGGACCATTCCCCCGCTTACATATGTTCACTGAAGAGGAATATAGAGACTAAAATAACCAGAACCTTACCTTAACATGAAACTCGCTATCCAGTAAAATATTTTGGGTCTTCAAATCATGGTGCAGTAATGGAGGACTCATATTGTGCAGATAATTCACTCCCAAAGCAATTTCATACAGAATACGGAATCGCAGTGACCACGCAATGTCAGGATACGCATTTTTCTACCAAAGAAAAAAGAAAACCAGAAAAATCACAATATGATCATCCATTTAAATATTTTAACAAAAATCTTTGAGTTAGAGGAGACATACTTTGAAAAGAGGTTTTTTTACATCTTGTATTCTCAAATTTAAAAAGTGACAAATCAGTGATTGGTGTTAATTTATATGTTTTAACATTATGAACTATTTAATCACTCATTACTATGCTCCTGTTCTTTAGCAATTATACTCTATCAGTTCACGATTATATATGCTGTTACTAATACACATACTGTATGACCTTGCGATGATAAAGTTCTAGATAAGATTTATCATCATCAACAGACTCAGAGTGCTTTACAAAAGTGAGCAAGTATCTTCTTAAACCTCTCTATTCCATTGCAGAACACAGGGTCTTAACCACTGCCTTCCACCTTCGCTGGTCTCCTCCTGCAGTCTTAGTTTTCAATTCTGCTTATATTCTGTAGTTCAACGTTATCCTTGGTCTATCTCATTGCCTCTTGCCCTAGGGGTTCCAATCCAATTCCTGTCTTACATTATTTAGTTTTTTAACTCTATGTACTAGCTATCTCCATTTTCATTCCAGAATTTCTTGTCCTAGTGGCTTCTGTTTTATCCTCCTCAAGAATTCTTTATTTGTGACTCTTCTTCCCCCTCTGATACTGAGGATTATTCTGTCAGCTGTTTATTAAAACTTGGAGTTTAGATAGTGAAGTCTTGAATCTCCAAATTTCAGCACACTATAGTAAGACCAACTTTTCAACGGTGTTAAATATTCAAAGTTTTTAGTTTGGAAGCAAGATTTCTGTTTCTCCAGATTGGCTTTAGAGTTACAAAGGCATATCTGGCTTTTGATACTCTGGTTTTAATGTTTTCATCTGCTCTACTTGTTGTGTCACAGATCATGCCATTTCCCTGTTTCCCCTCAGTCGTCCAGCTTGCAGCAACCCAGCCAGTGCCTTTCTTGGGTGGAGACCTATATCTCACTCCCTTCTGACTAGGGTATTTCCAGGCTGAGAAGTTCCCTGCCTTCGCTGTGTTGTTCCCAGCAGAGTGACTTCCCATGGTTGTAATTTACCACACAGTTCTTTTTAAGCAAGCCTATTTTATTCTTAAGGTAAAAAACATTACAGAGAATATGTTAAAAATAATAAAACTACATGCATGCTCATACAATTACCAGAGATCACCCTAACCCTAACATGGGTTCTGGCATTCACCAACTCCCCCAAAAGGGTTTCCCTCTTGTTTCAAGTTCATCATAGCTTCAGCTCAGAACAAGCACACAGTCTTATGGGGCCTCAGTAGGCTAAGTCCTTCCAATCATTCCTTAATCAATGGGAGCCTCTATGGACTAGAGATCCTGTCCATTTGCTGGACCAGGAAGAAGGGCCTGGACCAGGACAGTCATCCAAAACTCTTTTCTTTGTCTATTGGTCCATGGAGAATCCATTTTGAACTAGTATATGCAGACCTCACTAAGGGATGACTTCAAAGGGGTTCATAACCTGAGGAATTACATTAGCATCCCCCTCCTCCTAGAGGAGTGACCTGCAATTCCATAATAAATATGGACAACTGCATTTTTAATACTTTGGGGGTCCAAGGTATTAAACATAATTCAATCAAGTTTACAGAATTAAGTTAAACCTTATCCTAATTCCATAAGGATTGTGCAGGATATTGTGGGTCTGTTGCATGTTGTACTTACAATGCTGTCAAGATATGCGAACTATCGGACTTCTTTTGTGTCAGTCCCAGAAAATGTCATTGGTGTTGTGTGTTGATCCTTGGGGTTTTAGTTTTCTCAGTGTTGATTTTCAACCTTATTAATTGTGCATAAGCCTGGAGATCATTTGTTTTGCCTTGCATGTCTCTATGGGTAAGTGATAGCATGTTGATGTCATCCACAAAGTCAAGTTGGTCTAACTTCTGTTTGAAAATTCATTGTATGTCCTTTCATTGTTCTGTACTCCCTCTCACTACCCAATCCACTATCAGTAAAAAAATTCTGGGTGACATAAGACATCCTCACCTGATGCCCAGAGTGACTTTGAATGGTTTAGTCAGTTCGCTATTATGTAGTACTTGGCATGTCATATTTTCATAGAAGCTTTGAATGATCCTCACAAATTTTGGAAAGATTCCATAGTTGTGTAGCAATTTCCATAAAACAGTTCTATCCGTTATACCAAAAGATTTTTGGAAATCTAAAAAATTCATATAAAGTGGTGACTGTTGTACAATCAACAGTTCTATGTTGATACATAAGATTATTATTTGATATGTACCTGATTTATCCTGTCTGAACTGTGCCTGTATCTTGAATCTACAGAGGATGTGAGCTTTTTAGGTGACAAATCTGTGGAACTGTCCCAGATGTCAATAGAGAAGGTTTTGGAATAAATTGCTAAATTAAATAGTAGAGCTATCAAATAATTTAAAAAAATCTCAATTAACCAAGATTAAAAAAAAATGTGATTAATTGCAGTTTTAATCTCACTGTTAAACAATAGAATATCATTTATTTAAATATTTGTGGATGTTTTCTACATTTTCAAATATATTGATTTAAATTACAGCACAGAATACAAAGTGTATTGTTGTAGCTGGCATTGCAAGGTATTTATGTGCCCCAGATTTGCTAAATACCCCTTCCTGCATCAACTACCATTCCAGAGGACATGCTTCCATGCTGCTGGCAGGTTCTGCTTGATAATGATCCAAAGCAGTGCGGACCAACGCACGTTCATTTTCATCATCTGAATCAGATGCCACCAATAGAAGGTTGATTTTTCTTTTTTGGTAGTTCTGGTTCTGTAGTTTCCAAATCGGAGTGTTGATCTTTTAAGACTTCTGATAGCATGTTCTACACTTCGTCTCTCTCAGATTTTTGGAAGGCATTTCAGATTCTTAAACTTTGGGTTGAGTGCTGTAGCTATCTTTAGAAATCTCATATTGATACCATCTTTGCGTTTTGTCAAATCTGCAATGAAAGTGTTCTTAAATCGAACAACGTACGTTGGGTCATCCGAGACTGCCATAACACGAAACATATGGCAGAACGCAGGTAAAATCATGGAGCAGGAGACATACAATTCTCCTCCAAGGAGTTCAGTCACAAATTTAATTCACGCATTATTTTTTTAACGAGAGTCATCAGCATGGAAACATGTCCTCTGGAATGGTGGTCAAAACATGAAGGGGCATACAAATGTTTAGCATGTCTGATGTAAATACCTTGCAACACCGGCTACAAAAGTGCCATGTGAACACCCGTTCTCACTTTCAGGTGACATTGTAAATAAAAAGCAGGCAGCATTATCTCCCATAAATGTAAACAAACTTGTTTGTCTTAGTGATTGACTGAACAAGAAGCAGGATTGAGTGGACTTGTAGGCTCTGAAATTTTTAGAGTTTTTGAGTGCAGTTATGTAATAATTCTATATTTGTAAATTGCACATTCATGATAGAGATTGCACTACAGTACTTGTATGAGGTGAATTGAAAAATACTATTTGTTTCTTTTACAGTGCAAATATTTGTAATCAAATACATAAAATGATCACTGTACACTTTGTATTCTGTGTTGTAACTGAAATCAATATATTTGAAAATGTAGAAAAATATTTATAAAAAACCAATTGGCATTTTATTATTGTTTAACAATGCGATTAATATTTTTAATTGAGTTAATTTGTTTGGAATTAATTGCTTGAGTTAACTGAGACTAATGGATAGCCCTATTAAATAGTAATAAGTCACCAGGACGAGATAGTATTCACCCAAGAATTCTGAAGGAACTGAAATACGAAATTGCAGAACTACGAACTGTGGTATGTAACCTATCATTTAAATCAGTTTCTGTACCAGATGACAGAAGGACAGTAATGTTACACCAATTTTTAAAAAAGGCTACAGAGGCTATCCTGGCAATTACAGGCCGGTAAGTCTAACTTCAATATCTCACAAATTGGGTGAAACTATAGTAAATAACTGAATTATCAGACACATACATAAATACACTTTGTTGGGGAAGAGTCAACATGGCTTTTGTAAAAGGAAGTCATGCCTCACCAATCAACTAGAATTATTTGAGGGGGTCAACAAGCATGTGGACAAGAGGGATCTATTGGATATAGTGTATTTAGATTTTCAGAAAGCCTTTGACCAGGTCTCTCACCAAAGGCTCTTAAGAAAAGTAAGCAGTCATGGGATAAGAGGGAAGGTCCTCTCATGGATCAGTAACTGGCTAAAAAATAGAAAACAAAGGGTAGGAATAAATGGACAGATTTCAGAATGGAGAGAGGTAGATAGAGATGTCCGCCAGGGATCCAGCACTGCTCACCATATTCATAAATGATCTGGAAAAGGTGGTAAAATGGGGAGGTGGCAAATTTTGCAGATGATAAAAATTACTCAAGGTAAGTCCAAAGCAGACTGTGAAGAGTTACAAAGGGGCCTCACAAAACTGGGTGACTGGGCAACAAAATGGCAGATGAAATTTCGCATTGATAAATGCAAAATAATGCACATTGGAAAACAACCCCAAGAATACATACAAATGGTGGTATCCAAATTAGCTGTTACACTCAAGAAAGAGATCTTGGGGTCATCATGGATAGTTCTCTGAAAACATCCGCTCAATGGGCAGCCTCAGTCAAAAAAAAAAAAAAAATTACAGAATGTTAGGGACCATTGCGAAAGGGATAGATAACACAAAATCATAACGCCACTATTTAAATCCATGGTACATCCGGACCTTGAATACTGCCTGTAGTTCTGGTCACCCCATCTCAAAAAGATATATTAGAATTGGAAAAGGTACAGAGAAAGGCAACAAAAATGATTAGGGGTATGGACCAGCTTCCATATGAAGAGAGATTAAAAAGACCGACTTTTCAGCTTGGAAAAGAGATGACTAAGGGGGGATATGATCAAGGTCTATGAAATCATGACTGTGGAGAAAGTGAATAACGAAATGTTAGTTTACTCCTTCACATAACACAAGAACCAGCGGTCACCCAATGAAATTGATAAGCAGCAGGCTTAAAGCAAACAAGGAAGTACTTCACACAACACAGTGTCAACCTTTGGAACTCCTTGCCATAGGGTGTTGTGAAGGCTAAGACTATAATGAAGTTCAAAAAAGAACTAGATAAATTCATGGAGGATGGGTCCATCATTGGCTATTAGCCAAGATGGTCAAGGATGCAACCCCATGCTCTGGGTATTATTAGCATCTGATTGCCAGAAAGAGGGAGTGGACGACAGGGGATGAATTATTGCCTGTTCTGTTCATTCCCTCTTAAGCATCTGGCATTGGCCACTGTTGGAAAACAGGATTATCGGGCTAGATGGACCATTGGTCTAACCCAGTATGGCTGTTCTTATGCACTGATTTCTTTATTTTGCCTAGAATAATATATGTAAATACATTACCTGTGAGAGAGATCCGTTCTATGCCCCTCCAGTTTTTACACTGAGGTTTTCTTTCTTTGGCAGCTTCACTATATGACCCCTTTTCCACTGATTTGGTAACTTTTCTTCTTTCCATATATTTTGTAAGAGGCCTATCAAAATGTCTACTGTTTTCCTCAAGTCTGCCTTAAGAACCTCTGTTGGAATGTTACCTGGACCTGGTGCCTTTCCATTTTTAACTGATTGACTGCCCTTTCTACTTCTACGCTGGTGATAGGTTCTAGTTTGATGTCCAGATCTTCTCCTTCCTCTATATCTGCGGGGATGCCCACTGGCTCACCATTCAGTAGTTGAATAAAGTACTGCCTCTATACATTTAATTGTTTTGATGTCTTTATCATTATGTTGCCCTTGTTGTCTTGAGTTGGTCGGTTGGTATTTGTTTTTCCTCTTGACAACTACTGAATGATGTTTTATACGGTCTTCATATCATTTTGTGCTGCAGTGGTCTATGCATCTGTTGCCACTTTATCTATAAGTTCTCATTTGTCTTTCCTAGCACTCATTTTGGCCCCTGTGCTCTTTATGGTATATTCCTCCAAGAGAGAGTGAGAGGGTGTGTGTGTGTATGTGTCTGTTTTCTTGGTCTTGTTAATTTGGTATCTTATTTCCTGTCATATATCCTCAGATAACCATTCATTGTGGTGTTTCTTCCTGAATCCCAGCATTCCTTCAGAAGTTTTAGTGATAGTTTCCTTTACCCATTTCCATTTGCCTTCTACTGTTCCATCATCTTCAAGCACCTGTTAATGGAGTTCTAAACTCTGGTTGCATTGTCATCTGTTTTAGGTTGGTGATATTATAATGTAGGCATCTCTGTTGTTCAGACATCTTTTATTTTTATTCTCAAAATATCTACCACTAATGCATGGTCTGTACCCATATCTGCCCGTTCCTTCTATGTACATCTTCTAACGTTCTTCTTCATTTGAGCCACATAGTAATGTGATCCATTTGGTTCCCTGTTCTGTGACCTGGTGACCTCCAAGTTATCTTAGTAATACTACAGTGAAGGAAGATATTTCCTCCAATGATCAGGCCATTTGTTCCACAAAAATCAGCAAACACTTTGCCACTTTCTTTCCACTGACATCTTGTTTCCATAAAATAGCTTCCCTGACAGTGTTATTGCTCCCTACTTTAGCATTCATGTCTAGGTCAAAGGGTAAGAGCCAGACTTAAGGCAGTCCACCGGCCCACTTGCTAATAAGACACTACTGTAAGAAACAAAGTTGTTAAAGAAATCTGCACTACCCCTCAGTTCACAAACTCAATTGAACTCAACTCCATTCAAATAGACTTACGAGAGATAATGGCGTGAAATGGCCAAACACACAAGGAAGCTACTCTGCTGATGAATTTTCTCTCTCCTAAATTGGTATGCAGAATGTGCGGTGTGAAGGTACGTACCCTTCTACTGGCCGCAAGGAGGCTAACAAGATCCTCTGGGCCTGTGCTGCTCCAATGAGGTGCACCTGTTCCTGGAGGAGAAGGGGCTTATTAGGGGAAGCCTACCATAGGAAGGGGCGGTGACCAGGAAGAGGCTGTGAATAACCAAGGCAGGCTGGGTGAGGAACAGACAATTACAGAAAAGAGCCACTCCGGCTGACAGCCAAGTAACACACCCCAGAAAGAAGGGTGGGGGATATAAACCTTATGTAGGTGCAACAAACTTTCAGAAATTGAGTCTGTAAAGACCTATCCAGGGACTGTCTGAGAGGCTGACTACTGTTTCAGCCAGACCCTCCTCTAACAAGGGGCAGGGACAAAGAAGAACCAATCCTCTGCCAGGGAGCAATTACCCCCAGAAAACTCCCCTAAAGGCAGCCACTGGGGGAGCAGAGAGAGTAAACGAAGGACAGTGGGACCTGGAGGAGGGGGGAGGGGGAAATGTGTCTAGGGAGTGCTACCCTTCTTATATGTGGACACTATACAAGCCTAGAAAAGTGGTCCAAATAACAGAAATTGACAGATATAAACTAGATATACTAGGCCTAAGGGAAATGAGACAAATACCTTTTGTCAATTGAACACATATTACTATATTCTGGGCTACCAAATGCCAATGACATACGCAGAGATGGCAAAGGTTTTATATTATCAAAAGAGGGCAACCAAAAGCCTGACAGAACGGGCACAAGTTCTGGAAAGGATTATAACAGTACAATTTACATCAAAGTTCCAGAAAGTGTCCATTATTCAATGTTTTGTGCTCCAACAAATCAAGCTAGCC
Source organism: Terrapene triunguis (assembly GCF_002925995.2). Taxonomy (NCBI): domain Eukaryota; kingdom Metazoa; phylum Chordata; order Testudines; family Emydidae; genus Terrapene; species Terrapene triunguis. Next base: position 69,939,884 of record NW_020664409.1, on the reverse strand, counting down.
CAGAGGAAAAAGAAAACTTCTACTTGTGGCTACAGGAAACAATACACAATATTCCAAGAAGAGAGGTCTTCCTAGTAAAGGCAATATAATATCCCCATTTTATAAATGGGAAAGCAGAGGAACAGATGAAATGACACGTCCAAGGTCACCCAGCAGGCCAGTGGCAGTTGCAAAAAGAGAACCAAGGTCCTCTAAGTCCCAATCGAATGCCCTGTCCACCAGACAATACTGCCTCCCAGTGATGCTAGACTACACTAAAACTAAACACAAACACTATCTTTTAAAAATGTTATGATTGAATTTCTCAGCTTTTGTGGGTATGTTTCACAAACTGAATATGAAAGTTCAATCCTTCATTTTAAAAAAGCACAACTGAGTGCCTGAAAGACGTGCCTGTTTTAGTTTTGCAATTTCTGACTTACCAGTTTGAGTCATAGTCTTCTTTTAAAAGACTATTCACAGTAAAAAGAAAATGAATGCACATTATTCACATGAATGAATTACTCCTGCCAAAAAAAAAATTAAATTCTACACCAAAAAATTAAAACTCTGTGCACAATATTTTAAAATTCTGCAAAATTCTGGATATTTTATTTTGTCAAAATAAAACAATATAACCACACCAGTTTCAATTATTTTGGTAATTTATTTCAAAATACCTCTCAGGAAGTATGTCTGTAGTGATACAGACAACAACAAAATTCAGGAAATGATTTTTTGACAAGTAGATTACTTACTAGGCATATAAAAACAGAACGTTGAGTAATTCATTTAAACTACACTACAGAAACGTATTTCCCACACCCCTCAGAAGCAGTGCAAAGGCTTGGGGAAGTCAGGGGTAATGGAGGAACGGAGAGAGAGGGAAAGAGCCTGGGATTGAACCTGGACGGTTGTTGGTGTGGGTGGTAGAAGTATGGAAAGGGTTTTTTCGGGAGGTGGGGGGGGGAAGGGAGGGATTGTTAGGGAGTTGGGGAGCCTCCCCCATGCAGACCCTGGCTGACCCCTAGCCTCTCCCAATCAGTCAGGCACATCTGCCCCCGTCTCCGTATGTCCCCTACGCCCTGTCCCCATGTGGCCATGCAACCCCCGTGCCCCTGCCTCAAAGCTGTCATTATACTAGCTCCTGAGCCTGCGTCCCAGTCTGTTTCCTACCCCTGCCCCATCAGCTCTTCTGAACCCCATTCTGTGACCCCTAGCAACCCTGTGTGCCGTACTCTGTCCCGCCTGTGCCTCCTCAACTGGTGCCGCTGTAAGGAACGCAGCTGTCAGCTGACTACCCTCTCTTCTGGTGCCGTAGCAGCCCCTGGTAGCCGAAAGGCATAACTGCAGAGCCTCTCCAGCAGAATCTATATTCTGCGGAAAAAAAAAATCTGACGGGGGGGGTGAGGAGGGGAGAGGAGGGCATGAATTCTGCACATGTGCAGTGGCGCAGGATTCCCCCAGGAGTAATGAATAAATGCATGCATGCAGAGGAAAGGGCAGAGATTCTGAAACCAGTACAGAAATGAGTACAGCTATTTGAGCTCTCATTGAGTTTCTAATTACTTGCAAATCACAGCTGATTGTTTTTAACTCACCATTCATTTCCTTGTCATTTCTCTAAAGCCCCAAATATTGCAACTGTCTTAATGGGGGTAGACTGCTGCACCCAGACAAGGCCCCACTGACTTTAAAGGGGCTCTTCATAGATGTCGCAGTCTGCCTGAGCAGAGTAAATTGCAGGCTAGGGCCCAATATTTTTTTCCATTAAAAATGTTTACTACTTAATTTCCTCAGGCATGCAAAACAGACCATTTAACAACAACAACTAGAAGTGACACACAAAAGGCTTTAGAAAAACACTATACACTTACCCCATGCAAAAGTTGGTTTAATGAGCCATTTGTCATATATTCAGTCACTATTCCCAGAAATTCAGGCTCATTGCAAATTCCCAAAATTGGTAGAATGTAACTGAACCTGGCTTTGTGTAAAATCTCTGCTTCTTTTAAGAGATTGGTTCTTTCACTGCAAGAAAAAAAATTAAATGACTAAATCAGTGCTAAGAAACATGCAATTATGATTTAGTTAATTTAAATATATTATGTTTACTTTTAAGGTAAGAAAAGAAATACACAGATGAAAGGTGCACTGAATTAGCTTTACAAAATTAAGATCTCACTATACGAAAACATTGACAGCACTACAATTTATTTTTTACTGGACTGTTGTATACAATTATCACAAAATGCTTCACAACAGATTACTATCTATAGATGCAAATACATGTCATAGAATATCAGGGTTGGAAGGGACCTCAGGAGGTCATCTAGTCCAACCCCCTGCTCAAAGCAGGACCTAATCCCAACTAAATCATCCCAACCAGGCTTTGTCAAGCCTGACCTTAAAAACCTCTAAGGAAGGAGATTCCACCACCTCCTTAGGTAACCCATTCCAGTGCTTCACCACCCTCCTAGTGAAAAAGTTTTTCCTAATATCCAATCTAAACCTCCCCCACTGCAACTTGAGACCATTATTCTTTGTTCTGTCATCTGGTACCACTGAGAACAGTCTAGATCCATCCTCTTTGGAACCCCCTTTCAGGTAGTTGAAAGCAGCTATCAAATCCCCCCTCATTCTTCTCTTCCGCAGACTAAACAATCCCAGTTCCCTCAGCCTCTCCTCATAACTCATGTGCTCCAGCCCCCTAATCATTTTTGTTGCCCTCCGCTGGACTCTTTCCAATTTTTCCACATCCTTCTTGTAGTGTGGGGCCCAAAACTGGACACAGTACTCCAGGTGAGGCCTCACCAATGTCGAATAGAGGGGAACGATCACGTCCCTCGATCTGCTGGCAATGCCCCTACTTATACAGCCCAAAATGCTGTTAGCCTTCTTGGCAACAAGGGCACACTGTTGACTCATATCCAGCTTCTCGTCCACCGTAACCCTTAGGTCCTTTTCTGCAGAACTGCTGCCTAGCCACTCGGTCCCTAGTCTGTAACAGTGAATGAGATTCTTCCGTCCTAAGTGCAGGACTCTGCACTTGTCCTTGTTGAACCTCATCAGGTTTCTTTTGGCCCAATCCTCTAATTTGTCTAGGTCCCTCTGTATCCTATCCCTACCCTCCAGCATATCTACCACTCCTCCCA